>NC_067165.1:45878335-46178335 GCF_903995435.1 Acomys russatus
TCAAAAACACTCACGTTGCACAGTTTTGTTTCTATCCAGCATTCACTGTGGGCTAACACCTGGTTGCTGGGAGCTGGAGGAAGGAGAACTGAGGTGTTAGCACGAATGGGTGCAGTGTCTCTGCTGCGAGGCTCATGGAACCATTCTGAGGCAGAGCATACAATGTGATGAACGTGGTGGGTACCACAACACTGCTCACTGTAAACGTCAGGTGTGGCTGTGCGGACCAACAATCCCAGTACTGGGGAGGTGGAGACAGACAGACCCTTGGGGCTTGCCTGTCGGCTAACTCAGCTGAATTGTACAGCTGCGGGTGCAGTGGGAGACCCTGTCTCAAGAAAGAAGCTGGACAGGTAGAGGGTGGCTCGGCAGTCAAGAGCCCTTGTTGATTTTGCAGAAGACCCGAGCTTGTTTTCTAGCATACAAGGAGCTTACGACTTTCTATAACTCTAGTCCCAGGGCATCCAGAGCCCTCTTCTGGCTTCTGAGGGTACTAGACACATGTGGTGCACATATACACACGGAGACCACACACACACACACACACACACACACACACACACACACACACACACACAGTTTAAAAAAAAAATAAGATGAAGAGAGGTAGAGGAAGTTACCCAGTGTTGACCCCTGACTTCCACACACACAGTCATGCACATGCCTGCACATGTACCCAGACACACATGAACATATACAGAACATATTAGAAAGGTAATGTCCAGGCTTCCAAGTGCACCTAATCACACTCACAGCAGGCATGCATGGCAGTGCCTATATCAGGAAACCCACTGGGTCACCCACCCGTGGTGAGGGAAGGCCTTGGGAATGCAAGGACATTGACCACTTTGCAGCACTCCAGTTCCCCCTAACAGAGCCTGACAGCAACACCTCAACTCATTTATTGGCCCCCTTCTAGTGCTGAACCATGCTGCACACCCAGGCCTCTCTGGGGCTCTCAGGGTTGGTGATTAATTCACGTCTGCTGAGGTAAGCACCAGAGGCCTCGGGGGAGAGGAGGCGCCAGCTCCGTTCTTCTTGGTGGATTAGGCATACAAGTCCACCCTCAGCCACCTCTACCCACTCTCCTGGCGTCTAGCTGTGCCAGGCAGGCCTGCCAGTTCCATGGAAGTTTACGTCTCTTTAATAAAGATTAAGATGTCAGAGGGCCAGTGTTGCACAAAATCCCACTTTTATTAACTTCTCATTACCAACTGAAGAGCAAGGCCCGTTTCTGAACTTCCGAAGCAGCGTGGCTTCTCAAGAAAATGGTTATTAATTTGCATTCACGATGGCTGCAGCTAGGGAGGTTCTTGCTGAGTAAGCAACTGGGCTGCACACCTCCCTGGCTGGACACAGAACAACAGGGACTTAATGAAAAGAGTTGACTGTGTGGCCTCGCCCAGGACGGAGGGCGCATCCCTGGAGGGGTCTCAGACCTCAGTCTTGACCAGAAGACAGTCCTAGGGCTCCCGTGGGTGCTGTCCACACACGTGCCTCACTGGCTGGACTCTGTGTTAGTCACCGGATCTCCCTCTCATCTCCCCGTTACACCCTTAGCTCCCATGTTCAGATCCCCAGGATGAATGCAGTGGCTGGCAGCAAGAGTCCTCCCTGAATTGTAATTCAGAGGCTCCCAGCCTGAAGGGGGGTACTGGCTGGCATCTCTGGTTCTTTTCAGAGTGACTCCTTGTCGCCCTGAGCATCTGAGTGTCAGAGTGTTGCCATCAGCCCCTCACAGTGAAATCACATATCAGTGACCCCCTTTCTTTTCCACCTCAAAGCACCCCCTTTCCTTACTCCATCCTGCACTATGAGCCCAGGAGGGCTGTTCCTCCCTCTGTACTGTCTACCTCCTCCCCTTCGCCTCAGTAGCCGTTACCAACTGTGCCCAATCCAGCTCCATTCTAGCTCCCGCTCCTTCTCTGACCACGCACACATGCTGCTATGAGCCCCCCACTCTGCACTTGCCAGGTTTCTGTCCACAGACGGGAACGTAAGGGACCCACCTTATTTGACCCCGACTCCAAGTCCCACGTGTGCTATGTGAGTCCTCTCCAGCCTCCCCTGCCCAACGGGCTGATACTGGGAACGAAGGGGCTAGCCTCACACACGCCATTACAGCTGGAAACAGCTTCCTCACAGAGAAGACCCCCGAGTCAATGCCTGTCTCCTTGACCCCTGCTCACGCGTCCTACACGCTCACAGCTCTCGTTGTCAGTGACAATGCTTCACTTCGGGGCCTTTTTATCTTCTATAGATGTGAAAGTGATCTGCACTCCAAAATTTGAGTTCAAGTCTCTTCTCATAGATGCCTTGTGACAGGCCCTCCCTCTCATCTTATGGTGGTGGCAGCAAGTTAGAATTCCTGTACAGTCCCCGAGGACACGGGGAGAGTTCTCACCCTGCAGAGTGCCCTGGTGCTGAGAACCAGTGAGTTAGGGCAGGGGAGCTAAGTCCATTCCACTAACAGCATGTTCAGCTGACGATGGATTTATTTCATCTTAACTCCACCCTGAGTCAGGGAGCCTGATGCACCCCCAGCATGCCCCACACATGTCTCTTTTTATCATCACTACCAGCATTATCACCACCACCATCATCACCGTCATCATCATCATCACCACCACCACCACCACCACCATCTCATCATCATCACCATCATCACCACCATCACCATCATCACCATCACCTCTATCACCATCATCATTACCATCACCACCATCACCACCGCCACCATCACCATCACCACCATCACCATCACCATCTCATCATCATCACCACCATCACCACCATCATCACCTCTATCACCATCATCACCATCACCATCACCACCATCACCATCACCATCACCTCTATCACCATCATCACCATCACCTCTATCACCATCATCACCATCACCTCTATCACCATCATCACCATCACCTCTATCACCATCATCACCATCACCGTCATCATCATCATCATCACCATCACCACCATCATCACCGTCATCATCACCATCACCATCACCTCTATCACCATCACCTCTATCACCATCAGCATCATCACCACCATCACCATCACCTCTATCACCATCATCACCATCACCGTCATCATCATCATCACCATCACCACCATCATCACCGTCATCATCACCATCACCATCACCTCTATCACCATCACCATCATCACCTCTATCACCATCATCACCATCACCATCACCATCACCACCATCACCACCGCCACCATCACCATCACCATCACCTCTATCACCATCACCCCTACCCTTGATCACTGCAGCCGGCCAACTGCCCTTGATGACACAAGAAGTCAACAGTTCACTGTCTCAAGCTCCACTAGGAAGGTGAAGAAGTCCCCTCAGTGGGGCCTTAAATGCCACCATCTATGCCCCGGAATCCTCAGTTCTACCTCTCAGGGCCTGCTTCAGAGAGGCCCTGCCTAGACCCCGTCCCTCTGCCCCGGCTGTGGCTACTGTGACCTTTCTCCTGACTTATATACTCTCCTAGGATTTTTACCTTCTTTCTTCTGTTCAAGGGGCTGAGGACTCAAGAGCCCCAAGCCCCTGGCATGTGTGCTCAAGAAACACACACAGAACTGAGTTGCTAACGAAGTCAGACAGGTCACAGGCCAGCTCATCACTTTGTAGCTTTTGATAGCATCTCATTCCCTGAGCTCAGAACCCTGAGGAAAATCCAGGCGTCAATGAAAGTCCTCCACTGGATGGCTTCGTGAATGAGTTAGTGCGCGATGAGGGGGCCTGCGGCGTAAGGGGAGTGCACAGATGAATGGATGTTGCTTACTCACCCCCCCCTTTGTCATGTGACCAGCAGTTGACTTCCTGTGGAATGTCAAAGGTTCCTTTCCGAGAGCTTCCTTTCTGGGTTACTGGATGGGGCTCTTCCTCTAGTCTAGGCCTCCTGGAGGAAATGGCAAGTGCTGCTGAGCAGGAATGTTGCTGTGGCCCGGAGATGCCAGCTGCACTTGGATCCTGCAGGGTTGCACAAGACACACGCAGCAGGATGGGAGCTCGGCACAAGGTTCTGCATCCCTGCAAGTCCTGGTGAAATCCCCAGTGGTGTGGCATCGCCATCAGTCCTGGCACACCCAGACCTGGGGCTGTGTCCTGGCACACCTGGGCCTGGGGCTGTGTCCTGGCACACCCGGGCCTGGGGCTGTGTCCTGGCACACCTTGGCCTGGGGCTGTGTTCTGGCTGCTTCTCCTGGGACTTAATAAATAAATAAATAAATAAACAAACAAACAAACACTCCCGAGCACTGGGTCCCAGGTGAGGATGAGATAAGGAGGATGGATATGGCCAGTGTCCCAGCAAAGCAGGTGGGTGCTAGTGATACAGAGAAGGTCTCTGGGGCCAGGTCCTCCCCAGGCCTGGCTCGGTGGGTACAGCATGTGTGGGCAGCCGTCATGAGTACAGGCTTGTGTAACTTGTTCTCCAGGGCCTGTTTGCCGAGAGGGAGAAGGGACTCTCTCGCTGCTGTGTAAACAGTCTGCAAAGGCCTCTGCGTTCTCACCCCTCTGGGCCGCAGGCTTATCAGGAGGGCTGTCTGGCAGTTAAAAGATGTTTCCCAGCATTGTGAGGCTACCTGGAAACCAAGGCATGCCGGCCCCCAGGACAAAGGAACTCAAGTGTTTGAAATGCAAAAATATTTTGACCTGGCTACATCATTTTTCAAAGGGGAAAAAAAAAGTAATTCAAGGCTCACAATCTACTTGCTAACCCACAGGAAGTTCTGTATTTCTTATTAATTCCCCAAGGCCCGCTTTTCTGTTCGAGAGGCCGTCCATGAGGGCCGGGGTGTGAGGGAGGTTTACGACTTCTCCTTCCACTTCTTCCTGTTATTTTTTCTTCTTAGCACCTTGTCTCGCTGAATGAACTCTCTCCACGGTCCTGTCCCAGGCCTTATCTTTGGGGTCCATACTGCTGCAGAGCTAAAGTGGGCACACAGCGACTGCCCAGCGCTGGCTTCCCCCAGGTCACCCCACCCCTTCGCACGGTTCTCTCTCCTGGTTCTTGGCTGCCCTCGGTAATGACTGCATCTGGAGGGGGTCCTTGGGGGCCCCTGGCTGCCGCAACCACCATTGCCATACTACCATCCCACCACGGTCACTTTCATCATGATTATCATAATTGCCCCCTCCACCATCATCATTACCACCACTGTCACTGTCACCACCACCACTGTCACTGTCACCACCATCACCATCACTGTCACCACCACCACCACCATCACCATCACTGTCACTGCCACCTCCACCACCACCATCACTGTCACTACCATGGTCACCGCCACCATCACCACCATCATTTCACAACTCCCACCCCCCAACCTCTGTCCTCACTACATGCCGCAAACCCGTGCCAGGTGTCGTTTTACATACGCTCAACACGTAGTAACCCATGTAAGCAACTAGAACTTTGAACTACTTTTCTCTACTACGTCCCCCGTGCTACAGACAAGGCTCTCGTGAGATTTCTGGGACATCTCGACAAGACAAGCGATGGAGATGAGATGAAGAGAGCTCCAGAGGGCCTCTGAAACCGTGCTTCCCAGACGGCAGGAAGTCTTCACAGACACCACAGGGCAAGAGCGTCGGTGGGCATTTGAATTACAGAAGCTGACGTGAACTAGGGGCACTGGTCCTTTCTATAACATCAGGTATAGGAAATGGGGTCACAGCACAATGATTTCCAAAAACGAGGAGGAACAGAGACAGGATGTACCCCCAAGCTCCAGGAAGGGGCCTAGAAGAGACACAGGGTTCCTTTGTGTGTGGTCTTGAGGAGCCCAGGAGGTGGGCTGCTGGCTGCCAAGTCAACGCTCAGTGGGTCCTCTCTGGGCACAGTGGGTACTCAAGAGCCTGAGTCCACCTGGATAAGAGGCTTCCCCACCCCCGCCCCGACACCCACTGGGAACAGGCTGCCACTTTGTACCTGGCTGATCTTGGGAGAGTGAATGCACCTGTCCAAATCAGCTTTCTCGTAAGTACACAAAGAGGGGGTAACTGCGAGTCCCCCCAGAGCTCCTGAGATGTGACCCAACAACAGGCAGGCTGGCTTCTGCCACCACAGCCTGAGAGGCAGCCCAGCGTGACTGCGGCTTCCCCATCGCATCGCCACTGCACGCTGAGTTGCCAGCTATGTCACCTGCCACCGCCAACAGCAGACCATCTCCTTCCAGCCTGCCGTGGCCCTGCTCACGTGGTCTGAGCAGGGAGGGACACGGTCTCCACTGGGAGCCGCACGTGGACGGCCATGGGACAGCGGTGCTCCAGGCCCCCGGCCCTTCTCCCTCTGAGGCCTAATTTGATGTTTTCTTCCACCTTGCCAGCTCCCTCTCCTGCCTCTGCACTGCTTGTCCAAAACAGGAGTACAAAGGGAGGAAGCTATTCAGAATCCAGAATCCCTCCTCCTCAGTTTATTTTTGCAGCTCTCTGGGGTGCCCGTGTTCAGACTCTCTTCGATAATTATCTACCCTTTCAGGGCCTTAGGAACCCAGAGTCCCCAGTTTGGAGGGCTAGAAGGAAGCCCTGGCCTGGCCACGGCACGCCAGACTTTCTAAGTAAATGTTGCGACCGCAGGGGCTCACCCCCTTCCCTCCTTACCCTGTGAGTCTTGTGATGTAGATTCTGTAGCCTTTGAGCCCCCACCTCCCCCCTCACCCCGCTCAGCTGGTCTGTGATGGACACCATGTGACATGATACCCTCCCCCCCACCCCCCACCCCCTGCCTCCACTGGTCTGTGATGGACACCATGCACCAGACTCTGTCTGGGCGATAATTTTCCGTCCCCGACAACGCAAACATTTCTGAGGCTAATCCTCCAAGTCTCAGCCATTGCTCAGAAATAGCAGAGCCGAGACTCCAACATAAACTAATACGTCTTGCTTTTTATGACTTCATTTATCAAGGCACACTGGAGCAACATCTTGCTAACTGGGCGGGAAGAAGCTGTTGTTTGCCGGGGTGCAGCAAGCTGATGGACGTGGGTGTCAGGTGGATAACAAATCCCGTTAGCATACAAAGAGAACAAGGCAGAGAGAGGGTATCCATTAGAGGGGGAAAAAAAGAGTATTAAATAAGAGAATGACATATCATGCTGAATCTGTTAAATTAAGAGCCACACTCCCCCTTACCAAAACCAATCCGTTATCCTTGCAGTTTCTCCCTGTATATGGTGGAAGAAAAGGGGGAGTTGCCCAAGACCAGGCTCGAGGGCCCAGCACAGCCCATCAGCACATGGGGCATTCCCGCCTCAAAAGCACTGAGCAGGGCCAGCAAGATGGCTCAGCAGGTAGAGGTGCTTATTGCCAAGCCTGATGACCTAAATTGTAGCCCTAGGACTCACATGATGGAGGGAAAGAGAAATGACCCCCGAACGTTGTCCTCTGACCTCCACACACAGAGCCATGGAACGCACATGTTTGTGAGCACACACCACACACACACACACACACGTAATTTTAAAAATGAAAAGATTACAGTAGATAAAGACCATTATAGAAAGCTACGACTGATAACGCTCAGACAACTGACTGTGGGGTGCCCAGCCCCAATCAATACATCTGCAACACAGCCCTAACACGGCACCTAAGGCTCGGAGAACATCACAGGGGAGGGGGCAGGAGGACTAGGATGTCTGCTTGAGACTGTGCCTTGTATATATGACAGGGACACTGCACCCAGGAAATTTCAACAATATGGTTGCCTAAATGAGAAAGAGAGAGACAGAGAGAGACAGACAGACAGACAGAGAGAGACAGAGACAAAGGGAGAGACAGACAGACAGACAGAGAGAGACAGAGACAAAGGGAGAGACAGACAGACAGACAGACAGACAGAGACAGAGACAAAGGGAGAGAGAGACAGACAGACAGACAGACAGAGAGAGAGAGACAGAGACAAAGGGAGGGGGGGAACAGACCATTAATTGACATGGTATGGGGCCTCATCTCTAGAACTACAAGCAATTAACGGTTACTGGAGATGGAGAATCAGCCTTCTCCGGGGATGAGCCCCAGGATGGGTTAGCCAATCCCAAGAGGTCAGCCATAAAGACACGCGAGCAACATTAAATGATCCGAGCAGGCTGTATATACCAACTCACGCACATGCACGTGAGACAGTCACAATTAGCGAATAGCTATGAACTTGAGAAGGGCAAGGGTCGTGGGAAGAGCTGGGTGGAGGAGAGGGGAGGGGAGAGCAATATAAACGCGGTACTCACGTATGAAATTCTCAAAAAAAAATTAAAAATTATATAAAAGGGAATAAACGGGAAAATTAAAAAACAAAAACAGCACGGGGCAAACAGCACATCAGGGTCTTGCAAAGGTAAGCCCGTGAAGAACAGCAGCAGACAGAGAGGAGGAGGAGCAGGGGCGTCTGCGCTTGCGATTGCTGCGCTCAAGACCCCAACTCCAGGAGGACAGGAGAGTCAGCACCCTGGACAGCGCCCTGCCCCCCACAGTAGGTGCTTAGCAAAAGCTTGTTCCGTGGGTGAAGGAAGCAGAGCAGGGATTTCCCAACATTCAAGGAACTCCTCCCGAGAAAGCCCGTCAGGAGAAAGGGCTACCACGCCACAGCGGCAGCCTCTAAAACTCCTCAACTTTACAAAGCACCACAAAAGTTTTGTTTTCTCAGTGGACCCAGCAGAACTCCTCAGGATGCTTCTGGAACTTTCTGATTACAGGATGGGATGCAAAGAACTCTGTGGGGCTATAGAGACTGACTGTTTAGCCTAGGCATGTGCTATGTTCCCTTGCCCAAGGTATCTGCCACCCCAAATCCAGGTCAGTGGGACCAAAGGCCTGATTTGAAAGCAAGAAACAAACCAACAAACCGAGCCTCATGACCATCACTGCCAGTATGCCTGCCAAGGGTCATGCTGCCGAGGTCAGCAGCGTGTGACACACTTTACACGAACTAACATAACAGCAATCCCAGCATTCCTCATGATGTTGCAGTTTGAGACAATCCTCACTATATTGCCAGGAGGCAGCCTGCTACTGTGTACATCTCCTCCTCCTCCCCCATGCACGTGCATCTTTGTGTGTATTTCACACACGGGTATAATGTGTCATTTTGTCAAGATTATATGTGCGTACAAACATACATGTGGAGGGCAAAGGTTAGCGTCAGGTGCCTTTCTAGCCAGCTCAGCATCCCTCGATGAACCTGGAGCTCACCGGTTGGCTAAACTGGCTAGCCAGTGGGCTCCAGGGAAACCTCCTGCCCCTACCTGGCCAGTGCTTGGGTCATAGGCACATGCTGCTACACCTGCCTTTTTTTTACCCCCGAGACAGGGTTTCTCTGTATAACAGCTCTGGCTGTTCTGGAACTCCCTCTGCAGTCCAAGCTGGCCTCGAACTCATGGAGACCCACCTGCCTCTGCCTCCCAAGTGCTGGGATTACATGGACCACCACTGCCGGCCTACACCTGCCTTTTTAAACAGAGCTCTGTGGATCTGAACTCAGCTCTGCATGCTTTCTCATGAAGCATACAGCTGATTGACCCAGCTCTTAAAAACCTTTAAAAGAAAATAAAGACTCATTTTTCTAACAAGTTTTGGTTTATGGGAACCTGAGCGTATGTACACAGCTCACCACAGCTCCGCCCCAGCCCCTACAGGAGCTTTCCCGGTGGTTAGCACACCATCCCTATTAGGGATTACAGTCACACTTGTCACAATTAATAAGCCAACACTGATACATCGTAATTGACCAGAATTCAGGCTTACATCAGGGCTAACTCTGAGTACAGCCTTCCCTGAGTTTAGACAGACAGACACTGCCTGGCATCTCTTGTCATAGCCCTATGGCGTAGTCCCCAGCTCTGGCCAGTCTGCGTACCCTGCCCCTTCCTCTTTGATTATCCTGCCACTTCTCTAGCTAAGCCCAGTATCACAGACGTGGGCCCTGCTGATGGCTTCACAGACACAAGCCCATGTGCATTTAAGATTTCTGCTTGTTCCCTCTGGTGTGGTGGTTTAAGCTGGAAGTCCTATCTTTGATATCACGTTGCCTAGATGATACTTTGGGGGCACTGGACACTGGGTTGGGTTGGTTTATATACTCTGCTATTCAATCTTGCAACCGTTAGCCAACGACAGCCGGCCAGGAGCTACCCTGCGTTTCTTCTTCCTTCCCAGCCCAGACGGTATGCTCTCTCCCAGCAAAAGGCCCTAGGACACCTCTGAAGGCTCACTTCACAACTCCTGAAGGGAGTAGCCCATTTCCCCTACATTCTGAGGATAAGACAGCCACTCTCAAGGGGTAGGAGTACCCACAGGTTGGCCTGCGTCCAGCACGGCAGGCAAGGCCACGATGGTCCAACATGGAGGAAGGACGGCTGTGTGTTCCTCATCCTGTCTGTCTTGACTAGAGCATCTTTCTTAACACTTCCAGAAGTATGACCACTACTCTCGCTTGTGACCTGCAAGCTAGCCAGGTATTGTCCAGGACACCACCTCCTCCAGGAAGCCTGCTGTCCCATCTGTTTTTATGGCACAAATCCCACCTGTCCTGCTGGCCAAGGCTAGTGTGGACGGAAGTGGCCATTTGCTCTCT
Organism: Acomys russatus; assembly: GCF_903995435.1. Taxonomy (NCBI): domain Eukaryota; kingdom Metazoa; phylum Chordata; class Mammalia; order Rodentia; family Muridae; genus Acomys; species Acomys russatus. Next base: position 45,888,925 of record NC_067165.1, read on the forward strand.
CTGTACCGTGACAGGGAAGTGAGCCTATCTACTTTTTCCTCTCCCCACTGGAGCCCCAGGGTCATACACCCCAACAAATGACAAGAGATATTCACATCCCGTTGGGTGCAGCCATCAGAGGCAAGCCATGTTCTGCTGAGCCATGAGCTTCCTGCCTTGTCTGTTTAAGTGAGTCTGGGAGGCTATTTTGAGTCATTGGTTCCTACGATGTTTTGTCATCTAGTGCCCTCATGACAATAACTTACCCAATGCATCTACTTTCAATGACTCCAGCTTACTTGGGCTTTGCCAGGTCCTGAACTCAGCTAGGCCTGCAGTGCCCAGCGACTCTGACTTTGGCTGTTGAAGGGCCCAGATCAGCCTTACATCATGCCTGCAGAGCGGTACTGTAGCCATGTGGAACCACTTAACACACTTAAAGAGCCCTTGCTACAAACTGGCTACTGGCTAGATCTGACAGTGTTGCACTGGGTCCTGTCCTGCCCTGTCTCTCCCCTCTCCTCTTTAGTAAAGCCAGGCTAAAAAGGTCTGCAGAGTGACAGTAAACATGCCATGAGGCTAGCGTTCTGTAAATGGCCACCACAAGTGTGGATGACACAAATGAGCTTGTATGGCACCTGGCACATAATGCCACAGGGCCAGGGAGGGGGAACCCTCCGTGTTTGCCTGCCCTTCCCCTCCTTTTTCTGCCTTTACTGTGGCCCAGAAAAAGCACAGATGTGCTCCACAAGTTAGAGCCCGGACGGACCCTGGGACAACTGTGGCATCTGCACATGCACCCCCGCCCCTTTCCCAGAGTAGGAACATTAACAGTGGACGCTGAAGCCAGTGCCACCCTCTAGAGGAGCAGTGGTTCTCAACCTGTAGGTCTCAACCTTTGGGGTCGTGTGTCACGTCTGATATCCTTGCCTATCAGACATTTATGTTACAATTCTTTGTTTGTTTGTTTGTTTGTTACAGAGTTTCTCTGTGTAGCCTTGGCTGTCCTGGACTAGCTTTGTGGACCAGGCTGGCCTCGAACTCATAGGGATCCGCCTGCCTCTGCCTCCCAAGTGCTGGGATTAAAGGCGTGCGCCACCCACGCCCAGCTGCGTTATAATTCTTAACAGTAGCAGGATTACAGTTATGAAGTAGCAACAAAACAACTTTATTGTTTGTCACTACTACATGAAGAACTGTAGTGAAAGGTCGCAGCATTAGGAAGGTTGAGAACCACTGCCGTGGAGGAGTTAGCAAGCAGAGGACCCTTGGGATTATCAGTGGGCTCCCACCTTTTCTCAGGACTGGGCAGCCCCCACCCCATGGCTACCACCTTAACCCAGGGTAGGTGTCCTTTCTGACAGCAGGTGGGCTTCCAGAAGTGAAGGGATGACACGGTGTTCCACAGTGGCACAGTGGCCTGCCTCCCCCACCCCCAGAGAATTCCCAACCAACCAGGCAGCTGTCATCCAGGGATGCCCCAACCCCAGCCGCATTCTAAGGTTCCAGAGCCCACCCCAGAGCACTGAGGAGATCCTAAGGCAGGAGGGTGTGGCTCCTGATGCTCTCAGTGGACCCCAGAACCTGTCTGTGTGGCCTCGGGCGCATCCCCAGCACCACTAGGACCATGAGGAGGAAAGAGATTCAACTTGTGTATGCTGTGAGGTGCTCCTCCAGGGATGCAGGGCTGTCAGACAGCATGGCAAGATGACAGGGTGAAGGGAAGTGCCCCAGCATCTGTGGTGCCCAAGGTGATGACCACTCCTGTCCAGCCACGTGGTCGCCCCCACCCATCCTCCTTATCTAGGCCTGGGACTCTGGGCTCAGCTGAGCCTGTGCTTGTGTGTTCAGGGCAGATGAGGCTAAAGAGAACCTCCAGCGGATGTATATATATTTCTCCCCTAATAGCGTGGCACAATTTAATTAACTCGATATTGCACCCACCTGAAGATTATGGACCGGCTTTATTGACGCTTCCATCTGGCTCCTATAAAGCCAGTAATGCAGCAGTAAATCCTGCTCAGATGCGGGTGCTGGAGAGGCCGTCCCACTTGGCCATCTTCCCCAGTACTCTCTGCAAGGGCTGCTCTGGTGACAGAGACAGGGTTTGAGACCACTCCCCACAACACACACACACACACACACACACACACACACACGGGTCACCTGTATGCACATAGGTACTAGTTTGTTGTGAGGAACTGACAGTGGGTGACTGTGAACTCTGTGCTGTAGGTGCACCTCTGCCCTGGACACAGATGCTGCCTGAGTTGGGACAACCAAGCCCCTGCTCTCTCACCTCTATCGAGGAACTGCTATGGTCCCCCGCTGCCCAGTCTGTCCACTCCAGAGCAGTACTGGCTGCTCCCTCCATACCTGGCTAAATCCCCAGACCCTGCAGAACACTAAGTCTAATCATCATGTACTGTTTTCAAAAGGGGACAGTGTGGTCACACTTTCAAAGTCCAAAGCCAAGGGCTCTAAAGCAAGAGCTGAGCCTGGTTCCTGGGTGGGGAAAGAGCTAGAAGATAAAAGCTCCTAATCCCAGGCCTCCAGGGGAAGGGGACAGTCCTCCTGTTGACAGTTTCTGATGCCAGAGAAGAGTCCCCAGGGACACAAGCTGTCCCTCCCTGCTAGAAACCCAGGGAGGGTAAGCTCAGCCAGCTTCCTACTACTTGGTACCTCCCCTCTGCCTCCTCTAAGACCTTTACCCAGAGATAGTTCATGAGAGCCACGTAAGAGGTTTCTGAGATGGCAAATCCTGACTTACTTCTCACAGAAATGTAGCAATGAACACAGCACCCCTCCACCCATTCCCAGCATGCCCCAAGCCCTGTGTACCTTCAGTTGGTTGAGCGCTGTCTGTCTCTTAAGTCTCCCTCCGACAAGCCTGGCCCTGGAGACAACACCCACGGGAGCAGGTAATAAATTACCGCCAGGAAATTAATTAGCCGCACCTCTGCTCACCTAATCTGATGGTTCAAGCTGATTTAAGGGATCCTCCAGCAGGGGTGGGGGGCGAGGATAATCTGCATCAAGTCAGCTCAGGATATGTACGTTTACAGAGTGATCATCAAGCTTGGGGCTGCCCATAACTCACTGAAGCCACGCTGGTGGGCTGTTAGTCACCCTTATCATCTTGCCAAGGGGCCACGGTTCGAGGCCCTGCCCTAAGAAGCTAGTTTAAGTGGCGCAAGGAGGTGAGGTCAGAGTCCAATTGGGGCCCCGAGCTGCCCCGACAGAGGTGGCTGGAGTTTCCACTGCAGCCCCTCCCCCAGACTGCCTATCACTGGAGTCCCGGGAGGGGCCTTCTGGATAAGTCTCAAGTTGTGAAAACGGCATCCTCTCTCCTTTGGGGAGGGGTGAGTGAGGAAGCCAGACACAGGCTAGTTTCAGAGAGCCACTGAGGGTCCCAAGGCCAGTGGCCCAGGCCCCTCAGGAGAAAGAGACCCTTAGAGGCAGCGCTTCCCGACTTTGTGCCGTCTTGGTGGCAGTGTTACACACCTCTTCAGTTTGCAGCCTTTGATTCAGCAAAATCAAGGATGCAAACTTCTTAGGAGTACTTAGTTTCCATGGCAACCGAAGCTGACCTCAACATTATTGTTTCCAAGAGGGGACTGACTTTGCTATATGTTCATTCACTGAATTAATGGACTCCCGGCTCTTTTATCAGCAACCCCAGAACAATGGAAAGAGAGACACGTCCTCCAAGGGCTTTCAACCACTGTCCAGCCTTTTGTCCCTGGCTTACTGCAAGGAGGCAAGTCTATTCAGCCTGAGATTATCAAAATCAACTCAGGGCTGTCTCCGGGGAGGGGGTAGCTAAACACACTCTGATTTCATGAAGACATAACTGATCCCACATGCATATTAATAATTTCGATTGCTGAGTTTACTGTGTTAGTGGTAGGTTGTTTTGTGTGTGTGTGTTTGTCGGGTTGTGTGTGTGTGTGTGCAAGTGTGTGTGTGTGTGCGGTAATAAAGAGAGTCTGTAGGGAAACTGTGGCGTAGTTATGTGCCTCGATGGGTTGCCAGCTGGCTGGTAAGGGCAGGGGAGGAAGAGGTTTCTTAGCTCACTTCAGTGACAGCCCTTAGCATAACCCAGGATGGCCAAGCGATGGGTGGTGGAGGAGAGCCGGTCCTAATGGGTACCAGCCAGATGCTGACCTGCAGGGCACCAGTGTGTGTACCCCCACCGCCTCCAGCTACATAAGAACAATATGGAACAATCCCCGCTGCACAGTCCTTACGAAGAAACGGTCTGCAGAGGCAAACAGCTCACTCAGTCGTGGCCCTGCTTAGATATCAGGATGTCTGACATCCAAGTAATTGCTGCACAAAAGCCACTTGGTAGTTGCCTGGCTGCCTAGGTTCCCACCTCGCCAGCAGGCTGAGTTCACACCCCTGGCTCCAGTCATCTTTATAAGCCCTGAGGCCTCTGGGCTTCCGGTCACCAGGAGCAGCTCACCCAGGAGCATAGGATGGGAAAAATGTCCCCAAGTCCAGTGGGAGAGGCTATACCTCTAACGGCCAAATAATCATCTCACAGATTTTCATAAACATCAATCAATCATCCTGTTTGGACCACTTGTGGGCTATCAGGCGGCTTTTATGACCTGTAGCATTTTGTACGAAATAATAACTGGAAGAGATTTATGGACCCATCGCTGACCCTTTCAATTTATTTTTTACTCTTTGCGTGCCTCCCACCCTAGCCCAGGAGTGCTGGCTGGGACCTTCCAGAGAGGAGCCTTCTCCAGGCCCACCGAGTCCCAGTTATAATGGCACAAATCCCCGATTTCTCTATTTGGGGCTGGAGAGGGAGCAGAGAAAGGGAGGAAATAAAAACACAAGAGAAAAAGGTCACTTCCTTTCATTTGTGTTCTCCCCAGTTGCCCTGTATTAACACCCTCCTTCCTTTTGCAAGATGCTGAAGGAAAACAAGATAAAGTGGGACAAAGGGAAAGGCCGAGGGGCCCTGTGTTTTCCCTTTTCATATCACTGAAGAGATTGAATCAAAATTCCTTCGGCTGATACCATCTCCCCGGGTGGACTACACTCTTGTTAACGGATAAATTCAAGCCCTCCAGAAAGTCAAAGAATAAATTTAAGCCTTTGCCAAATGTCTATCCTATTGGATTTTGATAAGGCAGCCATTGAGCCTTAATAATGTCTTCCATCCATTTTCTGCGAGCCCTTAACACGGCTCTTTATTCGTCCCCAAAGCCTCTTCTCCCGGCCTTTTTATTACTGGCTCCGACGTGCTCTCCAGGGAGCCCTGCGGGCCCAGTGATGGATGGACAGCCGGCTAGATTATCTCCCGCAGATGTTTGCTCTCTAGGAGCCCCGGGCTTCCCTCTAAGTAAACAGACTAAACAGAGGGGCAGCCCCAGCGCTCCTGGGTTCTGCCGTGGGAAGAGGCCTGAATGCATCTCACCACAGCCAAAGTGACTTCTGGGAAAGCTCAGGTGCTGTGCCGCCTCCGCCGGGAGGGCACACACACGAAGCGCTGGGTTTTAGGCACTGGAGGTCTGGAACACAGACACATAAGCCCCGGGGGCGTGAGGCCACAATGTTGGGGACGACAAGGCCCAGAGGGACACTGAGAGTAAGAGACAGGGGTTAATGGGGGCAAAGGGGAGGCTGGGTCCAGTGAGGGACAAAGGGAGGAGAATGGATGGGGGTGGTGGTGAGGGTAGCCTGAGCCAGCCACAGCTCCTCTCAGGACAGGCCTGCAGTCTTGAATGTGACCCATGTGTAGCCATGCTTGCCCAGTCCTGGGCCGTTTCTTCTGCAAATTATGAATAAACTAAGAAGAGAGCAAGTCCTCTGCAATCACCTATCCTCTAATACTTACAGAGTGGCCTCCTCTGTCTCTCTTTCCTCATCAGTGTCAAGGGGTTGAAAGACTCAAACTAAGGCCACTGCATTTCACAGGAGCAGACACTGGCAGCAGGAAACACATATAACCCAGATGTGGCAACGGACCAACCCAAGGCCACACAGCCTCCACATGCCCTTTTGTACCACAATCCCCTACCATATTTTTTTTGTTTTTGTTTTTCAAGACAGGGTTTCTCTGTGTAGCCCTGGCTGTCCTGGACTCACTTTGTACACCAGGCTGGCCTCGAACTCACAGCGATCCACCTGCCTATGTCTCCCGAGTGCTGAGATTACAGGCGTGTGCCACCACGCCCAGTCTCATATATATTTTTTTTTAATACAGGTGTGCGTGTCTTCCCTCAGGTGATGCAAACTACAAAAATAAGACACTAGGAACTTGCTGGATTCATCATTAAAATAACACAGGGCTGTCTGTGGCGCTGCCTCAGCAAGAACAAGGTACGGACATACACTAGCCACAGCTTTAAGTGACAAACTGTTGGAGAGGTGGAAACTTCCATCTAGACAGCCGTTCAAAGGCACCTGTATCCCATCATGCCCCTAGGCCCTGGCATGTGACCTCTTTGCTGTTGACTTGTAACTCCTATCTCCCGTCCAGTCTCCTTGGGTCTCCCACTGCTCAGGTCCAGACCCAAGGCTAGGTTTTAATTCTTGTCTTGTGACCCTGGTGAAGCAGGACAGCGGCCAAATGCCGTGTGTGTGTGTGTGTGTGTGTGTGTGTGTGTGTGTGTGTTGTGTGTCTGTGTGTGTGTTGTGTGTCTGTGTGTGCGTCTGTGTGTGTATGTGGTGTGTGTATGTGAAACTGTGCTGTCCAACAGCCTCAGCTCCATGTGTGGAGCTTGGGCACAAACTGCCTCTAACTTCCTCCGACAGGGCCGAAGGAGCAAGAGGGCTGGGCTGGGCGCTGAGAAGCCTGCACAGCTGCAGCCGGTGTCCCCTCCCGGCTCTGGTGCTGACACTGGCCTTCAAGATGCTCCAGTCTAGGTGGGCACATTGAGTCTCGGAGACCCTCAGCCTGGCTGCAGCTTCGAGGCACCACAGGGACCTGAGATGGAGACTGCTCTGTCGCCCTACTAAAGTCTCTGGTTGCAGACTACCTCACAGCTTGAGAAGCTCTCAGGATGACCTGGGACCAGGTGAGGCAAGACCTCACAGGACCACATTTTATAGGGGGACAAAGAGCACACATCACAAACAGCACGCCCACCTTCTACCTGGGAGCAGGAGGAGAGTGGCTAGGCTCTCTTGCCATAGGCTATTTTTGTTATTTTGTTTCCAATCAAAAGCATCCAGAGCTTTCCTTTCCATGGTCCCTTACACTTGAACTTGACCTTTGACCTCTGCCTGGGCTGGACAGCCTTGCTGGATGGCTTGAGAATCCATCTTGCCCTACAACCTCCTGCTAGGCCACCTGCACAGAACACCCAGCGACAGACACAGGGACCCAGCTCTGTTTGTGGCATGAGGCAGACTGTGTTTCACTTCTCCACAGTTATTTTTGTTTGTTTTGTTTTGTTTTTTGAGACAAGGTTTCTCTGTGTAGCCTTGGCTGTCCTGGATTTGTTCTGTAGACCAGGCTGGCCTTGAACTAACAGAGATCCACATGACTCTGCCTTCTGAGTGCTGGGGTTAAAGGCGTGCGACACCACAGCCTGGCTATCCACAGTTCTTACGTTATACAATTCTGTTCCAGCCCTACACCTTTCCTTTCAGAAAACTCAAATGTATCCAAAGAGGCAAAGGAAGAAGCGTCTGTGTGTCTGTGTGTGTGTGTGTGTGTGTGTGTGTGTGTGTGTGTGTGTGTGTGTGTGTGTGTGTGTGTGTGTGTGTGTGTGTCTGTGTGTGTGTGTGTGTCTGTGTGTGTGTGTGTGTCTGTGTGTGTGTGTGTCTGTGTGTGTGTCTGTGTCTGTGTGTGTGTGTCTGTGTGTGTGTGTGTGTCTGTGTGTGTGTGCATGTGTGCATGTGTGTCTGTGTCTGTGTGTGTGTGTGTCTGTGTGTGTGCATGTGTGTCTGTGTGTGTGTGTGTGTGTGTGTGTGTGTGTGTGTGTGTGTGTGTGTGTGTGTGTGTGTGTGTGTGTAGGAACTCTGGTCGGTGGTACAGAAAACTCAAATGTATCCAAAGAGGCAAAGGAAGAAGTGTCTGTGTGTGTCTGTGTGTGTGTGTGCATGTGTGTCTGTGTGTGTGTCTGTGTGTGTGTGTGCATGTGTGTCTGTGTGTGTAGGACTCTGGTCGGTGGTACACTTAAAAGGTAGAGGGAGAGATGAAGGAAGGCAGAAAATGGAGAAAGGGCCATTGTTAAACGTTCTCTCATGCTGAGGTCCGCCTGGAGGACAGGCACCCATCCCAGGCAGAGAGCTCTGCCTACATGCCTTAGTGCACATCAGGTCATATTTGTCTGTCCACTTGGGGGTGGGCAGGACCCCACAAGTACATGCTCTGTGACACTGGGTGGACCACTTGGTGCTGATGCTGCATACACTGCATCCTGAGCCCAGACCCCACCACTTCCAGGTAGGGATGTGCATGTAAACAAGCAAAGATGTCCAGAGAGAAGGGGATGCTTTAATTTCATAGGAAGATCCTGAACACAGGATAGGATGCTTGTATGAACATTCGCACATGCGTGTCTCCCTGTGCATGCATGCGCTGTGAGCGGTACATGGCGTGTGAGCTCAGGGAGGCTCAGGAGGTGACCGGGGAGCATCTTCTTGCTGCCGTGCAGACTGCAGTGTTAGCACTCACCTCTGTGTATGTGTGTGTGTCTCTCCCTGGGCCATGTGTACCCTTCCTCCACACAGCTCTCTCTGTCTCTGGGACTTTCAGAGCCGTGTTTATCAACCAGCTATGATCCATCATCAGAGAGAGAGGCCTAGACAATACCCAGTTGATGCTTTTCTTTTTCCTTAATGGTTTGCTTTACTTAAAGCGACGCTTGAGCCCTCTTTGGGAGCTAGCTGAGAGTGCGGCAGAAGGATCTGTTGAACCTGCGGCCCGCGGCCCCCCCTCCGCCTGCCCGCCCACCCCATATTCTTTTCATGTGAGTATCCAGTGAACCAGTGAAGATAGTTAAATAAACACAACCTGCCTTTATTTAGTTTCCATGTGTCTGCGTGGCCTGCAGCATTCCCACGGGCACAGGGTTCACCTCTGTTCTCAAGAGCTGGCGTTGCTTACTGAGGTGACACCCCCCACCCCCACGCCCCCTGCCCGCTTACACACTGAAAACGAGCATCTCCCCTCGTGGCTTGCGTACACTGTGCAGATGACACTGTGCCCATGGACCTGCTTCTGTGCTCCGTAGTTCAGAAACAGTCACAAGCTCACAGCTGCCCCACCAGCAGCCACACACAGAGGCGCAGGGCGATGGCGGGGACGGTGTGTTCGCCTACCTTTTTGATGCAGCTGTCCTGGGATGACACTTCTGTATCCGTCAGCATCTGCTGCAAAGCAAATTGGGAAAGGGATGTTAAGTGACTGACTGATGTGGCCCTCAAGCTTCAGAGGGCTGTGGGCCTTGGGGCAGATCAACACCTCAGCTGGCATGAAGGCAAGATCTTGTGGCTTCCCTGAGAAATAACGGGGGCTCTTTTTTGGAAGCCCTTTTAGTTGTGTGTGTGTGTGTGTGTGTGTGTGTGTGTGTGTGTGAGAGAGAGAGAGAGAGAGAGAGAGAGAGAGAGAGAGAGAGAGAGAGAGAGAGAGTGAGAGAGACAGAGAGAGAGACAGAGAGAGACAGAGAGAGAGAGAGAGAGAGAGAGAGAGAGAGAGAGAGAGAGAATCCTGACCAGAAGCAACACAAGGAAGGAAAGGGCTAACCTGGTCTACAATCCCAGGTTACAAACCATTGCTTTGGAAAAGCCAAGGCTGGACCTCATGCAGCCGCTCACGTTGTGCCCAAGGTCAAGAGCAGAGGGACCATGTGCGTCCTTGCGTGTCCTTGGTCGTTTGCTTTAGTGTCCTTATTCTAACTGAGGTCCTCCATTCGCCTGGGCCTAAACACACCCCGAAATGACGTCTCCTTTTTCTGCAAACGTCATTGCTTCTCTACAGCTCCATTTCAGAGACGCTATTGCTCCGCTAAGAGCCCATGGCCTATGTGTGAGAGCCTGCCTCACAGGGTGAGGGCTGGCACGGCAGACAGAACCTCAGGGCAGGCCACCTGTGGTTGCAGCAAGCATGGAGCTCAGACCCTGAAAGGGACATCAGACTCTGAGCTCTGCCAGAAACCCAAGCAGATCTGCCCAGGCACGAATGGGGTGACTAGGCTGTGACCATGGGGCTCAGGGTGTGTGTGTGTGTGTGTGTGTGTGTGTGTGTGTGTGTGTGTGTGTGTGTGTGTGTGTGTGTGTGCAGAGTTCAACTCTGCTCTCAGAGACAGCAGATATGGAGGAAGCACGCTCAAGGCTCTGTATGTTTCAGCCTGGGACAGGAGCGTGTCAACACGCCCTGGGGGGAAAGATGGTTGTTTGTAGTTAGGGGAGCTCGTCTTCAGCCATGGTACTGGACATCATGAAGGTGCTTGGTGGGCCACAGAAGACACTCCCTATTCCGCAGTACAGACCCCCATCCCTCGGATCCTTCTGCCCCAGGACCTCCCAGACCCCTTTCCTTGGCTCAGACCTGCACAGCTGCGGCATTTTGACCCACGTACCCTCTCAGAAAGCCAGCAACCCTGCTCTGGAGGGCTGGAAACCAACAAATGAGTGGTAGAAACTGGACTTTTCCCCTTCTGGATTGGAAGTCCAGCACATACACTCATGTCCATAAATTATAATGTCACCTCCATAAGAACAAGCACCGAGATGGAAAATCATACTTGAAAAATAAAACAAGGCGTGATGTCAGGCCCAAGGGCTTTCTTTCCCTCCCGGTCACACTACCCTGAGGTGCCCATGTGTACCTGCGCGGGCCGGCAAGGGAACCAAAATGTGGCATACAAAAACAGGCTGTGCCCGGCTCGGCTGTAACGACGACAGGCTGCATTCTAAGTGTTGGGAATCCTAACCAATTGTGAATTTTATGTTTCTTTTAATGAATTCTGAAAGCGTGGTTTAGAAAGTGACTCTAAGTGAAAAGTGAGAGTGAGGCAAGGTGAGTGCCATACAAGACTCAAGGTTCCAGAGGGGACTGCACCCTGTGACCCAGTGAGGTGCTTTGCCCAGCCTGGCTTGATTCTGCCCCCATGGCCAGCCACAGAAGCCAGCCAGAGCTGAGCTGTGAACAGTTGTGCTCCTGCGCCCCTCCACGGCTTCTCTTCTCTCTCAAAGCAGGGCCAGGGAGTGAGGAGAGGACCTTGTGAACCTGGACACTACAAAGTGAGACTGACTACCACACCTTAGGAAGGCCTTCCCTTCCAGGGAAGCGTTGCTCACACACTGGAGGCAAAGGTCACCCCAGGACGCCTCTTCCTGCTACCCAGACACAACTATTTAAACCTGTACCCTGGGTGGCGTTCCCAGCAGGCATGGAGACCTCTTGGTTAAATGTGTGCAGGGTAGCCGTTCTTCTGTGCTGCAACCACTTGTGGCAGGATATGTGCCAGTCCTTTGGGCCAATAGCTCTCTCGGCTTTAGCCAGTAGGATAAAATTAAGTGTTTTCATTTTTCCAAGGGAAGTAAGGCTTATACTGTGCTGAGAAGGCTGGACACAGCCACGGAGTGAGGAGACCTCAGAAAGATGTCCCTCATGGGATCTGTGGCCTATGTGCTCAGTAAGGTTCTGAACCCAGTGCATGTCTCCAAACCCCATCAGCTTAGTGAATGGAGGACCTCCTTCTGACACTCAGTAGTGAAGAGTCCTGAGCTGAGATGCCTGGCCTAGCTGGATGCTCTACCTGGCCACCTGCTAGGACCCTTTCCTGGGGTCCCAGGGTTCAGGGACACATTCATGCGCGCGCGCACAGCATGCACGTACACACACACACACACACACACACACACACACACACACACACACGCATGTGGGCAGTTGAAAAGCCCCCAAGTATGTGCTATGTGTGCTGAACCTGTCAGCAAACAGGTCACAGTAGACCAGGTGACGTTTTAGGACCAGTCTAAGGAGCTTGCTTGGTGGCATTCCACAGTCGCCTTGTACTAAACACACCGATGTCAACGCAGTGCTTGACACTGGAAAGAGAAGACTCGGGAACGGGGCGGGGCACGAGGTGCCTCTGGTTGCTCTCCTGCTGCAAGAGAGAGGAGCTGTCCTGGATCTGCTGGAAAGGGCACCCCAGCCCATCCCTGAGGAGTAAGGAGGTGCTCCTGTCACAGCTCAGCCTCCTGGTGTAAAAGCTGTGTCACTAACAAAAGTGGGGCTGAGGCTGCTCTGCTCCCTGTGTGCTCAGTCAAGCTTCAGACAGCTGCAAGGGCACCAGCCCTGGGGAGGGCTCGCCCGTGCCTGCTCTCACACTCTGGAGTATGTGGCTGCCTCCGAGGGAATACTGTTAGAGAGAGCCCTTACATCTAGAGAGCTGAGCCTGCTCCCCATCACACAGGAGTGACTGTTGTGCACGGGCGCTAACTAGCAAGACTGCCTGCCTGCGAGTGGGCCACACAGCCTTCTCCGGACCTGCCTGCCCATCCTTTAACTGAGTGGAAGGGAAAGCCCTACGGATGAGTGTGGTCACAGCAGAGGCTAACTAGCCAAATAGGATGAGCCCTCACTTACCCCACTATGGGCTCCCTCATTTCCGGAAGAGTTAGCACAGCCTTGGCAGCAGCCCCTACCTACCCTAGAGTTTGCAATGGGGGTACATAGAGGAGTGTCAACATTCTCATCCCCAACCCCTCAAGTTGGGGTGAAGAGGGAACAACCAGAGCCCTGTGCTGTCTAGGTCACGGGGGTGGGGGGGGGCTGGCTAGTCTTGGGGACAGGAGCTGGGGAGCTCTGTTCCTTGGCCTCTTCACACATACTCTGAGTAGATGCTCGAGTCAGCGCCACATGGCAGGCTTCCTGAGTCACTGGTGCCACAGGAGTGAGCATCACACCCTCAGAGGAAGCTGGCACCAGACCCTGCCTGCAAGGGAAGGTCTGAGTCCGACTCAGTAGCAGCCTTGCCAGGTAGGAATATCTTTAATGAGGCCTCCTCACCCGCTGCTGACCTTGGGTGGAGAAACCTCCGGACACACTCCGGAGCCTCTCAGCCTTGGCTTCCTCCCTGGCTGGGCTGCCGGTTACTGAAAACCCTCTTTATGTTGCTAGCTCAGCCTCTGCATACGCACTGCTGGCTTGCTGGTCGCTGGCAGTGGTGGCTGCCCCAGGCTCTCAACTTCTCCCCGCACCCCGGCAGAAGTATTAGGTGTGTTTTGACTGAACATTTTAGCCAAAAAAATGAGGTTTGACCTGCGGCATTTAGCTTCTCTCTCGAGTACTGGTGCCAGGATTTAGCTAAGTGGGGTTGCTCAAAACATCTTTTTTGACTCTTAAAATAAATACCCTCTGTTCTCCAAGAGGCTGGTGAAGAGTACACACACACGCATACAGACATCTCATAGGCTCACAGCTCTGAAACTCTGGCATGTCCCCCAAGGGGGCCGACTTTCTGTTTGGTGTCGCAAATGGATCCCAGAAGGCGTCGCTCCCTTCAAAGAATCTGGGAGCAGACCTATGGGAGGAAGCCAGCATGAGCCCCAACATAAGGCCTCTCGAAAGCTAGACCAGCCTGACTAGGGAGCATGGTCTTGGCTTGCCCTGGGCTGGCATCTGGTCTTCTCACATAGCCCATGTCACTGTAGCCCTTATTTTTTCCATAACGGTTTTTGAAGTAGTTTCTCTGGAGCAGTGGATTTGTGTAAGCTTGGAACCTTCAGGGAGCTAACACTGGGGTCTCTTCTGGGCAGGGGGAAAGGCAGAGTGTTTGCCATACTATTAAAGGTGTGCTGATGGAGACTCTCAGCCATTGCATCCTGGCTCTGAGTCTTACTTGCGGACCGGAGGAGGCTATGGGTCCAGGGTCTCAGGGCTGTCTGAGCACACGGAATGGCGCTGTTGACCCCTCTGTCACCAGTGGGGTTGACTTCCGTGGAGCTTGCCCTTAAAGCAGGGTTTTCTACTCAGAAGCTGAAGGATGGGGCTGCACGGGACTCCCCTGATTTGAGCCCAGCTAGCCCCTGGAGAGGAATGCCCTCAAGCCGGTGCCTTGGCTCTTTCTAGGACGATGGACCACGTGCACACATGCGTCCTAAGGCTAACACACACTGCTGGTAGAGTCTCCAATTGGCCCAGAACTTACTAATTCAGCTGAATTGGCTGGTGAGTGAGCTCTAGGTAACCTCCGGTCTCCATTTCCCTGGCGTGGGGGTTAGAACCATGTACGCATGCTCGGGCTTTGTTGCTGTTAGGTGGGAGTTCTGGGAGACCGAAGTTGGGCCTTCCTATCCACACAGCAAGCACTTTACTGACTGAATTATGGCCAAAGCCTAGGAAGCGACGCTCTTGAAGAGTCCTGTTCACCCTCAATGTTCTTCCTATGCCAGCATCCTACAGTCACGACACCCTGCCTGGTGCAAACAGTTCACGAGCCCCAACAACAGAGACCATGGCGGCACCAGCAGCTACTCATATCCTGGGCTGTCTGACGTTTCTGGGACATGTCTCCTTCAGGCAAGGGCCCAGAGGGCAGCAGCATCTAGGCTTTGTCACCAGGAAACTGAACAGGGGGAGTTGAAAGCCTGGAGGGGAAGACAAGGAGACAGGCAGCCGACAGGGCGCAGCGGCGTGAGTGTGGGCCTCTGCTCCTGTGCTGCACGGGCTGTGCAGGGACAGAGTGAGCAGGACGCACACACATCTCAAGAAAACGGCCACGTGTCCCTTCCCTTCTGACAGGTCCCACACCTGACCGGATCTCTCTAGGAGAGGGACACTCCCTGTAGCTGCAGTATTGGCCAGAGCTGAACTGGGACACATCCCACTGGCAGTTCCAGTGGGAACCCAGAGGGATGTTCTGGATCCCCAGGCCAGTCCTGGCTTCCAGAGCAAAGGATCTGGCCGTGTTGACACAAACTCCTCTGCTCTCAGCTGGGAGAGTGGGGGTCATATTTATTTATATTGCACTTGAAAAAAAAACTCAGCTTGGCCGTGTTTGAGCTGCAGAAATGATTTTTTTTTAAAAGAGCGGTGAACACTGTTTTTAGCTTTTATGCCTAAACAGATACTTCTCAGTTCCTTCAAGGCAGAGCTGTCTAATGAATGGATGCTCTCTCCTCCCTCCTAAGAAAAATATTTACACGGTCTAGCACAGCGGCAGAGGGTCACTCTGGAGCTCATGCCCGAAACGCAGAGAGGTCTCCACGCCTGCTGCAGCCCTTCTCTCTCCTCAAGGGCATTCCCTACCTCCCCTGCTAGGGTTCCTTCTGAGAGACCAGTCCCAGGAGACCGTTGACATCATCCTGCCCTCTAGAGCCCTCCTGTTTGGCTTGCCAAAGATGCTGGGTCCTTTGGCCTCTATGTGAGAAAGGCTCTGATTTTTTTCCCTCAGAGCTCTCCTGTGAAACCCACTCCCCACGTGTGCTAGAATCCATATCCCAAACCTTCCATGACTTAGATGAGGTGTGCCCAGCCCTCCCATGGCCTGATGTGGCCAGTGAGTCTCAGCTGTGTGTGCCCAAACATTTTCCCTCAGGCACGGGCCTGCCTTGCACTGCCTGGCCAGCACAGTGGTGCAGACCCAGGACCTGGGCATGGACTGGCCATTCTCAGACGATCCAAGTACATTCTGTCCACTGGCAGTTCCGGGTCCGTGACTGTACTGCTGGGACACCTCGTCCAGTAGCGGCTGCCCAGTGCTTGTGGCTGCCTGCTGTGGAGTGATCAGAGCTACAGGCTATGGGGTCTCTGTCTGCCTTGGGCTAAGATTCCCATCTCACCCTAATCTTTGGGCAGCCATGGAGTACCTCTGTCTACACCCACCTCACGGAAAGTGACCTGGAGCCACTCCACGACACACCGAACAGTGGCCCCCTCACTACACTTAGACGGACAGTTAACATGAACAGTAAAGCGAGAGAACACCTCGCAGGAGGGTCAGCGAGCCTCGGTTCCTCTTGACACAGGGGTCCTGAGGTAGCAAGTAGGGATAGGGTACCCCAGAGAACCAGCAAAGGGGAAGCAGAGGTGAAGGGCCTGAGGATCTGGAGGCTGGGCTGGGGAGAGCTGGAGGCCATTCAAGAGACAAGAGGGTCGCCATCAGACAGCAATCAGACGGAGGAGAGCCAAGGGTGGGCCGAGCCGGTCGCCATGCTGAGGACTGGTGTCGTGGCAGTCTGTGGGAAGGTCATCTCCGTCCCCACCCCACACCCCCGAGGAGGGGGCAGCTCATAGAGGACAAAGCCTCCTCAGACCCGCACAGAGTTGGATGGAGCCAGAACGGAGGGTGGTACTGTGACCATGAGCCAGCGTGAGGCCCCCAGAGAGTCCGTCCCTTCCCTAAGGGGTACTGAAACAAGAAGGTGTGGTCCCACCCTGGCCTATGACTCCTGTGCTGCACGGGCTGTGCAGGGACAGAATGAGCAGGACGCACACACATCTCAAGAAAACAGCCACATGTCCCTTCCCTTCTGACTTGGTCTAAGGGGGAAAGATTCCATTCCCAAACAAACAGAAAGTTGTCTTGGCCCCTGACCCTGTCTCTTCAATCTTTTGCTCCGCATTTTTTTTCTACCAGCTCTTACCTGCCCTAGTGAAGTCCAGCAGAGGTTAGACTGTTCACCTAGAGCAGCTGTTCACCCACCAGACGGGGAAAGGCAACAGGCAGAGAAGCAACCCAGAGGCAGAGACATGTCAGGTATGAGGCCTCAGAGACGCTAAACAGGCATAGCCCAGGTCTGTGGTACCAGCCACTCCTGGACGCTGATGGGGGCCATCAGAACCTGTGCCGCTGCAAATGGCAGAGGCAGCTCTAGCCCTACAGGTGCTTCATGGGATCTCCACGGAGTAGAGGCTCCAGCACGCCAGAGATGGCCAGGAGGTGTGTGGGAGCATTCGGCAGCAGCTGCCTGACTGGCTGTCTACAGCCCCAGTGGATGTCCGTCCCCCCTGCCCCCCCACCCCCCGACACAGTGCAAGGAGCTTGGAGACAGTGTGCACCTCACACTCTGCACCTTATGCCACCGTGACCTCCAAAGGCTCGTGACACTGAACACAAGATCTGTGCTCTCAGGCAAGTGCTAACCATTCAGAGGGACACAGTGAGCTGGCAAACATTATCCCGGGCCCGGGATGAACTCAGTGGTGTAGTGTGCATAGGAGGAATCTGGAGTATTCAGACTTGGACCTGGGACAGAAGGTAGCTGTGAATGTTCTTGCAAGGTCCAAGAGACTAGTTTATGGAAGTGAGGGAGGCTCCCTGCTGCCTGACACCTTTTGGCACCAGAAGGGGCACCCTGCATCCATCCATCCATCCTTCCTTCCTTCTTTCTTTCCTTCCTCCTTCCTTCCTCCTCCCTTCCTTCCTCCCTTTCTTCCTTCTTCCTTCCTTCCTCCTTCCTTCCTCCCTCCCTTCCTTCCTCCCTTCCTTCCTGCCCTTCCTTCCTTCTTCCTTCCTTCTTCCTTCCTTCCTCCTTCCTTCCTCCCTCCCTTCCTTCCTCCCTTCCTTCTCCTCCTTCCTTCCTCCCTTCCTTCTCTTCCTCTCTTCCTCCCTTCCTTCCTGCCCTTCCTTCCTCCCTCCCTCCCTCCTTTCCTTCCCCTCCCTCCCTTCTTTCCTTCCCTTCTTTTCTTCTTCCTTCCTTCCTCCCTCCCTCCCTCCTTTCCTTCCCTTCCTTCCTTCTTTCTTCCTTCCTCTCTTCCTTCTTTCTTTCCTTCCCTTCCTTTCTCCCTCCCTCCTCTTCCTTTCTTTGCCTTTTTTCCCCTTCCCTTTCTTTTCCTTTCCTTTCTGCCTGTCTTCCCGTCCTTCTGGCCTCTCCTCCTTTCATTCTAGGATGCTAGGGGAAGGACCATCTGAAGCTCCACACTGACCTGCATTCCCAACTCTAAGAACGGATGTCTGTGTCCACTACAGACAGGAACCCCAGGCCTTCTTTCCTTTTTCAGTGCCCCGTTGCCTGAACCAACTCTGAACGCTAGCTCTTCCGGCTCACAGTCCTAGGACCCTAGTGGCCCCTCTCCCATCTTACTTCAGAGAACTCTGGAAATCCTCACACGTGCACACACAAGGGCACTAAGCAGGTGACATCAGTCAGGCACTTTCTTCCCACTGAGGGCAGGAGGGTAGTTGACACAGGTACCACCTGGAATTCCGAATTCCTGAAGACAGCCCCATATAGCCTCACAATAGTCCTACAGACATTGTGTCTCATTACCCCTTGAGGGCATTTTGCTTCCTAGGTGGGGAAAAACAAATCATCAGGCCAACTAATGGCTCCATACAAACATTTATCTTTTACTTTCAACCTCCCTAGTTATAGAAATAACCTTGATATTGATAGAATTATATTAATGCACTTCAACCTGACCCCACTTATCGATGGCTTGTTTGCGACGGTGATCTTTAATAATCATAAGGGAATAGAAAGCTCATAGATCTCCTCTGATGGAGATTCTGTCACCCAACCACAACCTCTGGAGGCCCCAGGGGCTCGACCCCTGATGGTCAGCTCTTCTGGGGCTGTGACATAACTTTCTCACTGGGGTTTGAGACAGCCATCTGTTATCTGGAGGTGGGATTACATCAGAGAAAATCAAATTTAAAATCTTGCAAAAAGGACAGGCAGTGGCAAAACAAGCAAACACAAGACAAAACAGAGAAGGTAGCTCAGTCGTCAATGTGTCTGAAGCTAAGCTCGGGGGCCCTGAGTTCTACGTATGTGCTGCAGGGGCTGCGGAGATGCCTCAGCAGTTAACAGCACTCACTGCTCTTGCAGAGGCCCCAGGGGTGGTTCCCGGCACCCACATGGTAGCTCACAACTGCCTGTAACCCCAGTTCCAAGGGACCCAAAGACTTCTGGCCTTACCAGGTACCTGCATGCATGTGGTGCACATAAACTCATGCAGGCATATATGCATACACGTAATCTTTTTTAAACAATCTTCTTAAAAAGCTGGGTTTGCCTGTAATCTCAATGTTGGAAAGGCAAAGAGAGACAGGAGGATCCCCGGCCCGGGGCTTGTTGGCCCATCCAGTCTAAACAAATCGGTGACCTTAAGGCTCAGTGAGAGACTGCCCTGAAAAACAAGGCACACAACCATCAAGACGGAGACCCGATGCCAACCTCTAGCCTCCACATGCCGGGGCACGCATGTGCACTTGCAACCACACATTCTTGTGCACACACACATAAACATGTACACGTGCACAGAAAGAGAAAGGGGGGAACTACAGTGCATTCTGGAGATGAGAAAGATCAACGCCACGACGGGTATTCCTATTATAACTCCACCCCCCCCACACACAAATCTGGTCACATTTTCCCCTCATCAAGTTCTCATCTGAATTTACCTCACTCTGGTTCTCACAAACAGTTGGCCCACGCTCACTTTTGAGTTCCACTAACTGATGGATAACCAAGGAAGCCAGCTGTGCCACGCCCCTTCCCACCTGCAACAAAGTAACAGGGACACTAGCAGCCATGAGGACTTTGCCTCAGGGGCCACCCCTGGCTCTCACTCCTTGCTCCCAGCAAGCGTCCGTATCTATGCTAGAGGATGCGGGGACTCAGACAGAGGCTGGGACACATGTCCAATGTCACACTGCCAACTCTGCAGGGCCTACATGAAACCTTATCTCATTTGGGCTGTGCAGAAACAAGTGTGTGTGTGTGGAGGGGTGTAGGAGGCCTTGCCTTCTCTCTCACAAATGATGTTTCCAATCTGCTGGGAGGGCACAGGGCAGCAGAGCCCCAAGTGTCTGGGTTTGGTCATAGCTAGGGTGACAACTTGAGACCACTGTGCAAGCGGGCAAAGGGAGGCTGAGAGCTGCCCGCCAGACAAGACTGCACACTTTCCTAATGGGACTCAATTACAGGAACAGCTGCAGGGGGGGATTCTGTGCATGGCTGTGATGTGCCAGGCTCAGGGACACTGTAGAATCCACAAGACTGTGGCCAGGAGCCCTGGGGCTCAGATCTGCTCTCTGGAGTGAGAGAGGCTTGCTTGTCTCACCCCAGCTCTGCCTCTGGCCCTTGCCTGGAACCAGGCATGGTGAGAATGCTGTGAGGCCCGTAGTACTGTCCAGTCGTGCTGGCCTTTAGCAAGTGCACCCTGTCCCCAGAGGTCCTCATGACAGCCCTGCTGTTTTCTCTGCCTTCTTCCTGTATGGAGCTTTCACAGAGCAGGGAAAGGCTACAGGGCTGGGGCAAGGTGCCTGGCTCAAAGCCACTTTGCCTATCCTGAGGCCAGCCACACTCTGGGTATGCACACCCTTGTGACCTCTCTTTTCCCTCTGGCATTGGAATGACATAAGCTAGAAGATGAGCTGAAGCCGCCAAGGGTGACAAAGAGATGCAAGAAACTGGTTATTAGTCAACGCGAACACTATTCCTAAAGTAGACTCTGCTTCTGTGATCTGCACCAGGCAACCCAACCCCAGGGTAGCAAGGTAGAGCCATCTTGGCTGTCCCAGCACTGGGCACGCGTTATAAGCTTTCTGTGGCCCACAGGTCTAATCCAGCCTGTGGTCAATTTGGGTACAGCCTGGGAGATAAGTGTGGCTTTTACAATTTTAAAAATAAAGACTTGCTCTTCCTCCCTCTCTCTCTCTCTCTCTCTCTCTCTCTCTCTCTCTCTCTCTCTCTCTCTCTCTCCCCCTGGGGTACGCTTTCTCCCTCTCCATCTGTCCCCATGCTCATTTAATAAATCTTATATAATCTAAAAAATAAAAAATAGACTGTGTGACGGAGGCCGCCTATGGCACACAGACATTTTTCACAAGTTCACTGAACCTGGCCTGCATCATTGCTCAAAGGAGGGCAGAGATTAAAGCATGTTTATAATCCAGGTTTGAGCTGAAAAAGCAGACACAGACTACCATCATGGGCGTGCAGGGATGCGATGGGCCATCCAGCCTTGCCCCTTGTCCATAGAACAGCCAGTGATGAGGGATAACAGCAAGAATCCGAGGCAGAAGAAACACTGGCTAGAGCTGCAGCTGCCACGCGGGCTTGCCTGCCTCCGGGAAGGTGAGCCTTGTCTGGGCTGCTGTGGGAAACCTGATCTGGCCAGCAGCTGCTGGGACCTGCCCAACAGGCCCTAGAGGACAATTCTCAGCTGCAGCCTCCCTTGAATCAAGGTAGGAAATTGGAAGCAGTTTGCAATGGTTCTGCTGTCTCTTCTCTCTCTCTCTCTCTCTCTCTCTCTCTCTCTCTCTCTCTCTCTCTCTCTCTCTCTCTCTCTCTCTCTCTCTCTCTCTCTCTCTCTCTCTCTCTCTCTCTCTCTCTCTCTCTCTCTCTTCCCTCCTCCCTCTCTGTGCTCCCTCTTTTTTTCCAACAGGGAGCAGCACAAACAATTGTCCTAAAGGAAATCCCAATCCCAAGTACTTCTTGGCAGGTGACTTGGAGTCACATGACCTTCTGGGACTGTGGGCTCGCCTCTGAGATGGGGAGAGAGGTCCTTTTCTTGAGCAGGCTGTGTAGTCCAGAGGTCAGAGCTGGTTGAGACTCTGGCCTAGGTGTCCGTGGAACTAGGAGGTAGCCCTGGGCACACTCTAGAATCTGGAATGGCTTTCAAATCGACCCCTGACAACTCCTTGATGTGCTCAGAACTTCAGGCTGTTGCAGAGAGGTTACAAGGGGTTACCTGTCCCTTCTCAAGCCTCCCTCAGAGGGAGCAATGGGTAACCGCAAGTGTCTCCTGCCGGTTTCATTCTGTGGCAGCCCCGTGGGCGGGTTCAGGGATCTCGGACTGCTGCAGAGAACCAGGATTCCTGGCCCAGGACGAAGTACCAGAAGCACAGACAGCTAATACAAACCAGATACACCTGGGGGCATTAATGTTCTCTCCTAGTGTGGGTGTGGCTTTTACTCTCTTACACTGTTCCCTAATCCCTGATGCTGCTCCCCAGAAGCATCCTGCTGCCCATGGGCTGTGGCAAAACACCTGCAGCCTTGCCTTCTTTCTCCGGCTAGTTCTGAAAACACAGGACCCTTCCCTCCTCCCTCCCACGGCTTATCCCCAGTGCCCAGCCATCTCACCGAGCAGCATGCTGCATTGGGGCTGCCAGCTCCGTCTGCAGAAGAACTGTCTCTAACCCTAACCCCTGTCAGCACAGGAGGAGGACCTGCTCGGGCACTTGTGACACGCCCAACCTCTAGGTCCTCTGCATAGGCCACGCTTATGTAGGTGGCAAAGTTCTCAGAAATACGTCAGCCTCTTCTCTCTGTGGCTCAGAACAGCTCTGTCTCTTTGCCGCCGCCACAGGTGACTGTTGCTACAGCGGGCTGAGGCAATATCCTCCCACAGACATGGTGGAAATAAAGGTAGCTTCGGAGAAAGATGTGACAGGCATTGACAGGGTTTGAAAAACCTGATCCTGGAGCCATTTTGTTTGGCCATCTACTTTATTTGTTCATCCCCAGGACTGAAAAGACAGCTGAAGTCTGCCCAACTGCAAATCTGGGAAGTGTGGCCAGAGAGGTGATAGCTTGGCATACTCTGTACAGAGAGATGGGGAGGGGCGAGTGTGGATGGGCACAAGCTCTAATGAGAAGACATCTCTGGTGAGGGGCATCTGAACAAGGGCACCTGAAGCTATCAAGGGCTGTACATCTTTCCAGGCTCAGGGCGCCTCACCTGGCTTGGCCCCACCATTGGGCCAGCTGCTAAGCTCTGGGGATGGAGGAAGGAGTCAAGAAGGACCCTTTAGGCTTTGCGTCAGCCTTTCTTGTGACTCCCCTCTCAGCGAGGCATGATCCTCCTCCTGGGAGCCCACAGACAGGCCACCCCAACAGAGAGCGTTACTGGGAGGCACGCGAAACTCCCCTTTCTCTTTACAGCCCAGTTTGTTTTGGTCTAACGGTGTTGACTATGATGAGCTGTAACAGTGACACTCCTGGGCTTGCTATGGGGTCGTGTCCCATGATGCTCCTGGGCTTGCTATGGGGGTTGGTTGCGTCCTGGTAAGTTGAAAATATCACAAATCAAAAAATGCATTGGCTCCCCTTCGCATTCTTAGCGCCCCAGCTTAGCAGCATAACGCAGCACACTGGAGAGTGCCAGGGGTTTCCCTGGTGATCACAAGGCTTCCTGTAGCAGGCGGAGGGGCAGGCGGGGGGGGGGGGGGGGGGGGGGTGCGGGGTGAGGGAGGCTGCGGCTGCCCCACACCATACTAAAGGATCATGCTGAAAGACGAAGTTCAGGTTCTGCTGAATACAGTGTTTTACGTCAATGGATAGTTACGATCTTCAGTTACGTCATGGCTAGTGAGGGACTGCCGATGGGCCATCTAGTGTTTTCAGAGTCATCTCTGCCGAGCAAACCAGAAGCCTCCAGTGTGAGGGCTGTCCGCAGAGAGCACACAGGCCGCCTCACGTCCTGGGCTTGCTTCTTCTCATCCCCAGAGCACACGTCTTGTTTTGTGTGACCTGTGAAACGATTCTGTGTCCTAAAGATCATTCCTGATGGAAACACATACTCAGATAAGACAGGAGGGGAAAAATGGGATACAACAAGAAGCCCGCATCTCCAAGCAGACTGGAGGAAGGACACACCGACGGCTCAGGTGCACTCACAGACTCCACTAACTTCTTCTTAAGAAGAAAGAAAGATTTGCTTGTTTTCATTTTATGTGCATTGGTAGTTTTTTTTTTTTTCCTGTGTGTATGTCTGTGTGAGGGTGTCAGAGCCCCTGGAACTGAAGTTGGACCCGAGAGTAGGCTACCATGCAGGTGCCGGGAATTGAATCCTGGTCCCCTGGAAGAGCAGCCAATGTTCTTAACTGCTGAGCCGTTTCTCCAGCTCCCTCGCTAGCTTCTTAACCACAAACAGGAAAAGCCCCCAAGATGATAGCCAGTGCTTGTCTCCCTCCGCCCCCGCCCCCCACCAAGTACCTGGGAAAGTCTCCCAACAGGCTCGGTGTATCTTCTTTTTCTAATACCTTATGGGGATCTTGAGTCTGAGGCCCCGTGAGACTGTGAAGCTGAGAGAGGAGATGGGGACTTTGGTCTCTGCACTTCACCCACCAGGTCCTTGGGCCCCAGAGTCCTTTTACTGCTGATTCTCTAGAGGAAGGGAGACCCGGTCGTGGTGGCTGCCCACACCCAGGTCTGTTCCGCTGAGCACCTCCACGCAGCAGCTGTGTGTCTGCCTGAGAGCCACTACAATCTTTTTACCCAATTTTCCAGCTGAGTTGACTGAGGCCTGTGAAGGTCAAGGGGCTTGCCCAGGGTCACTGAGTAAAACAGCTTAGCCTGTGGCCTTAGGACAAGGATTCAGGACCCTGCCTCTTGCCCCTAATGGCCTCGCTCTCTCATAAATAAAAGGAGTAACAGGGTTTCTATTTTCAGTAGGAGAACCAACTCCTGCCCCCACAGGGCCACCAGGTTTGTGGCCAGGCATGTGCTCACAGGCCAGCGGCAAGGTGGGGACGCAAGCGGCGGGAGACAGGGGCTTGACACACCAGTTGGCTCTTGCGAAGGCATTAATTTGTAACAGACGCGCAAAGAGCTGGAAAGAGCGCGGGATGTTCCGCACACGCGACAACAGCTGATTATTCATCGCTGACAGTTATTAGCCTGTTATTAAACGTATGAATTGCCTCTTTCATACCACACTGCCTATCCTTAAAGAGCTTTATGAACTAACATTAACCAATCCAATTAGCAAAAGACACTGTATTTGTGTAATTAGTAATTTGAGGCTTTGTCTTGGTCTTACAGAGAAAAGGCATTGGCTGTTGATTAGCACGTAACATCGCACAATTAGGAGAAGTGGTCGGAGATTAGCCGGAATGTTCGCGTTCCCCAGGGTCCCTGTTAAGGGACCTGGTCTTGCTAAGAAGCACCAGGGGTTATGTTTGTGGCATTTAAGCGGATCCAATTGCTTCCTCCCTTGTATCCAGGCTCCTCTATGCCGTTGGCATGGCCTTCTGCGTCAGGAAGGGGAAATATTTGTTTTTGTTATAAATTTAGAGGCCGAGTACAGTAAGGAACCTTGTTATTAAATGCTCCGAGCCCAATCCTGCAGAAAATCTCAAAATCCAACTTTGGGTATTGATTGCAAGACTTTTTTTCTAATCAGATGCCAAAAGGAACATTGTGGAGTGAAAGATGTCTCAGGCAGCCCTGGCCAAGCGGCGTCTCTGTTTATGTCTCTCAGTGAGACACAGAGCCAACCACGATGGGCCAGATCTCAGATAGGAGCACTGCCTGTCTGTTGCTTTGGGGCTCCTGAGGGAAGATGCTGCCCAGCCGAGCCCCATGGAGAACTGCATAAAGAGCATGCTGAGACCCCTGGCTGAATGAGGTGACTCCAGGTGGCTCACCAGAAAGCCCCGTGATGCACATGACATTTCCACATTCCCCTTGGATGCCTCTAAATTTTATTAAGTTTATAAAACTGCAGAACGAGCTCTACCAGGCTGAGCGGCTCCCTCAGCACGTCTTGGCAGATCTGAACTCTGAGCAGGAAGGAGGCTGGTCCCACTCAGAGTGAGCAGAGTGAAGTTTTACCGACAGGTACCCAAGCTACCTGGAAAAGAGGGAAAGCTGCTGTTCCTATGTCCTAAGAGGCTGCCATCCACTGGGCCTGACTGAGGCAGCTCTGGCCTTTCCTAAGCACAGGTTCAGATTCATGTCTGTCTGGAAGCTGCTGCTCTGGACTTGGCTCACTGTGGGGATCACACTGATAGACCCCAGGCAGCCAGATCTGCTCCAGCAGGGATGAAGGAGCTGCCTTCAGTGGGATGCAGTTGCCATGGCTCTGTCCTCGCTGTGCCCACACATTTGTTCGACTGTCTTGGTGGCTCCCACTGCAGGAACTGTGCCCTGTGATCTGACACTTACGAGGCAGGATTTCTTGATAGGAGCCCAGAGGCTTGGGCCTTGAGCCGGCACCACTGGCTTTGTACCAGTACAGATGGGGCCTGATTTCAGGCCTTCAACAAGTGTGTGTGTGTGTGTGTGTGTGTGTTTCCATCCCACACCAAAACAAAGCTGCAAAGACTCATCCTTTATCAGTGTCACTTTTTCCTCCCTCTGAACACTTATACACTTGGAAGTGCCCACATTTCTGCACACTACGCAACACGCCTTAGATACTCTTTAGAAATACAGGGCTGAGGAGTGCCCCCTCCACCAGACCTGTCCCTCAGAGGCTGCTGAGGACCAGTCAACATGGGCACTCACAAAAGGCAGAGCTAAGAGGAGACTGGGTGCAAACAGCTCAGAAACCTCTCCAAAATATTTGGGTTTGTCAAAATCCCAAACCGCCGTTTGCCAGGCACTTTTCCCGCTAGTGTTTGAGCCCGCGGGTATTTTAAAGGAAATGAAATCCGTGTGTTTCTGATTTATTTATACTTAACTCATCAAAATGCTGTTTTAAAGAGCTATTTTGTATCCAAAATGCCCTTTATGCTTTTTTCCTCTTCCAAACTAAAAGCCATATTCTGCCAAGCGTGCATGACCTTAAACGCTAACGTTCTCAAGGTTCTTTTGAAAATCAAGTTCCTGATGTCCAAGCAGACCTGACGGGGACCAAAGGTGCCCTCCTAGTGCCCTAGCCTGTGCCCCCAACCAACGAGAGCCACAACGGCACAATGGCAGCAGCTTCTGTCTCTGCCTGTGACTCCTTTAGGGTCCCGGGATTTGCATCCATCAGGAGGCAGCAACTTCTCTGGGGACAAGATTCTGACAAGCAGGACCTCAGGTCTTCTCAAGAGCTCCTGTCCAGAGCAGCTCAGCGCCACCCAGACACCCGAGAGGTCAGAGAAGGGCCTCAGACATCAGTCCCTGCTTCCCATGAAATTCTCTCTTTGGTGAGGTGGGACTCTGGTCATCTTCTGCCCCATCCAGCCTAACTGCCAGGACGCCTCACGAAGGTGAGCAGACACAGTCCTCCTGAAAGTCTGAGCTAATGCAGACCAGAAAAGTGTTTTTCCTTCTCCAAGAAAAGAAAACAGGAAGCGCCAGCGCCAGCCCAGAGCAACGTGTGGGGAGGTGAGAGGGAAGGAGTCACACCTGCCGCAGCAGTGTGAGCCAGGCTGCCGGGGCGGCCCTAAACAAACAGGACTTGGCAACACTGTTGCCTGACCTATAACACCAGGACTCAAGTTATATTCTTTTGGGTGTTGACATGTATTTCCGGAAGGGTTCATCCAGTAGAGTTCAATTATGAATTTGATTGTGTGTGTGTGTGTGTGTGCATGGTATAAAAATCCTTTAGCCATACAGCAGTTAATCGTGTTCCCTGGCAGATTTGGTATCCATCACGGCCCTGCTGCCCCAGCTCCAGAGATAAGCCATCTAAGGGGGCAATAAACGTCCACTCTGATTATTGATGCTTTCAGGGAAATTGATTATCTATTCGAGGGGCGGAGCAGGCTGATATACTGCAGCCTCTTTACCTGACACAAGAGCGTCTCTGGAAGAGAAATCCCTCAATTGCCTCCATGGATTTTTCTATTATATTTAATGCTCTTGAAAGTGACATCCGTTTGTCTTAATATTTGAGGACGGAGCTGGAAAGCAGCCCTACGCTTCCACCATGTCAGGCAGTTAACGGATGAAGAGAGCAGAAAGTAGGAAGCCGTGTGCGGCGGCTGCGGCATCTGCACCAGGTTTGTGACCTGTCAACAAAGTTGCTCCTAAGGTTATAAGCCTAAGGTCCACCATCCAAATGCCTGAGTTAAACTGTACTTCCCCACAACTTGTCACAGGAAAAGTAGGTTTAGACCAGTTTAATTTGAACTAAGTTAAGGTGGGGGAGGGGTCTAAACAATTTTATTCTAGATTTTTTTGGGGGGGCAGGCTTTTGTATGTATAGATACATGTACAGATAGACACAAAAGTGCACATGCTTGTTTATGCGTGCATGTGTGAGATGGGGGGGGTCTCTTACTGGTCTGACACTGACTAAGTAGGCAAGGCTGGTAGGCTAGCAAGCCCTAGGGAGTTGCCTTTCTCCACCTCCCCAGCACTGAGATAAGTGTGCCCTGATTTTTTTTTTCCTAATGGATTCTGGGAGAATTGAACTCATGTCCTTAGCTTGCAAGGCAAACACTTTACTGACTGAGCCATTACCCCAACCCTCTGTCACATCATGATAGCCAAAAGGTCTCTCTTTCCCTTGTCACGTTGCAGAGATCTGTGTTTGTGTGTGACCCTGGCACACCTGGGTAGGGTGTGCAAAGCATGCTGAGCCCAGGGACTGCCCAGACAAAAGATGGACTTCGGCTTACAGCCCAGCTCTTATTAGTCAAAAGATAGCAGATGTTATAAACTCAGAACACGTTTGCTCACCTCAGAAATCGATGGGAACCCTGTAATCAACACCGCGGTTAGATGTGCCTATCTCAGAGTGGGTCTGGGCTGTGCTTATTCATAATTTCTTAATAGTAGGAAAAGGATTTTATTTTGGCTAAGGTAAAGGCAGGGTCACTCTGAAGACATGGTGGGGACAAGGCCAATGCCACTAGCTCACACAGTCTGGAGCGCAGGCTCTCTGTAGTTAGGGGTGGGGGGTAGGTAGGGGTGTGGGGGGAGTCGGGGAGGGGCGTCTTGAGCACTGGGTTCTATGGCAGACTCTTCTACCCTGCAGCTGAGAGAAAGTGCAAGCAAGTGCGCACCATCACTGGATTCCTCTGAATCAAAGCACCTCAGCTTTAGGGTTTGGGAATCTAACCGTTTTCACAGAGGCAGGAAAAGGTCAGAGATCTAAGTCAGCCACAAGTCCAAGGGCAGGAGTTCTGATCCCCAGCCCAGGCAGCTTGTAGGAAACTGCTAAGGCACTAGCAGAACTGAGGTTCCGCCCACTGCCAGAGGTCATGTTCTGCGCTCTGCCACTCTGCCTGGGCCAAGCAGCCAGCAATCCTGGAGTGCAGCCAGGACAGTATGCAGGCCCTGAACAGTAGCTAGTGAGCAAGGCCTCATGGGCAGGGCCCAGAACGTGCCAGGCCCATCTCTGGGCAGGGTCCAGTGGGGTACAACAATTGAAGTTTGCTAGAGGCCACACACAGGTTTCCTCAGGGAAGCAAAGGTGGGGCAGTTGGTAACTGGCTGACACCTTCAGGCCTGCAGGGGGTGGGGACTTCACTGGAGAACAGTATGCAGGTCTTTAGGCTTGACTCTTTCCTGCTCAGAATGTTGGGGGGAAAACACCCTAAAGCCTGGGCCTGCCCGGCAGTGGAGGGCTGTTGGGGGGCATCTTGGCTGTTGCTAGTGTCTTTTCTACCCTGGAAGGCTAGGCTGGATCTATTTGCTTTGTGGGGAGGTGAGTGGGAAGGAACCTGTGCTCAGGGCAGGGCACCTGCTGCTGAGGCCCACCCTGCTCTGCACCTGTTTGGCCTCTCCTTTCCCTTTGCCCTCCCTACTCATACCTGCACCCCCAGTCTGCACGTTGCCACTGGATCCGAGGGCATGCCAGGGTCTGGAGGCAGATGAGTGACAAGGTGCTATCATGAAGTTTTCCTTTTTTTCTTTTCTTTTTTCTTTCTTTCTTTTCTATTCTTTTTTCTTTTTTTTCAAGACAGGGTTTCACTGTGTAGTCTTGGCTGTCCTGGACTCACTTTGTAGACCAGGCTGGCTTCGAACTCACAGCGATCTGCCTGCCTCTGCCTCTCAAGTGCTGAGATTAAAGGCGTGCGCCACCATGCTCGGCCATCATGACGTTTTCTATGCCATGTGTAAAACCATGGAGAGTCCACCCTACCATGAAAACACTGATATGGTTCAAGGTTCTATGCTCTGGGCAAAACGTATGTTCTTCATGTGGGAAACACAAACACACACACATGAGCGTGCGCACGCGCGCACACACACACACACACACACACGTTGCGTGTGTGGTGTATGTGCATGTAAGCTCATGCCAGAACTACATGGCTCACACATGACACGCGTACATCTCTGTGTATATGCATGTGTGTCTGTGTGCATGAGTCCAGCACAGTAATGCTCTGGATAGCTCAGGGCCAGTCAGGAAGGGAGCCAAGGAGAAAGGGACAAGTTCCAAATGCCTGTCCTGCCCCCACTGGCTTGGGAACAGTGCTGCACGTCTTTCCGTGATCGATGGCCCTAGCAGTGACTCTTTATTTTTACCGAAGAAAATATAGTACTTAGAGACTGCGTCCATTCAGGACAAAGGGATCTCCAACAATACGGCTGTAGGCATTTTCCCTTTACTCGCACAAAGACAACACACCCAGGCTATTCTTTACATCTTGTGTAAAAAAGACAAGTCCCACATACATTATCTGGTTTGATTGTGTCTCTTACATTGTGACTCAGAAGCTCAGAGAGGCTAAGTGACTATTTCTAAGACACACAGCAGGGAGCTGTGCCCTCATGCTGGAAGGCCAAGTCCAGCCCTGGGCTTTCCTAACAGAGTGTCTATTTCCTTAAAGATTAGAGTTGAGCAGTGGGTCCTTCTCAGGCCTTTGCCAAACACCAGACTGTTGCCCAAGATCATTTTATACTAGAGGTGCAGATGGCAGGTCTAAACCAGACATCAGCGCCGGCCAGCTCCGATGTTAGGGTACAGGTTTCACCAGGTCTGTTGGCAACCTCGGTGTCAAGAGTCCTCCTGGGCTGTGTAATGGTGTGCACTCCCCAGACAGGCAGGGTGTGCTGCGCTCAGGAACGCTTGCGTCTCTGCACGGCCAGTGGCAGATGTGCCTTTGTTCCTGTAGTATGCAAAGTCTCTCCAAGGAGGCCAGTAGGCTGCACCCCTAAAGTGGTTTGGACACAAAGGAGCTAGAGAACAGGGGGGTTGGTAGGGGACTGAGGAGCTCCTTCTGGTTGGGCCAAACAGAGCACTCCAGAGGTCAGCCTTCCAAGCTTCCTGAAGAAGGGAACACCTAGCATTTCAGGTAGGCAGCAGGACCTGAGAGCCATAAGGCCTCATGGCCCTGCATCCAGCCAATTCCTCCTTTGTCTGGATCCTGCAGGACCCGGCCTGAGATCCAAGCTAGTTGAGGTGAAAGATTTAGAGAGGCCACAGGCACCTCCCGTGGTGGTGGTGTTGGGGTGAACCTGCACCACTCTGACAGCCAGTCCTGGGGATGCCTGTGACAATGACGTGGCTTCTGGTACTGGGAGCTCATTTTGGAACAGGCCTGTGAGGTGGGTGGGTTTGAGACCCGCAGAGACCCTCAGAAGGAGACATGCACACACAGATGGACAGACAGTGTGGGCCGAGCAGGGAGAACGGACGCTTTCATCACGGCTGGTGTGGGCATGTAATGGATGTCCTCTGTCTGGAACCGTGGGCAAAGCTGTCTATGTCCTGTGAGAGCCAGGAGGCTTCTGTTGGCTGAGGTTATGTGGTCAATGTGGAGGCACTCAGTATTACTTGAGTGTGCCAAACATCTGTGGCCCAACCACCGCCTCACTGCTTCCCAGGGGAGACTCCATCCTTACTCTACCCAAGTCCAGTGAAGAAGACCCCCGTGTCTGAAGGAATCCTAGAAGCAGGCACAGCCCTGTCTTTGCATCCCAAACTGGGAGAGACACTGCCCAGACTCCAGGGGGAAGTGAGGCCCTCCAGGTCAGGAAAAAAAGAGACTCCAAATTCCCTGCTGGATGTGTGCCTCTCTCTGGTCAGCCTTAAGACATTATCTACTCTGGATCTCCAGGGGACAGAGCTGCAGCTGGTCTTGGGTGGGTGGGGGGCAATTTTTATCGTTCTGTTCCCAACTGATGTAGACCAGCCAGGGTAATCATTAACCCGCTTCTGCCAGCTCCTTTCTGAAGACGATTCCACCCTCCCAAAGACTCACTGCCTGGCCTTGGTCCTCTCCTCCCACGCTGGACCCTTCCCCCGCCCAGCTCCGCTGCACTCTGAGGGGAGGGAATGAGAAAGCAGGTCCTCCGGGAGCTGGCACGGCAGACAATGTGTGTCTTGTGTGAGTAATTTAGCACTGTGGCCAGTCAATCTGGTTTCTGGGCCCGCTGCCCTGACCCTCTTAGAGCTGCTGGCTCTCGCCAGCACAGTGTGAAGCATTTTCTTTCACTGCTCTGACACTCCGCAGATTGAGACGTCAGCCCGGTCCAACTACAGCAAATTAGCAATTTTTCTTTTGCTAATTGGAAATAAAAACGTTTGCCGAGGGAGCTGTTTGTCGGCATGCGGTTTTCGGTTTCTGTGCACGGGGAGGCTGCGCAGAAAAAACCGCATCCCAAGTCCCCGTGCATCCTGGGGCGGGAGGCTCCCCGCTCTCCACAAATACGGAGGGGCCTTCTCTTAGCGGCGCAGAGATAAGTCTGTGTTCCAGCCCTGGAAGCTATTGCTCAACCAGCTGAGCATCCCACACGTCCCCGGGACCCTCCCTCTGGAGGACCATTCTGTACTTTGAGGAACTGTTAGGGTCCAGCAGGTGGCAAAGCCTCCTGGGGCAAGCGAGTAGGGAAGACCTTCATCAGATAAGGGGACGATGAAAGCAGAAGTTAGGCACAGAGCGCATCCTCCAAAGAGCCGGGGTGGGGAGGCGGGGTAAAGGGACTTCCAGAGCAGCATGCAGGATGCCCACCCTGCACTGGTGCCGCCCAGTTTGTGTCCAGGGTGGAAGAGAGATCTCAGCACTTGAGAAGGGGGCAACGGCACCCGTGTAGCAAGCAGGCAGATGAACACGGTCGGTCCTTCAAGGAGAACAAATAGAAACAGATGGAGGCACCAAGATCATCGTCCAGGAGGCCCACCTGGACCCCAACCTGCAGAGCTACATCTTAGAACTCTGCCGATAAGCAGGCTCATCTGTGTCCACATGCATACATGTGCGTGTGTGCGTGCGTGTGAGCACATGGCTGATTGGGCATCTTCACACACGTGTGTACCGACCCTGTCCTCCATGTCCAGTGCTGGTCAGGAACTGCAGGCTGCAGGCCGGCACACAAAGGGTTACTGAGCCTCCTCCCTTCCTCCCTCCCTCCCTCACACTTTTCTGATAAAGCTTTTCACAGCCATGCCTAATAATTCTTTCTGTTAGAACCTCTTCTTGATGTCTTTATGAGAATATGAAATCCAAATAAAAGGCCTTGGGGGACCCCCACGAGAGAGGGGAAAGTGTGAAGCAGCCAGGAAGGAGTGTCCTGCAAGCCCCCTGATGAGAGCCACTGGCTCCCCCAGTGTCTATGCTGTGGCTTCTGAGGCCCTCGGGCGCCCTGCTGAGAGCCACTGGTTCCCCCAGTGTCTATGCTGTGGCTTCTGAGGCCCTCGGGCGCCCTGCTGAGAGCCACTGGCTCCCCCAGTGTCTATGCTGTGGCTTCTGAGGCCCTCAGGTGCCCTGCTGAGAGCCACTGGCTCCCCCAGTGTCTATGTTGTGGCTTCTGAGGCCCTTAGGCGCACTGCTGAGAGCCACTGGTTCCACCAGTGTCTATGCTGTGGCTTCTGAGGCCCTCAGGCGCCCTGCTGAGAGCCACTGGCTCCCACAGTGCCCACACTGCAGCTTCTGGGAGTGGGATCAAGTCTTTCTCACTTGGCCATGACAATAGTGTTTAGTCAGGAATAGGTGGGCTGGCCCTCTTGATGCTGATGTTGGATGAGGAACGCTCTCTGCCTTGCACTTGGCTAACTTCCAAGACCCCAACACTGGTGACAGGGGGAGAGAAGGCCACTGGATGGGGGAGCACATCCCGACATCTCCTTTTGGCAGTAGCGGGTGAGCGGGTAGGATGCGGGTAGCACCCTGGATAGTTGTAGGCAGCAGCCCGCAGAGACCGCAGGAAAGCGGGTTGCTTCCTCCAGCAGTTAGGGTTGGGCAGCAGCAGCTGGAGCCAGTGAGAGGCTTCAGGAGGGTGTCTTGTTCTAGGTGGCTGCTTTGGGCTGGAGCAGCCCTCTCTTGCCCCCCGCCCCCGCCGCCGCCGTGAACTTGATTGAGCTAATGCAAACTGTTCAAATTGCAAAGTTCAAAGGGGGCTGGATTCCATTTCCAGGGGCTCCCGAGCTTCATTTTGATCCAAAGCGAGGAGTGAAAGGAATGGGTTTCCTTCTCTGGTTCTGACCTGGCCCTGCATAGAGGCTGCTCCCTTGGGGTCGGCTTCCATTCCAGGCCAAGCAAGTCTGGAAGGGGACGGGGCACCAGCCAAACGCCATGGTGCTGCGGCTCTTTGAACAAGAGAGTCTCTGAGCAACCCCTGCTGTGCACCTCATCTCTGTTCTCACCAAATCCCAAACTCCTCACTGATGAGCTGGCGGGGCAGTTCCAAAGGCCAGGCCATCCTGGGCCATTTCCAGTAGGAAGCAACTGTCACGGAGGCTAGTTCAGAACCGAGAAGCCCAGCTTCCTTGTGAAAGAGAGCGTTAGGGGTAACTGGAGCTGCTGAAATGCCATTTTGAAATGAGCTTCCAAAAATACCAAGACACTGACCAGGACTCCCGGGAAGGAGGGCATGTGGAGTGGAGCGACGTTCCTGGCACAGGTGCTGTGTCTCTCCTCTGCCCTCACAACATTCCAGCGGGAACAGCAATGGACTTCGAGATTAATCACAGGAAGAATCCTTGCCTGAGCCCAGCTGTGGTTGGCCACAGCCCTGGAAAGGTGTGGATGGGGCTGGGTGACAGAGGAGAAGGAGTGAGGATGTAAGTTTGGTGGAGGAGTGGTAATGGTCAGGAATCAGTTCTCTGCGCCTTTTAGCATTGTCTGTGCTATTTAACAGTTTGAATGCCTCTGGCTTCCGGTTTGGGCCCGACCTCCATTATGCAAAGCAAAGAGGGATCAGAGGACAGGACCACGGGTGGCCCCTCGTCCAGGTAAGGAAGGTTTGGCCTTCCTAGTCACTTGCTGCCGCAGGACTCGGTCTGTCTGCAGCAGCTTGGCAAGCAAGAACCACTTCGAATCTCTCTGAAGCCTGTCAGCTCCCGGACCCTGAAGGAGCATGGCTGAACCATCCTTCCCAGGCACGCTGCTGTGGAGACAGCCTTCGCAGCTCCTCGTTGGAGATGATGGGGGCTGTAGTAGGGCCAGGGCTACAGGGCACGCAGGCTCCATAGACCTGCTCTCTGCGGCGGTGGCAGCCTGCAGCTTCCCAGCCCCAAGGCGTGGATGTCACCAGTGTGACGACAACGTGAGAACCGCTCAGGCTCTTTTTGTTGGTGGGACACTATTTGGACATGGCTCATCCTACGTCTCTCGAGGGCTGGGCAACTGCCACATCAGCACAAATTTTCTCCCCCAACATTTCACTGTGATATGTGGACACATTTTTCCCATGGAAAGAAAGTGTGCCCTTTGTAAAAAAAAAAGGGGGGGGGGGCGCACGGCCGGCCCGAGTTACAGTAAAGATTAATCCCGAACAAGAGACAAGAGACAGAGACAAAGACCATCATACACTTCGGCTTTCAATGGATGTTTTCATAAATGTATGAATAATTTAAATTATCATTGCTGAGTATTTATTCGAGTGTTTCAGGGGAAAATGCCTCCTCTTTTTTCTCCCTCGATTCTTTTCATTTTTGTCTCATTTCTTTTATGTGCTGCATGGGCTGTTTTCTTGCCATCTGAATCGGCCTGGAACAATGGGATGTAAGAGGCTGAGGGGCCGAGGAAGAATGCGGCCCTTGTTGCCGATGCTGCACTGACATTGATTAATGAGGGTGCGGACACGGGCAGAATTTGTGAGAGCCGAGGGGGAATCGGGACCTGAGGGCATCCGAGGAGGAGGGCAGGGGCTGGCAGGGAGAAGGCCTCAGCCGCCCCTCCACGCCCAGTGGGAAAGGATAGAAGGGGAAGGGTGGCCTCAGAGCCACCAGAACTGATGGACAGACGGTGACTCAACAGGTCCGTGGACGACAGTGTGCCAGGGTGGGGGTCCTTGGGCCGATGCCCACCTGCCCGTCAGGCGTCTGCTTAGCTGGTAGAGGAAGGACAGAGCTGTCACTGTGCTAGAACATTGAAGAGGGGCAGCCCTGCCTGAGGCCTACTCCAGCCCCATGCCCACCGTCTCCAATGCGCCCTCTTTCCTGCCACAGGAGTCTGAACCCAGAATGACCCCGTTCCCAAGAGGCTTTGCTTTTCTGAAGCCCGATGGACCTTGCCCTGTGAATGGAGCCTGACACAACTCATAAATTCAAATGCTACCTGCCATTGCAGAAAAGCCACACGCCGTGATGGTAGACCGGCCGCCCTGGGCAGGGCCCGGACCGGCTTACTCTTTCTAGCCTATGCCATCCTATTTACTCACTTTTCATCCAAGATGCTCACTTGGTTCAAGCCTCCCCGCTAACGTGATGCTGGCGCTTAGGACTGACCGTCAGGACGAAAGGTGATGACGGGTCAGCAGAGGGGACTGTGTGATGACACCCTAAGCATGGCCTTTGTCAGCAGGCTTTAGCATGTCTGCACAGGCTCCAGCCATTGGAGGGAGCCTTTGGGGGACCAGGCACAGCCTACAGACCTCACATTCACAAGTGAGTGAGGTCAGCGGGTTTTGGGTGCTTCGAAGCCTGGAAGGGAATCGCTGCTCTGTCGGGCTGGGCTGTGGGGCTGACCTCTGCCCATAGGCCTGTCTGCTAGGCAGAACCCACCACATTGGAGGAACGTCTGCCTCTGAGAGTGATGCTAATCTGCCGTGTGTGTGTGTGTGTGTGTGTGTGTGTGTGTGTGTGTGTGTGTGTGTGTGTGTTGGGGTGGCCTGGGGGGGCTCTTGTCTACATGGGGTCTAGGTCCTTCTGGGAATTCCCTCACTAAGTCCTCCATCACTTCAGCTGCCCAGCACTATGTAAAGCCAGCACTATTTGCTTAGAAGGGAAGAGGGCAGCCGGAAGCTGCCCACCTCATTCTGGAAGTCTCTAGATTACATCTAATAGGAAATCTTTTTCTGTTGGTTAGGCTTTCCACTTGTGGCAAAGAAAACATTTCTGCCAGGCCAGTCATGCGGCCTCCAGACACAGCAGGCTCCGATAAGATAGGAGCTGCAGGCTCCAGATCAGTCTTACCAAGCTGACTCCGTGGGACAGGGACACCTGCCTGGCGCTATTCCCCTGGCTGCATCATTTGGTTCAGAGCACACCCTCTCTGCCTGCATGCTTCCAAGTTAATGTCCCAGGCAGTGTGGCCTGATAAAGATCGGGAACCGTAGGATTAATGGGGGGTGGCCAGGCCTCCCAGAAGGACGGCTTTTGGCCTCCAGAGTCCTGGCCTCCAGCCTTGCTGGTGACCTTGTTTGTGGGCAACCTCGAGACAGCACAGTGTCCTGGAAATCCCACTTCCTCAATGGGTAGCACAGTCCTCCTTGAAAGGGTGTGCCCTGGCAGGTGCTTAGTGCGGAGTCTATCACAGATACCTGGTCCTGGCAGGGGGTGGGGGAGGGGGGTTGCCTACAGTATCTGCATCCCAAGGGAAGCCCTTGGGCTCCCAGGTGAAACCGAACAGGCTCCTTCAAGGACCCCAAAATGAAATCCAGCATACTGACTCACTGGTGACAAGTGTGAGTGGCCAATTACAGTCATTGAGGTACTGCCATCCTGCCACCCTGCCCTGCCCCCAACAAGACAGCTGGGGTTATGTGTCAGCAAACAAAGCAAAACGCCTGCCTGCGACTGGGTGGGTTTGCCATGTTTGATTCAGGCAGGTCTGGGTGGGGAGGCAGCCGGTGTTTCTTCCCCTCCCATGTCTGAATGAGGGGTGCTGGCCAGCTAACTCAGAGACCCCGAAAATCATGCGTTTGTTGTTGCTGGTGGCGGTGGCTCCCTTCTGGCAAATGGAGTTGCCATCTTGCAGGATGTGACCTGAGGCCACGTCGGCAGGTGCGGGCCCCTTCAGGAAAGCAAGTGAAAGTGAGTGTGGGGGACGGGGCCTTCCTTTCTTGGAAGTGAGAACCCTTCATGCTTCCAAGAAAGGTCTCAATCTCCCTTGCATGTGAGTCCACTAGCAGGGTGTCTCTGAATGTGTGTGTGTAGGGGACGCTCACCGAGAAAAGCTGCAGGGGAGGCTGGTCTTCATCCCTAAAGGCCAACTTTGAGGGAGGGGACAAGAAGGAGGGACCAAGAAGAGGAAAGAAAGAGGGTGCGCATCCCCATGTGCCGGTAGCTTTGGAAAACTGGCATGAACCAGAAGGACCCCATCTCATCCATTTTAATGTACTAGAACCCCCTAGAAATAAGACAAATAAGACCCTGTGACAAGTAGGACAGTGGCGGGGGGGGGGGGAGCGGGGTAAGGGGGAAGCAGGGGCGGGGTCTCAAGATGGACCAGCAATGTCTGTCCTCTTGTTCAGGAGTGGAAGAGGCTAGTTCCAGCTGAGACTTCAATGGCAGAGGAGGCCGTGGACTATTAAATGAGAAGGTAAGCTTCGGGTGCCTCTGTATGTAGGTCCTTGGTGGGCGACAATGGAGATTCTTGCGGGGGGGGGGGGAGCAGAGAGTGCCCCTCCTCCATCAAACTAGGCGGGGGTGTCAGGATCACCTGAAAAGGCAGCCAAGGGTGACCCAAGCCCTGATCCCCTGTGGGACAACGGGGAGCTTAACTAGCCCGGGGCTGCATGAAAGAGGAAGGGAGGCAGGAGAACAAAGCTCCGCCAATTTGCTCTTTGGGGCATTGTGCAAACTGGCCCCTTTCCCAGCGTATCACTCTCCCATTGAACGAGGTCAAGCGCCGCTGCAGTTCTTCCGCAGCCCTGATGGGTTTTCAGGAGCCGGTGAATGGCGTGCAAATTAGCCAAGTCCTCCTCAGGCCTTGTTACTGTCACTCCCAAACCAGAGCTCCAAAGGCAACGTGAGGATTAATCAATCCAGAAAGCTCGCCCATTATCAAAGCAAGGTAGGAAGCTATTTATTGTCTCTTCTTTCATGTGGCCTCCATCTTGCCTGCCATTGCCGACCCAGAAGTGTCTGGAGCAGGAGATTCCTACCAGTGCCTGCCCTGCCCACATACTCGCTCGAGGCTGCAGGAGCCATGGAGCCTGTGGGATTCCCTGCCCTCTGGGAATCAACGCAGGCTTGGACCTGGCAGGGCAGATGGTTGCAGGTAGTCTGTAGGGGCCTCTGTGACAGAGTCCCAGCCCCCAAGGAAGACAGTTAGCCCCCAGGATTCGGGTTAGTTGAAACCCCAGCTCTACCATCAAGGCTCCTTACAGCCAAACCAGCTTCCTCAGGAACATGACTAGCATCTGCATTGTACCAGGTGGAGCCCACAGCCTTGCAAGCCCCGACCCCCCTACACTAGACGTCCACTAGTGCTCTCTTCTTTTTACGCTTTCGGTGGAAGGCACATCTACTTAGATCAACGGTACGACTGAGACACCTGTGAATGAGAAACAGCAGAACAGCTGGCAGGTGGCAGCCTTGAACTCACACCAGCAAGTGACACATGAATATGACACAGACACATGTAGTGAGGAACTGGGGAAATTGTGTTAAGGAGTTCATGATAATATCTCAAATAAGCAGATAAACAAACTTCCAATGACTATTTGAGTATATAGCTAATGAATTTATAGCTACTGAATTAGCAAATTTGACTACTAAATAATGATGAGCAAGTAGATAAATATTTAAAATGACAGTGTTATTAACAAAGACACACAGAGTGAGTCAATAAACAAATATCTATGTAAGGGTATAGACAAACTCATAATTAAATCTTGAGTGGGTAAATAAACAACCAACAAATGAATATATAAAGATGTAGAAATAAGGAATGCATGAATAAATAAATATATGGTGATGATTCAACAGACAGTATATGAATTAATTTATAAGAGCATGTCTGGGCTGGAGAGATGGCTCAGAGGTTAAGGGCACTGACTGCTCTTCTAGAGTTGAGTTCAATTCTCAGCAACCACATGATGGCCCACAACCATCTAAAATGAGATCTGGTGCCCTCTTCTGGCCTCCAGGTGTACATGTCAGCAGAACACTGTATACATAATAAATATTTTATAAAAAGGAGTATGTCTAATGGATGAATAGATAAATTCATTGGTAATGGATGAACAAGGAAATAAATACAAACAGGCAATTAAGCATGAACATCCTATGAATGAGAAGAGAACCAAGTGTCTACCTGGAGATCAGGACTGGGCACACAAGTCACCGCAAACCTCCCAGAATCCATCTGCACTTCAAGGTATGCTTCGGAAATACATTAGCAGCCGTCCTGGTGACAGGCAGCAGGGAGCCAGGCAGAACTGGGAGTAGAGCATCCTCTCCCCTGAGATGGATGCTCACCTCAGGCCGGTCTGCCAAAGCTGTGATCTGCGGCTGTGAGGCTGGATTCTGAGCGGTGGCCCTTCGCGAACCTTCAAGTGTCTTACACCTTCCTGAGCCTCAGTTTCCCCACTGCCACATTGAAAGAATCCCCTGTCCCTGGAAGCTCAGAGCTAGACAGATCAGGTAGGTGCGGCCTATGGACAAGTTCTACTCAACTTTGAGAGCTTTAGGGAAGCCAGCCACTTACTCGTGCCAGCAGACTGCCCCTCAAGCTCACAACGGGGAGAACTTTAGCTCCCAAGCGGGAGGGTGGCATCTGACATAAATCATGTTAGCAACTAGTTCTAGATCAGTCCACAGAGAGAGCATCAGCTTCCATACCCAGGGCTGCCACCAGCCTGCTCCATGCCTGGCTCTGGCTCTTGCTCCCTCTGTCCTGACTACCTCTTCCAGGGTACACATGGTGAACGTGACCTTCACTAATATTTCCACGGAGAAGGGGTGTGGGCTAACCCATCTGTCCAAGGTGACCCTGAGGAGGCGTAAGAGTCAGGAGAGGCCATGGAAGAACTGTGCTCCCCGTGTAAGAGGTGGGGCACTCATTCTCCGGACTCCAGTCATGTTTAAGCTTGCTTGATAAATCCTAACCGATGATTTATTCCACCTCCTTATCTCTGTTCCTTTTCTGTTCAGGCATGAGCGTCTACCAGATGAATGATTAATTTTTTTCCTTGTCTTTGGAACCAACACTTTGCCATACTTTTGACTCCACATTCCACGGCTGGCCCCCAACAGCAGCTTCCTCCATGCAAGAGAACAGAATTCCTGCTCACGAACCCACCTGCCAGTGGAAACAGCCTGACTAGTGACAAACTCACTGTCCACTGTCACGCCCGAGAAGCAGACGGCAGTTCAAAGCAGTTCAAACGAGTCAGCTCAAGCCCAAGGAACGCCAACCCTCTCACACTATCTTGTGTGGAAGGTTCCCTCACAGCTCTCAGAGGCCTTCTGCTTGTTCCCTAGGGGCTGGCTCCTTGTGGGAATGGAAGGAAGCAAAGGCCAGATCCCAGCACTGACCTGGCAGCCTTGAGCTGGGTGACCCTGCTGTTTATCATAGCTTAATGGGTGAAGCATGCAGGTGACAGGCACAGAGCATAGAATCTCTGGGTCCATGTGTCAGTAAGGGGAAAAAAAAAAAAAAACCCAGGCAAAGAAGGTGGTTCACCTCTTTTTGAGGCCCCAAGGGAGGGCACTCTAGTAAACGGTGGAGCCTGCAAGTGACAGTCTTTCTGCTGACAGGGCAGCAAGAAGGGAACAGAATGGCAGAGACCTGGCAAAGAGCTTGCAGTTGCTGCCCACTGCGCACTCTCTGAGACCAGGGCCCTCTTCATCAGTGTTTACCAGGTGCCGCATTCACTGAAGACCCCCTCTCTCTCTCCTTTCCAAACTTGTTCATGCAGGTGGCACAAGGCTCCTGCTTCCTGCCACCTTCCATGCTGTCAACCCACTGGGGCTGGAAAGCTTGCCCTAGTCCTGTACATAGCAACTATAGAGAGCTGTGGGGGTGGGAGGTGGACCATGCGTCTTCCAACTTGCAATTGGAGCTTTATGGACAGGAATTTCTTTTTAAGGGGACCAAATGGCCCCAGGGAAACCCTTGTGTTCCCAGTCCCGTTGGAGGCTGCAGGCCAGGGAACTACAGGCTGGCTGGGCTCCTTGAGTGTGTCCACAGAGGCCTTCTCCACCAGGCTGTCACCTCCACTTCTCTCTGTACTCCTGGTAGCAGCTATTGTGGTACTCACAGGGAATGTGACAGCCTCTGAATCCTAGTGTGGGCAGTGTACAAGCCTCTCAAAGGGCCCATCAGTCCTTGCCTATCCCCCCCCCCCACTTCCTGGTTACCCAGCCTTCATTCCAATATACCCAGTATGCCCCTCCCATCGTCCTGCTTCTAGCCTCCCTTCAGCTCCATGCTGTGTCAGTATTAGCCTTTACAGACATCTATAATAGTGACCAGCTGAGAGCTGGGATTTATGGTTCCGTGTGTGTGCGTGTGTGTGTGTGTGTGTGTGTGTGTGTGTGTGTGTGTGTGTGAGAGAGAGAGAGAGAGAGACAGACAGACAGACAGACAGACAGACAGAGACAGAGACAGAGAGACAGAGAGACAGAGAGACAGAGAGACAGAGACAGAGACAGGGAGACAGAGACAGTATGTGAAGGGGTTTGTACAATTACATGTGTGCAGACAGTATGGCTGTCCATGAAAGACTTGTGGGGAGGCCCGCACACAGACCTGGGCAGGATCAGAGAATGTCTAGGATTCATTCACCAAGATACAATTTCTAGAGTCCGTTCCTCTCATCTCTATCCTGCCTGTTGGCAGTCTTTCTACACAGATGCACAGGGTCCAGGAACACGCCCTGCCTCCTTCTATCGTCTATGACGTCACTAGGACTGTGAAGGGCAGGCTTGGGGGTGGGATGTTGGGACTGTGTCCAGGAGGGAGAACCTGGGTGGTGGGGCAGACCGAGTATCCCCAGAACAATTGCCCTCGGCACACAGCCATGTCACCCACAGGATTTCACGGGCTTTCTGGGGGTGCCTCTGTCCCCTAGATGGGACCCGTGTTGCCTGTAACTTGTGTCAGAGATGAACCCCAGAAGTCAGGGAGCTGTCCACACACTGGAACTCTCTCAATACCAGGGATAGGATCTAAGGCTGCTGCTTACTGAAGTCTTTCCTGGACAGGGCCGTCAACCAGACTGGCAGGGGTGATCCCAGACCAGTTTGGGACCACTGGTCCTTGTCACCATGCTGGAAGTTCTGTAGCTAAGGAAACAGAGTCAACAACAGCAAGTGGGACCTCTGTGTGGCAACATTGGGAATGGAGAATTAGAGCACTGCTAGTCCCGGATCCACCTGCAGTCCCCCGGCTTAAACCACCTTCAAGAAAATAATTCACAAAAAACAATGCTGAACCCTGCTGATAAGTGGGCAAAGGTGATGAAGTTCCACAAAAACAAACCAAACCAAACAAAAACAAAAACCCACCCTGCTCACAGGTCAGGAGCATCCGAGGGCAGGAGCTGAGGGCTGTGAAGGGCATGGATTCCCCAGTGAGGGAACTCAACTCCAGGAGCAAACAGGCTCCTGTAACAGGCAATTACAGAAGGCCAAGCCTGGCCAGGAAAGCAGGCCTGCCTGCTGCACCTCAGGAGGGTTGGGCCCCAAAACCTCACGCACAGCCCTTTCATCTTTGCCAGGCCTCCCCAGTCATCAGATTCCGAGTCTTTCCTAATCCCTACTTTCTTTAAAAGATGGATTAGGCAAATCTCATCTGGAAAATTAATTAATGTATGAATTCAACAAATATTTACTGAGCACAGCATTTTGCTAAGTACTTTTCTTTTTATAATCCCGTGGCACCTCCCTCTCTCTTCACATACTTTTTTTTTTCTTTTTTTTTTGCCATTCAAGTTTTGGGCTGGTCCACTTCTGTATTTTATGCTTTTTTTTTTTTTTTTTTTTTTTTACTGCTAATTAGAATAACAGGTTTTTGTCCAAAGAAACTTTAAAGATGTTTCTTTACT
This sequence comes from Acomys russatus, assembly GCF_903995435.1. NCBI lineage: Eukaryota > Metazoa > Chordata > Mammalia > Rodentia > Muridae > Acomys > Acomys russatus. The sequence continues at coordinate 45,932,617 of NC_067165.1, forward strand.
ACACAGCCAGTTAGATGGAGTAACTTTTACATGGTGTAACTTGACAGCCTACAGGCTGGGGTGGGGGTGGGGGTGGGTACAAGTCTCTTTGAATAGCGAACCCCAGTGAACTTGGGGACCGAGGGAAACTCAGAGAAGTATCGTCCGGAGCTTGTGGGTTCCCACTGCCAGCCCTGGGATTATTTTCAAGTTTCCTTCTGTGCCTGTCACTGGCAGTAGGTAAGTATGTCCTCAGGGCGCCCCGCCCCCAGCCAAACAAAAAGTAAGCTTGCCTGTCGCTTCCCCTAGAAAGGGAGTCCTGGGCTTTTCAGGGCGGTGAATGGGGCCCCTCGTTCAGGCAGCATTATTCCTGGCCCATCACTTCCCTTCTCTTCTCTGCCTCATTCAGGGGGCTTCTGACTTCAACTAATTCAATCGTAATCCCACTGGGCCTTCTCAGCCCCCCGTTCCGGAGCACATTGTCCAGGCCTAGCAGCCTACCCCACCCCCCAACACTGGACTCCCCCATTCCAATTAGCCCACTGCTGGGCCCCAGTCCTTTTCCACTCCTTTCCTGTCTGCCCGCCTTTTTTTTTTTTTTTTTTAACCATTTCCTTTTTGAATTAAGACACCCAAGAACCTTCAAGGGCGAGCATCAGACACGGCGGCGGGTCAGGCCCTAAGTGGTCAGCAGACAGACGCGAGCACTGTGTGCTTATGTCAAGCAGGCCAGGAGCTGTTTGAAAAGTGCCAGCTTTAAAGATGAACTAGGCAGTGTTGTCTCTGCTGCTCCCCTAGCCTTACCGCAGGCTACAGCCTGCTAGCGGATGCTACCCAGCCAGCGGGAACTGGGGTGTCCCCTGCTTTTGTCCTTCGGTGTTTTTCTTTTTTTTCTTTCTCACTTGCTAACTCAGAACCAGAGGGGTGAGTGTGAGATTTCACTCTGTCTTTATCCTGAAGATCCACACTCCACGGCTTACCCACAGACCTACCTTCCCCCACCTAACTGAGGAGGTTTTAAGAATCCTCCAGGGGCCAGATTCTCCAGCGTGTCTGCAAGGTAACATTTTGCTGCTAGTGCGACATAGATGAGAACTGGATACAAATCCTAACCCTGGGGGCCGCTGAGATGGCTCAGTGGCAAACAGCACTCACTGGCTGCGCTGGCCAAGGAGCCAGGTTCCAGTTCCCAGCACCTTATGTGGTGGTTCGTAACTACCTATAACTCCAAGCCCAGGGGATCCCATCCCATCTTCTCACCCCCACAGGCACTAAGGTGGGCAAAAACACTTATGCACATAAAATAAATGAATCTAAAAATAATGCTAACACTAGAATAGTTACTGTCATGGCCAGGCATGGTCTTGATGGCATGTCCACTCCTGGGACTACTGCACATATCCCTAGGCCAGGGACGCCTATTCTTTGTGTCCCAGAGGTCTTGGGAAATCATAATGCCTGCATGGTGTAGGTGTGACTACACGGTTATTCCTTCCACTTGAGAATTATTCAGCCCAGAGATCTGATCCCTTAGGGGTCTGTTACAGGCTGACCTGTGCACCATGCCCCTGAATCTGTGCCCTAAAGCCCAAACCTCCAGCACCAGGAAATGTGCGCCTGTTTTGAGAACAATCTCTGCTGATGAGGATGAGGACAACGCCTGCCCTTTCCTCCAGTCAGAGGGCGTCCTATTAAGAAGGGGACATTTGGGACTTGGGAGGTGGCTGAGCATTTAAAAGCACTGCCTGCTCTTTCAGCAGACCAGGTCTGGCTCCCATACCCACACAGTCATAACTCACAGCCATCTGTACCTCCAGTTCTAGGTAACCTAACACCCTCTTCTTCAAGCCTCTGGGGGCGCTACACGCGTGGTGCACAGACACTGACCACACGGAAGGATGACCGTGGAAGTACAAAGCTGGAGATGCTGGGTGACGTATCTCCAAGCCACAGAATGCCAATGACTCTAGGGAGTAATCAGGAGGGACATGGAATAGACAACTGCCTACCACAGCCGAACAAAGCATAGCAGCCTCAGGACCCTAAGGGAGGCATCTGCCCTAGCCACAGGTATTAGGATCAGGCACCTTCCACTGTAATCCAAGAAATGACGATTCAGAAAACCAACAGAGACCGAGCAGCTCCATCACATATTACCAAATCCATGCCAGGTATCAGAGAAACTGTTGGCAGATTCCCCTGAAGGCTGGGCCCACTCATACAGCACAGACTTTCCAAGGATCTGCCCACACAGTCCAGGGGCATACGTTCCCCAAATCTCTCAGGATCTGAGTCCCTTTGTTGGGGCCACCTCTATGACCTCAGCAGGTACTTCATCCAGAAGGGAAGAGCTCAAGACAGGAGCAAAACTTTGGGAGAGGCCACAGTGAAAAGTCGCTGACTAAAGATTCCACCAGGGACACTCTCCAAGACGCAGGTCTCACATACCTTAAGTATCAGAATTCATAACCCAGGTATGCTGGTGCATGCCTTTGATCCCAGCACTTAGCAAGCAGAGGCAGGTAGATCTCTGGGTTTGAGCTAGCCTAGTCTATAGAGTGAGTTCCAGGACAAAGAAACTGAATCTCAAAAAACCAAAAACCAAAAGCCAAAAACCAACCAACCAAACAAACAAACAAAAACCCACACATAAAAAGAATCCAAACAAACAAAGCATCAGAATTCAGGCTCAGATGCAATCTCTAGATAATTTATTTCAATACCCTCAGTGAACAAATGGGGAAACTGAGGCCCAGAGACTTCAATGGCTTGCCCAGGGTCTCAGTAGCACTCTCTGAGTCATGGTCTGACCACCTTTCTTTCTCTGCTCACTGAGACCTGCGTCTGAGCTTACGGCATCTTATGCTGTGCTGTGATTTTCGGCTGGAGCTGTAGCTCAGCAGTGTGTTTGACCAGCAGGTAGGAAGCCCTGGGCTTGGTCTCCTGCATCACATAACTGGATACGGTGTGCATGAATTCACACACACACACACACACACACACACACACACACACACACACACACACACACATGTGGGAGTGGGAGGAGGCAGGAGAATCAGTCTGGGGCTACAGGAAACACTGTCCTGTGAAGCCCAGGGAAGCTTTGTAGCCTCAGCCTGAAGACAGTGGGGGCACAATCACTAAGCTGTCCCCTGCTACCAAATACACAGGTTTGCCCCAGTTGAGTCAGGATGCTGCAAGGCTGGATTCCAAGGGGAGCCCGCTCATCTACAGAGAGGTAAGGGTGCCCTGGAATTACCCATCAGCTTTGACAGTACCGGGAAAGGCAACCACTCAAGGGCAGACACAGAAGGATATGTGATGACCTTTTAAAGCTTGACCTCTGGTCTAAGAGCCTAGGATTGGCATCTTCCACAGGAAGCAGGCTCGGCCAGACCCTGTACCTTCCTCCTTCAGGCCCACAGTTCTCCTACCTCAGGTCCTGACTCAGTTGTGGTGTGAGGATCAGCCTCCCCAGGCTTTGGGCTAGACTCAAAGTGGAGTCCCTGCTGGAAATATGGGCTGAGCCCCAGTGCCTCTACAAGAAGAAATGGAAACATGCTGCCGGTAGCTGGGGTGGCCCCCTGTATGGCCCTCCCAGCTGAGTGTCTGTGAGCATTTCCTGGCCATGAGAGCATAAGAGAAAGTGTGGGCTCCTGTCTGAGAACCCCGCTTAGCTGATAAGGGTGGCCTTGCCCTTAATGTCTCAAACTGGAGAATATGTCACCTCTCTGGTACAGGACACGTCACAAAGTGGGCCATCCTTTGCCCACAGCCCTGGTCACTGAGTCCTGGCGTGTCCCTGGGACTTGTGTTCAGGCAAATCCTCGAGCTATGGATCTGGGCACTTCTCCGAAAGCACAGGTCTTTACTCCCAAGGGGTTCATAACCTGCTCTATGGGATGCTAACGTCTGAAGGGCCCAGTGAACTAAGTTGTAGCGGACAGGCCTACTGGAAACTTCTAGAACTATAAACTCAGCTAGCCCAGGAGCCCAAGCAGTCTCTCTTGGACCTTGTTCCTGGAGGTGGCAAGGAAGTCAGAGCTGGCTGCAGTTCTCTAAGCAGAATGCCGGAGCTGGGATCAGCTCCCGAGGATGGGCCCAGTGGCTGGGGAACTTCCAGGCACCTGTGGCCTCTGAATTCCCGCTATTGTGTATGTCCCAGCCTGGCTGACTCAGTTGCATCTCAGTGCTGATGGGATGCTGGAGGAGGTCTTGGCCACCTCCCATGGGCACCTAGGCCCAGAGGCCTCACCCTCTTTAGCACACATTTGGCTGGGTCCTCCAGCCTGTGGGCCTATCTTCACTTCCTGAGGCCACTGGCAGCCAATGGCTCCAGAGGCGCCTGTTGAAAGCTAGGAACCGGCCAAGACCAGCCCTCCCCCCAGCCACCGCCCCCCCCCCCCAGCACTCTCCGGGCCGCCGCTGAGCGTGCAGAGGCCGAAGCAACGGCTGATAAATTAGTCTAGAGGGAAACAAGGCTGCTTCTACTTGTAAAAGGTCATTTCGACTTTGTTCTGGGTGAGGGTTTATCTCAGCTGCCACAGCGTCAGACAATGCCCGGGGCCTAAATGGCAGAAATCTTAGCTCTGCTCGTGAAATTACTGTGCTGATAAGACAGAATGGGCTTCGGAGAGATCTAAATGGGAAAGGAGTGGACGTAGGTATTTCTGAACACGGCTGAACAGGGATGACACAATAGGATGTACAATTAAAGTGGGCATTAGCCCAGAAGGGGAAACAGCCTGAAAGGCAGACAAAGGTGGCTCCTGTGGTCCTGCTTAGGGCTGGTAATCCCTGTCACTGCCCTGCACAGGCTGGCTGAGGGGTGCAGCTGCCGCTGCTGCCTGCCGCCGGGAGCTGGGCCTTCAGTGAGTCCCGATGGCACAGCCAGTTAGTCCTGGAGCAGGGGGGCAAAGCACACAGAGCTTGCAGGCAGTCTCAATTCCACGTTACAGGCGATGAAGGGTCAGTGCAGGCTGGGCCCCTCAAGCCGGGCACCGAAACGCACACGGTCTCGCTCGCTTGCTTGCTTGCTTGCTTAAGAAAGTCTCTTATGCAGCCCAGGCTGGCCTCTAACTTTCTCTGGAGCTAAGAATGATGGGGCACTTCTGAGACCCCATGTGTCTACCGCCCATGCGTTAGATTTATAGGCATGCACCACCACAGTGATCTACATGGAGCTAGAGACGGGCCGGAGAGCTTCCAGAATGCTAGGTGGGCCCGATCTCTGTCCCTGACATAGATATGAAGGGAGGAGAGGAGCTCAGGCCGTGTCTGACAGACCCAGGAAGATGTGGGGCATTGCTATTTCCCCAGAGCCAGTGGGGAGCCTTGGGGGCAGCCTATCTGTGAAGAGACAACTCCGGGATGAACTTTCCTGGACACGGATGCTTGTGTTCACTCAAGACAAACCCAGAGACAACTCAATCCCTGGGCCGAGAGAACCCATGTTAGGGTGTCCCACACGGGCCCAAGCAACTCCTGCCTGCCCGCCACTGAGCACAGGTGCAAGTGCTCCCTGAGGTGCTTGGTGGCCTGTGAGTGGCAGTGTCACCCTTGTCTTCAGCTGAAGCCAAGGTGGCTGGGACAACACCGTTAAAAGTACATTCCTGTGCCAGGGGACGTAAGCCACAGAGAAGCTTTGATAAGCAGGCGAGGCTGTCCTCTGCCTGCGGAGTGAGCCCCAGGGCTTACATCTCAACCCAGGCCCAGGGAGACCTTTTATGGGCTGGAACGCCTGGGCTCTTGTCTGACCCTGTGCACAGTGGGTGGGAGGGCTCAGGAGGGACAGTTGTCAGCACTGAGGCTGGGGCTCCCTGGGGAGACACCCGAGGGAGGGCCATCCTCGTGGCTCTTCCTGTTCCTTATGAAACCTGCAAATGACTGCAGTTTCTACAGCCTTGGTGGTCTGGTTGCTTTCTTCCTTCAAGAGGCAGCCCAGAGCAGCCCTGGCTATACCTGCAGGAATGCCCTGGGGTGCATACTGAGACCCTGCGTTGTGTCTATGTTACTCCCTGCCAGGCACAGACAGAAGCATCCTCCAAACCTTCTGTGTCTTCATCCCAACAGCACACTGAGGCTCCAAGATTACTGGATACCATGTCAACTGAGTATATGCCATAAGCCAGGTCTGCTTATAGCAGCTACAGGGCCACACAGGAGGGATGTGGGAGGCATGGAAGAAAGGCCACTGGGCAAAGAGATGCCCAAGGCAGGCACCGGCATCCTCTGCTCGGTTGCTGCTGGTGCGCAGATCCCTGAGGCTGGATGCAGGAATCCTATCCCTGTGGGCAGAAAAGCTACTAGGACCAGTATTCTGAAAGTGCCCTGGATGGAGACGGTATAGGGACAATTCTCTAAAGATGGCTTCAGAAACGCCAAGGCCAAGGTGCACTGTGGGACAGGGAAGTCTAGACACTGTATATTATTAGCTGTCAGGGCCAGAGCCCCACAGGGTCTTGCCTGGATATGCCCCTGTCCTCATCGGTCTGCCCACTTCGCCCGGGGCATCCTGGAGGCTGACACAGAACCCTCAGATTCATCTTCAGGATGGTGATAGCTCTCCCTGTGGGTCACAGACACCATGAGTACCAAGTAGTCCTTGCCTGGTCCTACTGCAGTCCCCAGAGCAGGGGCCAAGGACTTGAATCCACGAGAGAGAAACATCAAAGCCCTGGGGAAAAAGTGATACCCAAGGAGCCCGGCTTGGGCCTCACCCCAGGCAGAGTCAGACCTCCCTGTGGGGAGCCTGTCTTCCTTGGTTCTTCAGCCTTGGTTTCCTCTCAGCCAGAGGATGGCCGTGTGTTGACCACAGCTCTGAGTAGAAAGAGCCTCCTGTGGGCCCCGAGCAGGTGCCTGCCCAGTCCTCCTGCAAGGTTGCAGAAGAGCACCCACCCGGCTCATCAAGATGGCTAGGCCCAGGTGACTTTGTGAGCTCTCATTCATTTTCCTTAAGGTGAAAAGGAAGGTGGGGGAAATAGAAAAAAAGAGCCAACAGGTCCTGTTCCACAGACGACCTTAAGGGGCCACAGGCGAGGAACCCATCTTCTCCTCTACCCCAGCCTCCGGCCTCTGCTGGAACCTCCCACTCCACCTCAACCTCATACTTTCACATGTCAGCTCTCACAGGCAGCGTTCCGAGTCCGGATGGGCGCTGGCTGTCACTGGGGTAGTGTGTGAGGCGGATGGCAAAATACCATTTAAGAAGTTGGCATCCGCGGATGTCTCCCAAATATGAAAAGAAAACATTTATTTCCCCTTTTTCGCCTGTGAATCAGAGCACTCTATTTAAAGAAAGTGCCCTCTGCCGGGTTGTGGCTGAGTTATTACCGCTTAAGGAAGTGGAGGAGAGCCACCGGGAGGTACTCTTAGTCACTCTCTCTCCTTTTTTTCCCCTAAAATTCCTTATATACCCGGCTTCGAAGCTGGGCCTAAGATAGCACAGGATTGCATGGCATTCCTGGGCTGGAAATGTGGGGCTGCTGTCAGTGTGCCTGGGAGAGGCGGGAAAGGTTGGCTCCTGGGTCCCGCAGCTGTCCTTGAGAAATGGCCATATGTGGCTTTCTCCCTGGCTTTTGAGCTCAGCTCCTTCCCAGTGACACATGGTGGGCTGAGGCAGGGCAGGGGCCACTAGGGCATCATGCCTGGCCAGGGGTCTGGCTTCGTGGTGTCCACCTTGGAGCGCTTGCTCAGCGGCATCCTGGATGGTTCTGGACATTCAGTTTGCCTCCATAAGCGCATTCCTAACTGTCACTGGGAAGAGAAACCCACAGCAATGCCTTAGCCTTCTGAAGTCTCTCCAGCAGCCAGACAAAGAGAGGCTGCTCGGCGTCAAGGGTGTATGGCATGTCTAGGTAGAAAGCAAGGCACTGCAACGTTCTGGGGCCGGAGAGAGCGGGGTCGGGGGGGGGGGGGGGGGGTAAGGGGGAGACCACCATTGAAAAACAGCCTTAGAGCACTGGTTCTCAACCTGTGGTTCGTGGCCCCTTAGGGACTGACCCACCCTTTCACAAGGGTCACCTATCAGATGTCCTGCCTATCAGGTAACTTACATTAAGGCTCGTAACTATAGCAAAGTTACAGTTACGAAGTAGCAATGAAAATCATTTTATGGTTGGTTGGGGGTGGGAGGCAGTCCACCACAATAAAGAGTTGCGGCATCAGGAAGATCGAGAGTCGCTACTTTCAAGGGTGTGGCCATCCCAGGCGCGGCAGGCCCTTGCTGGCTTTCAACTGGCCAGGCTCCACACAGTGCCTTTAGTGGCGCTGCCATCCCACTGGTGGAACTATAGAACACATAACAAGAGGGTCCAAGAGCTGATGGGAGGATCGGGGCACCTGCCCTACCGGGTTGCTAGAGTGAGAGGTCAGGTAGAACTCCAGAACCTCTGCGGCACGGGGCAAGCAGGTCCTACGCATGGAAGTGCACTAGCGTGCGGGTGTGCCCATCTGCGTCGGAGCGTCTCCAGGAGTGTGAGCCTGCATGAGTATATGTGAAAGCCTGAGTGCTGTGTGCTGGTCTTTCCAAGTGGCAGTGAACACACAGGACACAGGCACCTCCCAAATTCCTGTTCCTGGGAGCCTTGTTGCCTGCCGGGCAATTTAAAGCCCTCCACTGTCCACCCTACGTAGCCCTATCATGGCGCCTCTATGCCACATGCACAGAACACGGCCTGCCACAGCCGGACTCATGCTAGGCCTCTGGTGAGATCGTGTATAAGAAGGGACCCCCCTCCCCTCCCCCTTCCTTCCTAGGGCAGCTTTTCTGTACCCTGACTGTGGACTACAATCTCTAGACGCTGTCACGAGCTCCGCCGCTGGACGAGAACTCTGGGTCTTAAACCCAAATCCTCCCCCCTCCCCCTAAAGAGAGATAACCAGCTCCTGCCAGGAATGAGCCTGGGTGGCAGTGATCAGGTGACACCAGCAAGCAGTTAGGTGAGAGTCATGACCCTACACTTCAGTTCTGGGGCCAATATACCTAAGAGGGGGCTCCAAGGAACACCCCTGACCCCTAGAGGATGATATATTAAACTCGTCACCACCAAATCTTTCTTCACAAACTCAGTTGTTATTGTCACAACCCATTCCAAGCCTGAGGAGACTCACTTCTTGCATGGCTTGCATATACACTGGATCTGCACCAGGCTTGCCTCTCTCACCATCTCAGACCCTGCAGCAGACCCTGGTAGGACTGAGAGGTTGAAGGCCTTGTAGCTATGGACAGTTCCAGGCATCCGTTTAGGAAGTTCCAAGCTGGTAACTCGGTGAACCTCTTTGTGCAGAAGGCTGTACTCGTGGGCGGCTCTGGACAGTCAGGGGGTTTCACACACGGATCTCTAAACCCATTTCCATTTCTCCTACACCCACTGTGAGATCAGAAACAGCAGGCAGATTCCCAGCAGCTCAGATGATTTCCTCATCAGACAGAGGCCACTGTTTCCAGGGCGGGGACAGTAAGACCGGCCTCATCCTGGGACTCAGGAAGGGTTCTTCTCATGTGGGCTCTTTCCCCAGCACCAAAATACACCCATCCTCACCCACACCCAACCCACAGCTTCTCTGCCCAGGTCCTTCATGTCGGACAGTGCAGGCCAAGCACATGGCCGCTGGTGCTGGTGGGGAGTGTCCGCTGGTGGGAACACATGTGCCTGGTAGGAAGAGGAGTTTCCTAGGGTTTCCCCTATCTCCAAGATCAGTATGGATCCAGGGCATGAATTTAGGCTCAGAATTCTGCTCTGAGCCCACAGTGAGATCTGCTTCTCACAGCACCCCAGCATAGGGCAGCAGGGTGGAGATACAGGTGGTCCCTTCCCTGGGTGGTCAGAGCTGGACACCAGGACTTTAGCCTAACGCTAAGCAGGAAGAAGCAGACACATCCTGAGGCACAGCCATGCTAGGAGGGAGATGCCTCTGTCTGTGGGCAGGCCCAAGGGAGGAGAATAGTTTCCTTATGCGAGGGTCTGTGAAGGCCGGAGGAGAGAGGGCAAAGATGGCTGCCTCAGGAAACCCCGAAGCTGAATCTTGGACCCATGCTGGGGTCCCGGGGTGAGATCACAGTCCTTCCTGCAGGCCAGGCCCCTCTCTGGAAACTGGCAAACCTACCAGTTCATCTCTCCTGCCATAGGACTGATGTTAGCCTCAGCATTCAGCCTCAGCATTCAGGGCCCTGAGTGCATGTTCTCAGTGTGTGGAGAAGCTTGCTCTTGGTCCGGCCATTTAGTGCTAAGTCACAGTGGCTTTAATCGTCTCTTAGAGATCCTTCATCCTGGAGGGGTTGGGGGTGCTGACAGAGACTAACACTACCTCGGTGGATACTCTACCTTCCCTGGTAAACACATCAGACTGACAGACCGCTCCCCAACATCGCCATCCCACCATTTTTGCCCACCCTCAATCGCGTACTTCCCACTCCCCATTCTTAAGGGAAGAAAAGCCAAGGCTGCCTGCGGTGTGCAGGGAAGGCTAACGCACCTATGCACAAGCAGGCACTCCCATCTGTCTTTTCAGCCAAGCTACCCAAGGCTGGCATTTGGAGGGATGAGCTCCCAGTAAAGGGACAGAAGTTTCTCGGAGCCTGACAGCAGGGTTTTCATCTCTGGTCGTTAGGGCAACCTGAGGGTCCCTGAAAGTGATCTATGGCAGAGCAGAGGGAGGAGTGCAGCAGGCTGAGGTCGCTGGACCAATCTCCTCTATTGCCCCTGTCCTGTTACCTTGGCCTGTTTGTCGATCGAACAAACGGACGCACGTACTACTACTCAGACCCTCGCTGTAGGAAATGATGCCGTCCACGTCACGACTGAAGCCACCTCAGTTCACATTAATGCCTCTGAAACACTGGGAGACACGTTCATGCAGCAGACGATATTTGGGTGTCAATCACAGGCTTAACACCATCCCAGAGACTGACTTGCTGGAGTGACAGTTGTATCAACGCCATCCCAGAGACTGGCCAACTTTCTGGATATATCTTCTACAAGACCCTAGTCTAACTCTGGAGAAGTGTGGCCGATGTCAGCGAGGAGCCTGTCTCCAGTCCCTCTCCAGCTACCCTGCCTTACGTGCCTTTACCCAAGCAGGCCCAGGCACACAGCTACAGACCCAGCCTGGGGCAGGTGGCCTCTGAGCAACCCATCCAGAGCCCATCCCTCTGGGCTGTCACAGCAGCCATCTCTTAATTAGCAAAATAAACAGCACGATGATAAATGTCATAATTTACTCAACACATGATCAAAATCATTGCTTTTGCAGACCTCAGGGCAATAAAATGCAATCACGGGGTGATTTATTCCCACCGGCAGGGTGAGCGCACAGCCTCGTGTCAGTAAGCAGGGCGTGACATGTGAGGGATGGTGGCCAGATGGAGGAGCCTGGGAATTGGGCTGCCCTTCCCTGAAGCCTCCTCCTTGAGGGACAGAGTCCACAGGGATGCCCAGGCATTGAAACCACACCCACACCCACATATAGACCCATCAGCCAGGCCCAGGACATCTGACATGCTTCCTTCCAAAACAAGCACAGACTGCAGCCTTGCCGGTCCCAAAGCGCTCGGGTAAGGGGGCTGTAGAGCGATTGGAGGTCACCAATACACACGTGAGAGGGAAGAAGAGGGACAGTCTCAGTGGTTAGTCCTGGATGGAGGGCTGGGCTTCGAGTCCCATGTGAACATCGAGAGGGGCAGGCTCAGGAGCCGCAGCCTAGCTCTGCTCTACCTGGAGTGGGGGTGTCCCTCATATGTCACTGTCTGATCCATGGGTGGGTAGTTGCTCTAGTCTGACCATAAACCTTTTCCTCCCTAGTTACGCCGAAGCCTCATGCCAGCCACGCAGATACCTGCCCTTTCATTTTGTCATCTGAAACAAGAACTTTGCTCTAAGAAAAGGAAATGACGTGTGCCCACAGCATCCCAGGGGATGCTACAAACAGTGAATCTGACCCTCATCCCAAACTGGCCACCAGAGAGGACCACAGGCATTCTCCCACTTCTATGCTCCTCCGTAGGAACCAAGATCTGAAGTGCAGACTAGCCACAGACTGGTTGGTTGGTGTGCCCCACTCCTAGGCCACTCCTCAAGGAAGCCAAACAGAACAGACCCTCCTTGGCTTTCATCTGTCATCTTTGCTAAAATGTCACTGCTTGCTCTCTTGCAGCAAATGCATACCACGTTAATGATCGCAAAATTCAATTACTGTGATTCAGAGAACTTAATTATGAGGGCGAGTGTGAATAATTACGTATGCAATCTGGGACCACTCTGAGACTGCACCCATGCATGCTGCCCTGAGCTGACTAGGGGCATCAACTTGCTTGTACATTAACGCTTTCTGGTAGCCCCTGCCTCTCTCTGCACCTGCACGGTGGCTGGTGGGCCAAGGGCCGGTGTGAGTGGCTGGGGTGGTTCACAGAAGGCTCCTTTCCCTGGGCTAGGGAGAGACCTGGGCCCTGGGTCTTTGGTTTTCTTTCCATCCTGAGCCGTGATCAGAGATAAGGCACGTAGGGCAAATAAGTCAGGAAAGGCTGGGAGGGCCACCAGAACTCGCTGGCTTTGCTGAGCTACCTTCGTACTTCAAGGAAGACAAAATCAAAACAGAGCAGAACAAACAGCAACGATGAATAGCGAAAGGGACGTGGAAAGGGCAGAGTCCACTCGTGGGAAAGTAAAACTGGGAGGAGAGGAGAGGCCTCCATACTGTTCCCAGGCCTAGAGGCCGCAGCCTGTAGAACTCAACCCAAGTCAATCCCAGACCCCAGGAACTGAGTGAGATTCCACCTGCCTCCCCAGGAGCCTCCTTTGTCTCCCCGGGCAGTGGTGGCTTCTTCTCCCAGTGGTTTCAAGGATACACTCCCACAGATACAGCCACAGTTCAGCTGGAGGAGGACACAAAGCCCAGAAAAGGGGCATAGAGACAGGTGACACTGCCTGAATTCACAAAGAAAAACAAGGTCAGATGAGATACTATCCAGTGTGCCTAGACCACTGTCTCAGGGCATTGACCAGGGGGTGGGGGGTGGGAGTGGGGGTGGGGGGTGGGCAGCTATCTATAAGTACCACCGTCATGAATGGTAGCTGTCACGTCACCACCATGGGACAAAGCTCTCTGCAAAAAGGGCGACACCACACACACACACACACACACACACACACACACACACACACACACCCTTACCCTTCACTCTCAAGCACCTACACAGAGAGTAAACAAAGCTGTGAAAGTCAACAGGCCCCAAGGAATGATAACCACAGCCCTGTACCAAGCCTGGCACCCAGGGAGCCACTGTGATACGAAGCATTTCTTTTAAAAACTAAAATCAAACAGAAACTTGTATCAGCCACTGAGCAGACAAGAACAAAGTCGCTTCAAGGTCGTCCAAAGAACTACCTAATAGTGTTTGTAAGCTTCGTTTGTTTACCCTCCAAGCATCTGAAAGCTAGCCTCTTGATTAAACAGTGAAGATCCTTTCGTGCATTAAACAAACACCCTCCAACGCCAACCATCTCCAGCACACCAGCAGGGAAAGCGGGAGTGGCCCTCTGCAAAGCCAGATCCAATTGAGCCCAAACTGTCACGCTGTTTAAACACACTGCCCTTGGACCACAGAGCATATGTAACATGTGCCCACTGGAGGGAGGGGGACGCCATGCCCTACTCTCCTGCCTCACCTGGTTGGTTCTCTGGCCTGGGTACCAGGCGTTAAGACGATCTCAATCTCGGTAGCCATGCCCTGCATCTGTTACTGTGATGGTTGGAAACATGACAAGTCAGCTCCTGAGATACAATTGCCACCACGCTGAAGCCAATTCACCATCTCTTCACCCACTGAGTGAACCCAGCATCTCACCTGGACCCTCCAAGCCCTCTGAAGAACCACTAAGGGTGGCTCACATTCAGAGCAGGAGCCCCATGCCCTAGACCATAAGCCAAAGTGGACCCTGTGATACCAGAGACCTCACTCCACCTGTCTTCTGAGGCACCCGGAGTTCCGGGCACTCAACCTCAGTCTTGCAGGTCACGCGAACAGCATATAAATGTGACCCAGCCACCACCAGGAGATGCATCAACTCCCCCGGCTCTCCACGCTATCCCCTCAAAGAGGTTTTACACATGACAGGCCCAAGGGCCATCATTGGTGCTTGCTGGGGTATTCAGTTTCCTGGGGTCTGCAAGGAGACATTATGTATAAGGGGACACTTCATCAGAGTCTCTAGGCAGCTGTGGAGTCTTGGCGTACAAAGTTTGGAGACTGTAAAATAGCCAGGGAGAGAAAACCAGACCTTGAGTCTTTCCTTGCTCTACAAAGGAAATGAATGTTCAGATCTGCTTAAAAACTTCCTCAAGGTTGTCAAGAGGCTAAGAAAGGCAGATAGACCTGAGGCAGACCCTTGTCCCACCTGACACCCTGCCCCCTCCAAGCCCCACTGTTAAGGGACCACTACAGGCTAGCAGGCTCTCTCCCTCCCCTGGTCCATTTGCCCTTCCTGGCACTGACCTCCACACAAGCACTTGTGGAGGTTGTGAGACACCAAAAGGAATCTGGATTCACATTCCTGCTTTCCACCCAGTCAGGCTCCATGCCAAAACTACCACTGGAAAGCAGCCCTGTGGGCTGCAGGAAGGCCAGAGCCTATGGGAAAATGTTCCCACGAGGCCACCTTGACAAGCTCCTGCTTCAAAGCAGGGGTGGGTATGCCTCGTGACCCGAGTGGACATCTCTGGATGCGCCTAGTTCGGGACTTCCCCCGCCCCCTGGCACACCTTCTAGATCTCAGCACTGTCTCGCCTAACAGGCACATGAGCTTCCATCCCATAAAGGCCCATGGCGATGGGATAAGGAAGTTTAAGCCGACAAGCCTTCTGCTCCCAAAGCTGAGAGTGAGACCCCCCATTACAGTCAGTCAGGAGCTTTGTCCAACTGTGCTGGTGTGTGTGTGTGTGTGTGTGTGTGTGTGTGTGTGTGTGTGTGTGTGTGTATGTGCGCGCGCGTGCGTGCGTGTGTGTGCGTATGAACACCAGGCCTGTTTGCAAGCTGCCTCCACCTGATGGAGACAAAATGAAGTTCTCCACAGTAAGCTGCTTTTCCCCGGAGCATTCGATTATCCCACAGTGAGGGAGGGTTAGCACCTCTCTCCAGTAGAAGGCACAAGATGTTTTAAAACATGAGATCATAAAAAGACACATTTCCGGGAAGAGGGTGCCGCAGCCGTCGGGACCGGCAATGTTTTCTGAGTCACGTCATGCGAGCTGCCGGGATAAAATAACCCTGGGAAATGTGACATTCGAATGGCTCTCCCTCTGACAGACCGAGCCTCCCGCCTGGGGCAGTGGCTGCACCGGCTTTTATAAATAGATTGAACACAAGATAAATGACCACGATCAATCATGCTCAGACAGAGGCACACTCACCTCCCATCCAAAGTCGGCCTCCTTCAGCGCGGCCCGGGGCGCCACCATGTAGGGGCCAAACCTCTCCCCAGTTTCCATCTTCCGCTTGGCCCAGATCCCCAGGCCAGCTCCTGGGATGGAGGACTCTCGCAGCTCAAAGTCTGGTGGGATTGGAATGTCTTCAGGGATGTAGACAGGGGCCTCGTAGGGCGAGCCCTCCTTAGGAGTGAAATCCTCGCTGGTGGGGAACGGGGACGGTGGCCCCATAGGGATGGGGGACAGGATGCTATCCTCAGTCTCCTCCTCGGCACTCTGGCCGGCCAGCAGGTCCGGGTCGGGTTCATACATATTATTTACAACGTCACCGTCACCTAAAGAGATAACGTAGCGTCAGCCTCTGCAGCAGGGGACCCCCGCCCCAGGGATGTGGCCCTCGTGGAACCAGAGAGCACCAGCAGACTTCCAACTGTCACCCCTGCACCATCCCAAACCCGGTGGTGGGCATGCGGTGCCAGCTGCCCCTGGAGAAGAGACCCCACCAGGCTCCTCTAGGGATCAGTACTGCCGCTGATGTTCCCCCCCCCCCATTGGTTTATCATTTCCAAATATCTTAGAGATGAGACACTTCTTCTCCACATCCACCTGAGGAGGAGCTGCCCAGTCCTGGTGTGGAGCAGCAGAGACAGAGACAGAGCCATGCTGTCATGGGGGATCACTTCAGTGCTTGTCTGGGGCCTCAGAGGTTGGGGAACTGGGATGTTTTTTGAGGAAATTCAAATTTTGGGTTCATACGAGATTTACCAAAAACTGCCACCCCAGCACAGGGTTGTTGTGAACACCACACTGGGCTAGCAAGGTCCTCTATGGGGTCCTCTAAGTTCCCCGCAAGCTCAAGGCCGGTCAGGAACAGTCGCAGTCATGGACGTGGCACTTGAGCTGCAGGTCACAGGACAGAGCAAAAGGAAGAGACCCCAGCTTATCTGTGGGGGACGGGCCTTTCTCTAGGAGCCATGAGAGCCAACGGCTGATGTCACGCTGAGAATGAGAGGGGCACCTTGGCGCACTAAGGCTGTGATGGCTTGGATAGGAAGGGCCCAGGGGTGGGGGTGGGCAAGGAGGAGATCAGGCAGGAAGGGAAAACGATCCTGATTTGGGCATCTAGCCCACAGCACCGCAAAAAACAGGGCTCGAAATCAGCAAGGACTCAAAGGAGCCATAAGAAGAGGCCAGACCAGCTCAAGCGCCCAGCAGCAAATGATAAGGCCACATGCTGTCCACACCAGGGTCTCTCCACCAGGAGCACGAAGCCCACCTCGGTGTGATACAGCTACACCTCAGCAGCATACACACTTCCCAGAATGCGCAGAACACATTACTACTGACCAGCCTGTGTGCCCAAGAATACCTGTATCTCATTTTCCCATCTAACTGTGACTCTGTCCCCATTAACCAGCTCCCTCCCTTTCCCTCCCCTTCCCCAACAGAGGTGTCATGCTGGTCACCCCAACTTGACCATTCTCCAACGCCTACAACGTATACACACTGTAAACATCACACTACAGCCTATAAACACGGACTTGTTGCCCAATGTAACATCTCACTGCTCCTATAAAGGCCCCCTCTTTTTCCATTGAGCAGGTGAAGGGAAACACCACTGTATCGTGTCAATACAGATGCTCATTACTTGGCCACTAAAACTTTACAAATACATTGTGTAAAATGGAAGCTTCTACAAAGTATCCAGAAGAGGCAAATCTGAAAAGGTTTTGAGGGGCAGGGGAGTGACCTCTGATGGCACTGATTCTCCTGCGGGTGGTAAGAATGTTCCAGAATTAAAGGTAAAGGTTGGTTGCACAACACAGGGAATTGTGCCACTGAGTAGAACACTTTAAAATGGTTACTTTTTCTATACTGTGAACTTGACCTCAGTCAGCGAGGAAAGCCAGAGGTGTGGTGGAGGGAGGAGGGTGGGGCCCACAGACCCCTGATCTGGATCCCCCAGGTCAATTTCATCCCGCCACTGGTCTCCTGACCCAGGGAGGTCACCCAGGAGCTGTGTCACATGCCCCTCCCTGCTCCTTGGTGTTGGCTGGTGAAGTAGAAGCCTCCAGGGAAGACAAGAACTTTCAAGTATAAGAAAAAATGATTTCAGATTCCCCACGTTGGCTGCAAACAAACTGACTGGGGAAGTAACAAAATGTTTTCTTTCAAAAGAAACCAAAGTCTCAGGGAAAAAAAAATCATGCCGATAACACTTATTTAATTTAGCAGCATTCACAGAAGTAATGACTATGTTTTAAGTGGCCGACGGTTCCTTTTTAATTGGCTGGTGGGACCCTTTCAGGGAGTCAGCAACAGGAAGGCAGTACAGCTCCCTCCTCCCCAGTGCCTGGTGGTGTTTAGGTTTGAAAGAACACCCCCGTAAACCTTCCCGTTGCCTGTGTGCGGCAGAAAGGTAAATTAGAGGGGGGGGGGTAATTAACAAGCCACCTTATTATTCGGAACTGGGAACTGCACAGAGCTCACAAACAAAATCATGCTGGAAGCCCGTGTTTTCAGGAAGAGCTCCTTAACTCCTTCAGTGATGATGCGTTCCAGAGCGGCCATCCAGGGTATGGTCACTTTGGGGGGCCATTTATTTTTCTTTCCTTTTTTCGTTTGGATTCTACTTCCTCAAACCCCTCACCTACTCACAGAAACCAGAACTTTAATAAAGGCCCTAATGGGGGTGGGGGGGTGTAGTGAGCAACTGGAGAGAGGGCAGGGTTTCCTGCCTGTGAGAGGCAGATCTGGGCCCCTGGGCCCAGGTGATCACTGAGCTTAAGTGACAGCTTCCTTCTTTGCATTTTGCCATCTCCCCGCACTGGAGAGAGAGCTCTCTGTGCTCATGGGTGGGCGCTGAAGGTACAGGAGGCCTAATGTGTGTGCATAGAACATACTTTGAGAGAGGATGCAGGAATGAAGAAGCAGTCTCCTGCACTGACCCTCGGAGTCCTGGGGGAGTGAGGCATGAGTCACTCATTTTGGGGTGGGAGTCGGGAGTCTTGTGTTCAGCTTAGAGGTCAGCCTTCCCTTTTCGTAAGCTCCAGGTAAAGGAGATGAAGGTGGGCAGGCATACTCCCAGAGGGCACACCTCTCACCCAGCCCCTGAGGCTAGGCCACTGGAGTGGCAGATGCCCCAGGCTAGGCCACTGGAGTGGCAGATGCCAAGGCTAGGCCACTGGAATGGCAGATGCCCGAGGCTAGGCCACCGGAGTGATAGATGCCCGAGGCTAGGCCACCGGAGTGGCAGATGTCCGAGGCTATGCCACCGGAGTGGCAGATGTCCGAGGCTAGGCCACCGGAGTGGCAGATGCCCGAGGCTAGGCCACCGGAGTGACAGATGCCGAGGCTAGGCCACTGGAGTGGCAGATGCTGAGGCTAGGCCACCAGAGTGATAGATGCCCGAGGCTAGGCCACTGGAGTGGCAGATGCCCGAGGCTAGGCCACTGGAGTGGCAGATGCATTTTCCAGACTATGTTTCCATCCAGGTAGACGAGTCAGTACCCAGGTGATGGGCACTTGGCGACTGGTCAGGAGGCTGGCATTCTTTATTTGGATCTTGTAATGGCTTCATGCTGGGGATTCTTGGCCAGGGCTGTCACTCATAAAATGGTAGAAGAGAGGAGAGGAGGGTACAGGGAGCAGCATGAGCTTGGCTGTCCCTCAAGCCAAATGGCCCCCGACTCATAGCGGTGCCCACTCTCAATCCCTCATAGTGGTGCCCGCTCTCTATCCCCCATAGTGGTGCCCGCTCTCCATCCCTCATAGCAGTGCCCGCTCTCCATTCCTCATAGTGGTGCCCGCTCTCTATCCCCTATAGCAGTGCCCACTCTCCATCCCCAATAGCAGTGCCCACTCTCCATCCCCCATAGTGGTGCCCGCTCTCTATCCCCCATAGCGGTGCCCACTCTTGATCCCTCATAGCTGTACCCGCTCTTGATCCCTCATAGCGGTGCCCACTCTCCATCCCTCATAGCGATGACCGCTCTTGATCCCTCATAGCAATGCCCGATCTTCACCCCAGAAGCACCTGCTGGATGCTCCTGGCTCTAGCTGAGCCTGTTCCTGGTGAACGCCACGCCAAGCCTCTCTGAGAACCATGCCAGCCAATGCTGGAGTGACCATTGTGACCCTGTGGCAGGGATCAGACCTCAGCTCCTCCCCAGAATTAGGGAGGCACGGAATGGGAACCCCACCACGACCTTGCCCTTCACCTTGCTCTGGATTCCAGCCAACCTGGTCTGTAGTGTTGGGTACCTTCCAACCCCACCACACCAGGGGCCTTTCTGCTGGCTCCAGTGAGACGATCGCCTGCCCAACCCAGGGATTCCTCATGCTGCCTGGGAACGGGCAGACCGGCAGCAAACCCGTGCTGGGGAAGAGCATGCTGGGTGGCAGGTACGCGCCAAGCCTGGAACCCACCACTTCCCAAACACATCCTTGGAATTGCAGGTGTTAGAAAATCTCAAGGTCATACAGTAGCAAGTTGGTGGAGAGTTCCAAGAGGTAAGAACTGTACACCACCATGCCTTGTCACTAATTTCTTTTTTTTTTATCTATCTATTTATTTATATATACACACACACGCACACATGCACGCACACACATATATTATTATTATTATTATTATTATTATTATTATTATTATTATTTATTATTATTATTATTTGGTTTTCAAGACAGGGTTTCTCTGTGCAGCCTTGGCTGTCCTGGACTTACTTTGTAGACCAGGCTGGTCTCGAACTCACAGCAACCCACCTGCCTCTGTCTCCCGAGTGCTGGGATTAAAGGCGTGCACCAGCCACTAATTTCTTTATCACACCAGTGCAAAGGAACATGCCGCTGCCGGGTCCACACAGCAGGAATGATTTCTGAATTGGGAAGTCAGCAGCCTGGGCTCTCTGGCCACTGGTTTCTTGCTGTGGGTTCCTGAGGCACCTAGCTCACCCTTAACTCTCTGCGAATTAGGAACCCTCTTTCAGAACCAGAAAACATCAGCACCAGACCAACCCTTAACTCCTTCTCTCAGGAACTGAGAACAAGCAAGACCAGGTGGGAAGGTGCCTGAGGAGACGGCACGCACGGCTCTGAGAGGGAGTGTGAGGTGGTCTGAGTAAGAACGGTCCCCCACAGCTTGTGAAACTGTTTTGGGAAGGACTAGGGGATACGGCCTCTAAGCTGTTGCTCCAGGACCATACCCACTTGCCTGCTGCCATGCCCCTGCCATGATGGTCCAGGGACTTACCCTCTGATGCTCTATCCAAACCTACATACAATGCTGTCCTTCATAAGTTGCCTTGGTTATTCTGTCTTTTCACTGCAATGCAAAAGTAACTAAGAAAGCACTCTCCAAATCTGTGTGGGAGGTTCCACACCCGGTGCTTCAGCACAGGCCGAACACCAGGGTGAGGGCGGGGCCAGGACTTCTGCTCTCTCTCTCTCTCGAATTCTGCATGATTCAGTTGGGCCCACGGTATATGAAGATCTCTTTCAGCCTTTGCTGGGTTTAGAGTCAGATGCGAGGTCACGGGTCTCAGATGATGGGCACCTCCAGACGAGGACTCTGCGCTGGATGGAAAAGGTGCATTTTCAGAACCTACTTTGTCCGGCTTCCATTGGATCTTGGTCTGAATGAGTCTAACAGTGTCACTGAGCGTGCACAGAACTCCAGGTCCCCCAGTGGTCGGGATCTATCGTTAAAAAAAGGGGTCAAAGGGGCTGAGGACATGTTCCACAAACACCCTGAGCTCCCTGAGCTGGAGGCCCGGCTTGGGGCACTGGGACCCTGAGGTCATGATGGCTTATTATGAGTTTCTCGAGAGAACAGCTGTGTCAGCTGATGTGCTGAATTCCTGAACCCCTCTGACCCAGGACACGATTCTCCTCATCCTGAGAGCCACAAACCCCATCTTGTCAGTGAGCTCGTCAGTTCCATAAGCACCTGACCTGCGAAGAGGCTGAGGAAGTGCTACCTGCACAGATACGGCCTTGTTGCTGATCCACAGTCAGAAGAGAGGCTCTGAAAGCAACACTGACCCGCCTAGGGACGCATCGCCGGCTATACAGGTAGCCTAAACCCTGTACACCCATCTAAGCCCTGTTGTGGGAAATCAGTGTTCTCACCACAAACCCGGATGCTGTTTCCTGTCCAGGTCTGTATCTTGTTTTGTTGGGTGTCTGCTCTGTATCACTCGCAAGCCACAGAGCAGAAAAGTCAGGGCCAGAAGGAACAGATATCCCAGAAATCACCTGGGTACCTTTACCATTGGTGGGTGGTGGATTCCAGTCAGGAGAGAGAGATGGAGAGAGAGAGAGGGAGAGAGAGAGAGAGAGAGAGAGAGAGAGAGAGAGAGAGAGAGAGAGAGAGGGAAAGGGAGGGGGGAGGGAGAGACAGAGAGAGACACAGAGACAGAGACACAGAGAGACAGAGAGACAGACAGAGACGGAGAGACAGAGACAGACAGACAGACACACACACACATACACATACGCAGGCACTCCCTCTTCCCCCCCCCCCACTTCTCTCCCCTCTCTCCCTGGGAAGAAACACCTTATCCCACCCAGAAGCCGAAGCCGAAGCTGAACAGTGAGTGAGCTTTGGTACAAACTGAAAACTTGGATTTTCTTTTCTGGCTCAGTCACATTTACCCCATCCTATAAGTGTAGAAACTGAAGCTGCTAAAGAGGGGCAGTGCCTTGAAAGGAGTCCTACACACCAGATGGAAAGAGGAGGAACTGGGGGGGGGGACAGCAATTTGTCCTGTCCCCACCCTATGACAATCCATCCCTCTGGCCACTGTGTCCTGAAGCCAGAGGGTCAACAACTCACTGTCCTCTCTGATTGGGTGCTAACCGTGAATTGCCACTACTGTCCTTCCCAAAGAAGGGAGCAAAAGAGTGAGAGCATAGGATGCCCCCCCGCAGCCCCCCACCCCCGCACAAGCAGCTTCAGAAGGGGACTTGGGGTGGGCGGCACAGGCCTGCCCCCTGCATGTGCGAAGGGACAGCCTTTCCTGGTGAGGACGTGCAGGCTGGCTGCAGCCTCACTGAACGCTTCACAGTTATAACCACCACCGGGTCCAGGGACCCCACGAAGGAGGAGTTCCTGATATACCTCATAGAGTGGGGGCCCTTAGTAGCCCCTGCCCCAGGCTCCACCCACTGCTGCAGGGCAGGGAGGGCACTGCCCTCATGCTCATCCTCAGGGGATTTGAACAGCTCATCAGACAGTGACCCTTACATCTGGCCAGCTCTTTGGAGCTGACATCTTCCCACTGTACAGCTGAGATCAGATCATACACCCTGAGTCCACAGAGGGGTGTGTGGTGGCCACGCCCAGCCCATTGGTTTTCTAGAAGCTTCCCCCCCCACCCCTTTTCTCCCCAGGAGCCCATCGGGGCTAAAGAGACATCACAATAAAACAGCAACATGTCTCAAAAAGCTGAGCTCAGGGCCAGCTCTGTACGAGCTGCCTGGTCCAACCCCACCAGGCACGGTCAGCCATGGATTTACTGCACTTGTCAGGAAGCTACATGGCTTGTGGTTTTCTGTGGATAGCTCATCTTCCTGTTGGGCAGAATAGCAGCCCCACGTCTGAAGGCCCTTTTCCAACCTTACTGGGGGGTCAGGAGCCCAGTACAGAGTCGAAGGACCAAAGAGAGTCTTCTCAGAATTACCTAGACCTGACCTGGGAACAAAGGAAAGGTCATCCGTGCTCTGAAGAAAAGAAAGCTTGCCTGAGACAAGGTTCTCCCTAATGGTCTCAGAAACAAAACCCCAGCCCAGGACATCCAACTGGGGCTCAAACCATGCGTTCAAGGAAATCTCAGTGGGACCAACAAACCCCCTGCCCTGTGAACCATGCATGCTGTCCATAGCCAAGCTGGCCCGAGGGTGTCATGTCGATTGACAAGTTTCCTGCTGCCCACCGTCATCAGAGGTGGGACATCTATGGCAGACTCTGCAGGCTTTCAGGAGAGCTAGGCAAGAGGCTGAAAGTAGGAGACCCACGGTCCTCCCTGGCAGTGTCCATCCAACAGGTCAAGCCTGGACCGTTAGGACGCTCCACGGGGCTAGGGGACTGAGACGTGACTGAGTCCTCCTGTGAGGAACACTATCGTATGGCAAGGCTGGACTACCATGAGTACCTGACCATCAGCAAAGGACACTCAGGACCCTCCAGCATCCAGAAGGGCCCACCATTGGGTTACTTCCTACGAACTCACAAGTTGAAGTGGGGAGTGGGGACTGAGGAAGACACCAAGAACGACAGGGTAGGAAATTCATACAGACTATGAGGACCCAGCAGCAGAGTTGAGTGTTTAGGGACTTTTGCTCCTGTCACGGTAGGGCCCCTGGTCAAGTCGCACGGTGTCTCTGGGAACATAGAGAGCAGCAGTTCATGGGGCTCGCCTAGGTCTGGGCCAAGAAGAAAAGCAGTAAGTGTCCCAGAAGGACAGGGCCAAGCTCCCTGCTCTGGCTGCTCAGGGCACCAAAGCCTCCAACTTCAATCCCATGAGTGGCTTCCTTTCACAGGAGCAGCTTTTTATTCGGTGAGGGAGAACCAGAGCCTACCATGTATCCAACTCTCCTCCCTCACCCCCAGCAATGTGGGCAGAGAGCAAATTCACACACCCTTCCACAGAAGGATGAGCAATGGCTTCAGTAAAACCCAGGCCTGGCCATGCCTTGTAAGTATCTTTTTTAAGGGAAATACAGCGGTGGCCCGGTGCCACAAGCACCGTGTCTTCCGGAGGAGCTGCCGTTTGGCAGTCGGCAATGATCCGAAGCTGCCATCCTGTTGGCCAGCAGCAAGGACCCCCAGTGGGCTTTCTCCTGAAGAGAACAGCAGGACCAGACACGGGGCACCCCACCCCAAAGGTATCGTAAGCTCCACAAGCCTGCTGGAAACAGGACTTAACACCCACGGATCAATGCAGTCTGACTCACGTCGTACGTGTGGCCACAGAGGTGGCACTCAGCCACCAAAGCTTTGAGGAAGCAGTCTCCAGCTGGCCACACAGCATCAAACTCTGGAAGTTGTGGGGATGACCCAAGGGGGTCTTGGATATGCTGTCTCTCCTTGGTTCTGTCCATCCCTGTCAGGCCTGCTGGACACTGCTAGCATTGGTTTAGGTGCACTATTTGGGGAGTCATTTACCAAGGGAACCTGTGGATATGTAGCTGCTACTGCACTTGATTTGATTCTCTCAGAGTCCACACGACAGACAACAGGATTGCTACACCAAGGACATGAATCCTAGAGAGTGGGTGACACACTTAAAGCCGCATATCAAGTTGGAGCTAGCTGAGGAACTGCACAGAATTCATGCCAAGGTATCCAAATTTATCCACACCCACAGCGACAAGCATTTGGGACAAGCACAAGGGGCATTTACTGATGGCCTTACCATGGGGACAGACTAGACGAACGTGTGGGTGGGTGAAGGGACAGGTGGATGGACAGACAGATGGATGAATGAGTGTGTGGGTGGGTACGTGGCCAGATGGATGGGGAATACGTGGACGCTAGACAGACAGACAGACAGACAGACAGGTGATGGGTAGGTGGGTGAGGAGACGAAGGAATGAATGAATGGTTTGCTTAATTGATGGTGGATGGGTGGATAAATGGGTGGGTGAGTGGATAGCTGGATGAGTAGACGGGTAGCCCGGTGAGTGGATGGGTGGGCGAGGTTTGTGGGTGATGGCTGGACAGGTGGATACGTGGACAGGTGGATACGTGGACGGATATGTAGGCAAGTAGATGGTGAACTGAGGGGGTGGGGGGTGTTGAATGAACAGACAGATTAGAGACTAGATGAATTTAAAGATGGATGGATAGAGGTGGAGGGAAACCCCTAAGGGCAGGCCATTTCGTTTGTTTTGCCTTTGTTTTTGAGACAAGGATTCACTGTGTATCCCCATCGGGCCATGAACTTCCTTTGTAGCCCAGCCTGGCCTGGAAGTCACAATCTTCCTACCTCTGCCCCCAAAGGCCTGGGATCACCGGTGTGTGCCGCCACGTCCAGCTGCTGAAGAACGTTCCTAACTGAGCTGAGAGGGGTGCAAAGGTCGGGGCCTACCTAGCCTTTCCTTCCTAAGAGTGGAAGCTCGCTGCTAAGTCAGCCTCCTCCCTCCTCCACTCTGATTGGTTAAACCAGAAAGATTTTTTTTCACACAGCCCCCCTCCTCTTTAAAGTAGGCTAGGTTTCTCTCATGTCCTTCAAAGCCAACCCTTTTGCCTTCCTCCCACTCATGTGAGCCTGCCCAGTCTAACACGGCATGGCCATGCTTGTGAGTTATGGGTTTCAGCCAAAGGCCTGGCTCTGAGATGCTGCCTCCCGCCTGAGTGTTCTTGGAGGAAAGGCAGAGCTTGGCCTCTGACTTCTTCTGTTTCCTTTTCCTCGTCAGAGACAAGTAGAGAGGAGGGCTGTGTATAAGTCCCTCAGAAAACCTAGCAAAGTTCTCCTGCCTAGAGGCCAAAACATCACAGGAGCTGTGAGCTTCACTGAGTAGAAGGACGCATGGTGTCCAGGTCTGCAGGAGCCGCTGAGGGGAGCAGAGGCAGAAGTCATTCTCAGGGGTCAGTGAGAGCTTCCTAAACCTACTGGAGATCTCAGTTCACCCACCATGATAGATGAGCCAGATGCAGACACTGCCTCCAGAGGGTTCTAGAACACCAGGGGAGTTTCCTGAAGACTTGTTCTCAGAACTGGGTTGTTAGGAAGCGTTGCCCACAGCTGGGCGTGGTGGCGCACGGCTGTAATCCCAGCACTCGGGGAGGCAGAGGCAGGCGGATCTCTGTGAGTTCAAGGCCAGCCTGGTCTACCAAGCGAGTCCAGGACAGCCAAGGCTACACAGAGAAAGCATGTCTCAAAAAACAAAAACAAACAAACAAAAAGGGATGGGATGCCCAAGAGTTGATCAGCTCCCACCTGCTTGTGTCCTGGAAACATCTGGTGCTGCAGAGGCTGCCCCCGGCCTAGGACTCGGCCTTGGGAACTCTCGGGCAACCTGGGAAAAGGCTGCCCATCCCTCTCCTGACAGGCCTCATCTGTAGCAAGAGGCTCGCCAGCATTCTTCCAGAGCCAGGACCGGTGCCAGCAGCTGTTAACACTGTAGATTAATAGGGCCCGGGAACAATGGTGCTGCAAACATGCTACAGGTTAATAATAATCAGCCACCATTTACACTCTCAGCCCTGCCCACGGGGATGGCCTCATCTGCAGGGCCGGTGCAACCAAATTGCCATTAGGGCTTGGGGGAGCCCAGCTGGGTCGGTGGCTAGCGCTGGCTGACCCGAATTTGGCACGGGCCTCTCTGGGCCATTTCTTCAAAGGCAGGGTATATGGAAACATCCTGGCAAGGGGCTTGGGCTGCCCACCTGGCTTCTCTACCCTGGCTGAGGCCAACCATGTGACCTATGTTAGTCTTTGTCACAATTATGAAGGGAAGCAAGGGCCCAGTCACAGAACTGCCTCCTCTTCGCAGATGGAGAACAGGGTTAGGACCACCCGGCAGAGGCAGCGACAGGCCTGCACTCGCTCCATCCCGAAAAGGAAGCATGGTAAACAGCCGGACGGTCCCTGCCCCACGTCTCATCGGGGTCCATAAGCCCTGGGCCGGCATCCTGAATCCAGCCCTTACCGAGGGCCATGGAAGGCTCTGGCCCCGGCCACCTGGCCTCACTTAAAGCTGATACATTATTCTAAGACGATTATTTGTCCTGCAATGCTCTGGGGACACTGGGCTCCGCGGCAAACCCGCATCTTCCATTTCCTGACTGCCTCCATCGCCTGGGGCAGGCGCTGAATGGCTGTGATGCCTCTGTAATTTTTATCAAGGCTTGTTCCTGGTAAAAAGCCTCTTTGTTTCAGAGAGATGTGATTTGGCCTTTTTCTTCCTCTCCTTTATTCCTTGGTTAATATACCACTTCCCCGAGCCCCGGGGGCAGCGAGGTAGCCCACGGATCGCTCAAATCTCAGTGTTTTTCTTCTAAATCACAGCAAGGCTCCTTGGCCCTGAGAGAGCCCAGTATGAGTTGGTGGGCTGAGGGGGGGGTGCGGGTGCCCTCCTTAACCCTTTGCCTCCTGAACGGTGCCTCAGCTTTCAGGGTGGGAGTGGTGGCTACAGACACCAGCTCTGACACCTCCACCCAGACAGTGGGACAGGGTCTCTATAAACAACTGGAGTGGGGCTCGGCGGCACAGAACCAGCCTGACATGCGCAAAGCCCTGATTTCTACAGCCAGAAGTGAGGGGGTGGGGGGGGGGGAAGGTTTAAATTAAATGGCGGCAAAATACACATCACATAAACCTACCATCTTAGCCATTTGTCGTGACCAGTCAGTGATATTAAGAGCACACATTACGTAGCACCATGCACTCACAGGCCCTTCTCTTGAAACCTTCACAGGTTGGAGATGAACCTCCGCCTCCACTAAATATGAACCCCCACTTTCCTCTCCAGTTCTGAGCAGCCACTGTCTGTTTCTATGAGCCCGACTCCTCTAGGGACCATACGTTAGCGGACGTGCACAGGGCGTGGCCCTCCTTGCTCATCAGCTTGTCTCAGAGCACCATGTCCTCAATGTCCCCCCAAGTTACAGGGTGCACTAAAACTAACTTCCTTTGTAGGTCTGAGTGGTACCCCCACTGTGTGAGTAGACCAGGCTCGCCTCAACAGACACAGTTGCTTCCTCCCATTGGCTAGTGCAAATAATGCAATGGTGAATGTAGGTGTGCAAAAACAAAAACCAAACAAACAAAAAACCCTCTAAATCCATGGTGCATCTTTGGGGATTTAACAGGCTATCTGTCCCCCACCCCCAAAGTGAAGCTACTTCCTGCCAACAGCTGCCTCTCTCCAGAAGCTAGGAGATGTCCACCTCAACACCCCACCTTGGACTGATTCTCTACTCCTACAGTTAGTCCAGTGTGTCCATGTGGCCACCTAGGGTGAGTGGCCTGGGTGACTGAATTATACAATGGCCCTGGGTCAGGGTGGAAAGTAGGGAGCCCTGAGAAATACCAGGAAACTAAGCTCTGCTCTTGTAACTGAGCTGATATTTTGGGGTCTTGTGCTTGGAAGATTCCTAACCCTTCATGGTTGGAGGGGTAGGGGTAAGCTTTACCCTCCTCAAGTCACCCCAGCTCCTGCTGGGTGCTCAGCTAGGCTCGCCCAGGCCTGTGCCCCTCTCTGATGTTGGCCTCCATGCTGTGACACAGTCACAGCTATTCAAGGACCTAAGACTTGCCCTGTCTACAGCCAAGACTGCAGAGTCCCAGAGTCTCTTCTGAGAGTCAGCCAGAGCCCAAGAGAGTCCTGGGTTCTCTCAGTCTGAAGGGGCTCTAGGAGAGGACTCAGGCTTGGTCAGGCTTCGGAAGCTGAGATCTCCACACATGCCTGACTACAGTCTCAGAACTGAAATACTGGGAGATGGACGCTGCAGGGAGAGCACTGCTCCCTGAGTCCACTCCTGCCTGCCACAGGGTCCCTGAGAAGGCTCTGGGCCAGTGGGTGCTGCTCCGTGCTTGGGCAGGCTGAGCTGAGCCTGTTCTCCTGATGTGTGCACTCTGCTTTGTTCGTCTTGCCTCTCTGCCCCCGGCAGCATGGTGGAGGAGCAAGGGGTTAAATGCTGAGCAAACGCTGTGACAACTGTCACCAAACTATTTATAGACACATTTATCTCTGTAGCTCCTACCAGCCAGCCTGTGGCTGCCATTCACAGGCCAGAGTAAGGTCGCAAGTAAACCCATATGCCTCAAGAAAATGAGGGTGAGGTGGCATGCCGGGAGGGCCTGCCCTCCCCTGGAAGGCTGGCTTCTGGGCACTCGGGTACTGGGTCTGGCTTGCCATTTCCCCCCAAGCTGCTCTTAGAGGTACAGTGAGTCCACCCGGCCCTCTTGATAGGGTGGACGGGGGAGGACAAGTGGCCCTGCTCGGTTGGCACCACGAGGCGGAGGATCAAAGGTGACAATGGCTTCTGAGCCTTTTCCTCTGCGGCCTTGGCTGTACAGCGAGCGGGCAAGCCTCGGGTCCCTGAATAGCTGTGAATGTCTGGCGAAGTGGAGGTCAGCAGCAGGGAGGGGCACAGGTCAGCACGTTCACCGGCCTCCAGCCTGGATCCTGGAATGCGGCTGGTGTGGCTCTGCTGTCTGCGTTGGACCTGGGTCCTCAGCCTCCTCCTTGTATGTCCTAGGCTCCGCCTCTCCTGGACAATGTGGCCACTGGCTCCCTGCCCTGTCCTGGCCTCCCACCAAATCAGGGGTAAAGAGTGGTAGATGCTGAGCCCCTCTGCCACCAGGGCTAGGGCAGGGGCCACCAAGAAGCATCGTGGGAAGACAGTGCCACCTTGTGATCTGGCTCCCGGGGGCCAGGCAGACAGTTTGGGGGGGGACTGTTCTGGTTTTTTGGCTTTTTGTTTCTTTCCTGCTCTCCTGCATAGTGCTGTCCAAGGGCTGGGACAGAGTGAGGTATTCACAGGGATGAGAGGCTATCCTGAGAGCACCCCACCCTCCTCAGGCCAGAGCTCCCCTCTGTATGGGGCTGGGGGTGGTGCCCCAGAGCAGCCCCTTCCTGACAGCTGCAGGTGAGTGACCACCCTGCCCCTTTGGCCCATTCTCCCTAATAAAGATGTTTATAGTTTTAACCACCAAATAAAGTGCTTAACTCAACCTTGCTTTTCTCCCTTGTCCAGTCTCTCTGCAGCTTCATTTAGCAGGCCAGTGGTGATGGTGGGGAGGTGGGGGGTAAGAGAAGGAAAAAGAAAGAAAAAAATTCATTAATTTTTATTAACAGGGAGAGCCATTTGTTCCCCGTGACAATATTTGACTTGTCGAAATGATTTTCACCTCTGCCACGAGGTGCGCGCTCCCCACATACATCACCCGATTACTCGGAGCGCGCCGGCCGCAGTCATTAGGCAGTGAATTAACGGCAGTCCCCACCACTATTAATCACCCTGACAAAGGCGTTAGCTCGCCGCTGACCCGAGCATGGCCCACGGACACAGCAGCCAGGGAGAAGGCCGCAAGCTGGGGGAGGTGACAGTACCGTTGTGGGTGCCTGGCCTTTCCCTGCAAGGTAAGCAGGACAGCCCCAGCCCCAAGTGCTGATGGCAGGAAGGTGCTGGGTGCTTTTCTGTTTTCTTGTGCCCCTCCCTGCCCAGTGCCACAGTAACCTGCCATTATTGCTCACTGCCCAGCCTGGGAGGACGGTCATTAGCATTCTAGTTCACAGTGCATAAAGTAGACAGAGACCAGGACCTGCCCGAGGCTGTGAACCATGTCCTGACCCAGGCCTAGTGAGTTCCACTCCCCTTACCAACACACACACACACACACACACACACACACACACACACACACACACACACCATCTTGGGCTCTAATGTTTCCCACTCCTGGCCTTGAAGGGACGCATTGGGGAGCTGCAGTGTGTCCTCGGCTCTGATGGACTTCAAGAGAAGGCAGGCTGACCCTGTACAGGATGACAGGGCCCCGGGATCAAGGGTCTTAGGGATTGATCCTTGTGGAGTTTGGTTTCTAAGTCCCAACTGGTTTTTGTGGCAAAAGAGAGCTTTCTACATATGCATGGTGGACATCACACTGGGCCATGCGTGCTGGACACTTCACACCAGGCCATGAATGCTGGACCCCGCCGCCATGCATGCTAGACACGCCCACTGGGCAGGCAGGGTCACGGAGGCTCTGACAGGAAAATCCCCAGACAGCCCCAAGACACCTCTCCTCCAAGGAAGATCCTAAGGGCTGTATATCTCTGCCACCTCTGGAGATTTTGTCTTGCAAAACCTCATTTCCTGAGGGTCACATATCTAGGGCTACACCCCCACGTCCCTCTTATTGACTCCAAACATGTCCCCTGGGTGTGGCCGGAATCCCCCTGCAGATAGGAGGTCTGAGAGCAGGACACCAGCTCTGGGTGGATATGCCAAGGCTTTCACCCTTAGGTGGGAGGGTGGGCACCAACCTGCTGGGACCTTCCAGGGGCACTTCTCACAGCCAGGTCAGGTGACAGTACCCACCAGGGCCACCCTTCCCTCAATCCTGGGCATTTGCCATATTTTTTTTGTTAACTTAACCAATCAGCTCTATGTTCTAAGCCAATTTCTTTGAATTAACCCAGGCATCCTATCTGTACCTCAGCCTGGGCTGAACCAGAGTTTGAAAGAGGCTGGGGGAGCGCGGGGGGGGGGGGGGGGGGGGGGGGGGGGGAGCTGCTCGTTACACACTTGTCTTCTTTCTCCGGACTTCTCATTTTTTATGCCTCAGCAAATTTCCTAATTCTCTTCATTAGCAACTAATTTACAAGTCTCTCTCCACCTGCCCCTTTCACCGAGGACTTTGCAAAATTGGAAATAGCCACTTGCTCACTTGTACGATGCTGGTTCCTTGGCTTCCAGCAAACAGGGCCGTGCTGGGTGGGACCAGAGACAATTCCAACACCCCCAGGAAGTAGCAAGAGGGCCCTTCTCTGCCTGCAGGGGGCTCGCGACGGGAGATGCTTCCTCCAGAACATGCTGGAAAATGAACATGACTCCTGTGGCCAGCACCCCAACCGCCTACCTCACCCCCTAGTCACGTGGCCTGAATTCAAGCCTCATATCTGGATTCCAGGGGAACCGAGGGCAGCTTTGCACTTGGACACTTTCTGGTTTTGAGGATGGCCTTCGCTGGGATGTTCTTCAGAAATTTCCCCCAACACAAGGGTAACTGTGGTGGGCTTATGCCTCAGCTGAGGCTTTGGCCTGTGAGACGATACTTTCTCAAGCTCAGTGGTGGTGACATTAGGATAGATCAGTACCCACCAAGCCCTTGGTACTTACAAGGCACAATCTGACCTGAATTTTGATGAACGTGGCGTCTCCACAGGCGTCCCTCCAGGGCGAGGCAGAAAGAGGCAGAACAGAAGTTGGTTTAAGGCCTAAGCACACTCACTCCAGGGTCCAGCTGGAGGTCGTGAGGTCTCTAGGCCTCCTGTCCTGGTATCTACACAGCAAGACTACCTTGAGAATAAGAGCCTTCCACTCAGGCAAGTACCCAAGATGCACTCTGGCATGGATGGCTTCAGTTTACCGGAGAGAATCCTGGGCCTTCTCAAAGATGTGGAGAGACTGCCTTGGGCTTGGTTGTGGCTTCTTCTTCTTCTTCTTCTTCTTCTTCTTCTTCTTCTTCTTCTTCTTCTTCTTCTTCTTCTTCTTTAGATTTATTTCTTTATTATTATGTATACAGTACTCTGCCTGCATGTACTCCTGCAGGCCAAAAGAGGGCACCATATCACATTACAGATGGTTATGAGCCACTGTGTGGTTGCTGGGAATTGAACTCAGAGCAGGCGGCGCTCTTAACCACAGAGCCATCTCTCCAGCCCTTGGTTCTGGCTTCTAACCACCTGTCTCTCCGAGCACCAGAACATGGCGCTGACTGGGAGGGGCCTGGTTCAGGAGAATGGCCCAGCAGGACAGGAGCAGGCCACAGATACTGGGTAGTGTCTGTCCCCTTAGCTCTTTCTTTATACAAAAGATATCATTTCTTATTTTAATTACTTTTAAGAAGCAATCACTTATCTTTATCTCTCCACATGTTTATGTGTACGGGTGGAGGTCAGGGGACATCTTTCAGGAGTTGGTTCTCTCCTTCCATCATTGATTAAACTCTCAGTCCTCGGCTTGGCAGTAAGTGCCTTTACCCACTGAGACATCTTGCAGGCCCTCGGTTCTTTCTTTTAAGGCATCTAGAGGGGTCTCATCCCCAGGACAGTGGCCAAGAAGCCTCCATTTAATGAATGGGGCCCGAAGCAGCCAAGTATAGCGGAAGTGGTGTTCCTCAACATCTGAGCCTCTCCCTGGGGTACCTGGGGGCCCATTTCCTATATATATAGACCCTTGGAGTGCTGCTCCTCAGTCCTACTGTCCTCTGTTGGGCCTCCCAGGCCTCTGGGATGTGTCACTGGGTATCACTGTCCCAGCAATTAGGGCCACAGACTTCTAAGCAGCACCCTGGGCTTATATCAGTTTGACTTTCTCTGCTAAGCAAAGCTCAACCTGCAGATCCGTGATTTCCCTGGCAGTTGATGAATTTCACCCCTAACGGAAAAACTGAGGTGACATCCACATGTTATGCCATGTGTCATCCAGATCAGGTGGAAGGAGACTGGGGGCTGGGGGTGCTTGCCCCACCCATACCCCAAAATAACTCCTTTCTGAGCCCCCATTCAACTTGTTGTTTTGTTAAGCATCTGTCCACGTAGTAGGTCGTGTCAGAAGGACCAAAGAGAGCACCCAGAGCCTTTGCTACTGATCCAAACTGTCTGTGTCTGGGTGAGCAGTCAAGCGTGAACCAACCAATGGCAGGGGGATGGTAACTATGGCGGGGAAGAACGGAAGAGAGCAGAGTACACCTGGTGCTAGCACTCCATCATACCAAGGTGGGGACCAGCTCGCCGTTGCTAAGAGTCAGAGCCTGTTCCCGCTCATCTCAACACAGCCCGTAGAACTGGTACCCCTCTGAAAGTCGAGGCACACTTGGGACTCAGTGAGCAGGACTCTATAGCCCCCCTTCCTGAACATGGCCCCTTCCCCAGGCGCAAGCCTTGCCCCATGATCACAACAAAACCCTGACCTCACTCCCTCACGGGTCAGTTCACTTGGCCTCTCTGCCTGCCTCACTCGGGTACTTAGAGCACAATCTCTCGTGAGGCCACACTTCTGACCCGGGTGCAGCTCCAACCTGCAGGGTTCAGCCTTTCCCACTCAGCAAAGCCTTGCCTGTGACTCAGACTGGAAGAAAGCCATTCCTGCAGGCCGTCAGCCCTTCTCCTGCCCTCAGAAGACTGACGTCCACCATGTTTCCAAAACTTAGGAGCAAGGAGGCAAAACCTTTTAGCCTCTAAAACTTTGTCTTCTCGGTTTGTCTGTTGTGTTGTTTGTCAACCTCAGACAAGCCTAAAATTATTTTAAATCGTTTTTTTTCTGGATCTCAGAAAACCACGAAAACAGAATGGTATCTTTATCACACATTACACTTTGGCTCTTGGCCGGATGTCTGACCGGTGCATAAACCACACAGTGGAAGTCCACAGGAGACACGGGTCTTGGGGCCCACGGGAAAGTGTGAAGCCTCAGAAGAAACAGCTGTAGAGGGAAGAGGTGGCCAGAGGGTGTCCTAGCCTGGGCCTTCCTTGGGAACTTGAAGAATAAGATATTAGTGGATATTTCTGCCCGCTCCGTCTTAGTGCTCCCTAGTTCATGTATGTGGCTCCCCATCCCCAGCCTAGACTGCCACCAGGAAGCTGGCAGGACTGAGTACTTAGCTAGGGGTGGATTCTGAACGTGAGCCCTCACCCATGCGACAGTGCTGTCATAAACAGGGAAATGCAGACATAAGACACACACCAAGGAAGTCCCTCGCGTGAACGCCGAGGGAGGTTCAGAGCCTTCAGAGCCTCTTGGGAAACCTGCACTTCAGACTCTAGAATTTCCCAAGGATAAATTCCTGCTGTTTGAGAAACCTGGTTTGGGAATCTTTGATTAGCCAGGCCCAGAAAAACCAATACACCCACAGTGTTAGTAGGCAAGGTATGTGTAACGGCTTTTACCAGACACTGATGTACCAGACACTGTGGGGTTGTGGGGCTTGGTGAGTTATGCAAACCCAGAAGGTCTCTATGTTCCCCTCGGAGATTCCCAGTGATGCTGTGACTCATCAGAGAATGGACCGTGTAGGGTCCCTTTCAAGCTCTTGGGGGATCCCAGGGCCCCAGAAGCATGGCTGAGATGGCCCTTTCAGCTTTGAACCTTGCCCTCTGACTGCTGACATGACTGCAGGAGTGAAGGAGGAGATGGCACAGACCTGGGAGCAAGCCTCTAAGTCAGCGTGGCCACTGCCTTCCACTCAGCGGCTGCCCTTCCTGAAGACGATGTCATTTTCCTAACCGGGTCCTCACGAAGCTGGGGAGGGGGCATTTAGTAGAGGCTGATGCCTGGCAGTGTTGGTGGGCCTAGGGCCTGGACCAGAGCAGAAAGGCAAAAGGGAAGGCTGGCATTGAGTGGGCTGCTAACCACGGAGAACCTGGAATAAGTGGCCATCCTAAAACCACGGGGCAGTAGATCCGTGAAGACAGAAGGCTGAAGAAGGCGACAAGGAACGTGGCAAGGAGGGTTGCAGGGATACAGTAGTAGTGGCCACAGACCCCACGGGACAGACCCGATGCCGTCAAAGAGCACCCTGACAGGAAACAACGGGATCGGCGTACTATGTCTTGCATTCAAAACACAAAACGGTTTCTCAGGGCCGGTTCTCACATCACAGACAACCTTTCCCATGGGTGTAAGGAGTAACCTTCTTCCCGGCCGGCATCAGACCTCCTTGCAGCAACAGCCTGAAGTGACTTTGCACAAGAAATGAAGAAGGTCCGAGTGGGCTGGGTTCCTGGGGCCTCGGGGGAACAGAAAGGGAGCAGCTGGCAGAGGCTTGTGACAAAGTGCCTCCTGAGCCAGCCTGGCCGTGTCACTCGGGACACAAAGGGCACTGCCAAGGAAGTGATTTTAAACCTAATTGTTCCCATGTCTTTTGTTAAATGTCTTTAGGGGTGCCTGGAGATCTGCTAGCAGGGGAACGAAACAAACAAACAAAAAAATATGTGTGAAGGCGCACACCGCGGAACTTGTAAACAAGACCTGAGAAGATGCAGCCACTTCTACCTAAAAAAAAAAAAAAAAGAACAAGAAGTACCGAGCACGAATTTTTACATGCTGGGTGAAATCCCCGCACAAATGTCTGACATTCAAGAAAAACCATTTCAGCTTCTTCCTGGTCTGGGGAGGGTTTGAGGCTGGGGGCCATCTTTGGTGACCAGCTTCTCCTGCAGCCCAAAGCGGGCAGGGGACACTTAATTGTGGAGCCTGTTTGCTGGCAGGAAGCCCTGCCTCGTCCAGCGGGCAGCCAGCATGATAATGAGACAGTTTCTATGGAAATGAGCTTATAACTATTCATTTTCTCCCCATTCCCGACCCATCCACAAAGAGGGTTTCCAAAATGACCCCCATTTTCCTACCCCCAACATCTCCTCACACCACTGCCCGACCCGCTAATCAGCTCCAGGAGAAAGGAAAGAGGAAATGCCGTTCTTTGACAAGATGTGGGAAACCACCTCGATTTGTGCTCGGCGTGGCTGTGACCAGAAAACAAAGAGCCCTCGCCGGATCCAGGGGCCAAGTTTCAAGTAAACTTTTCCGGATGCACCAAGCGAGTGTGTGTGTTTTTGTGTGTATGTGTGTGTGTATTTTCTGGTAAGATCTGAGCGCTCCTTTGCCACTTCCTAAGAACCTCTGAAGGCCTGCTCTGTTCTGCCAGAACATTCTGAGCCGCTCTCCTTTCCTGCCGTGTGCCCTCACCTGTCAGCTGCTCGCTTGAACCCTGTGTGTCTTGGAACAGTAAAGAACTGTGGAGGGGGCTTGGCTTAAGTGATACAAAGCCCGCTCCTCCCATCCCACCTCTGGCCTCCTCGGGGATGAGGAGGACCAGCAGGGACAGGTATTGTGGACCTACATTTTCCGGAGCCTTCGAAGGTCTCTAGATGGACAGGAGGCACAGGGACGGAACAGGGCGAAGGCTCTGGCCCTGCTCAGCCCCTTACCAGCTATGTGACTCCGGATTTATGTTTAGGAGGCCAGACACCCAGCTAGGAAGGGCATTCACCTGCCTACGCAGTGACCAGGCCCCTCCTCTGGCCTCTGGCTTGCTGTCGCAGGGAAGAACTTGTGGTGGAATGCTGCTACAGCTCAGTGAGTCAAGGACACCAAGAGAGACCCTAGACATAGGGCCTGCCCAGGGTCCTCCGAGGGAGGGTCAGAGAGTTACTGTGACCTCCACAGTGTCAAGGACCTTCTGAGCACACAGCAGTGCTCGGTGAGTTCACACATGAGGGGGAAGAGGCAGAGTAATAGGGGCGGCCATGCTGTTAGGACTGGTCTGCACTGGGCACCTAGGACACTGGGAGTATGAGGGATCTGAGATGGCCACACTGCCTGAGAAAAGGCTCTGGCATCTGCTGGTTTGTATGTTCTCTCTCTGTCCTGCCCAAATGACCTCCAGTCTCACTGCTGGTATCTTGATGCCAGTATCTGCAAGGCCCACTCATTTCTTGGTGCCACAGTCCAGCCCTGCAGCTGCCTACAGCTCCCCAGACAAGGTCCTGAGTGAGAGGGTTCGACACCTGGTCTAGATGGCTGGGCAGGAAACGAAGTGAGACACACACACACACACACACACACACACACACACACACACACACCCGCCCCGCCACGCCCAGGTGGTTGTGACACGGTGATAAACAGCAGAGAATTGCTGGGCAAGTGTGTCCACTTAAGAGTGGGATACCCTGACACTCAAGAAGTAGCCACAGTTTATTTTGCCTGCATCCTATGTATCCTGAGTTTGGGTGACCACATCTTTCCTTGGCTGCCTCCCCAGGCATTGCCTGTCTCTGGTCCTCTGCTAGAGTGAGAGATAATCCTGACTCCAGGGTCCCAGGTGAAATTCTGGCTCTGGCACCTTCCAGTGCGGTTGTGACATGGGGTATTTAAAGAGGTCTCGAGTTATAATGAGGCCAACACAACATCCGCCTTTGTAAGAAGAAACCAAGACACAGACCCACACAGGGACGGGCCTGTGAAGGCCCAAGGGGCAAGGGGGGGTGGGGAAGAAACATCATCCACATACCCAGGAGAGACACCCTGGGAGAAGCCAGACCTTGGGCTCCTGAACTACAGAACTGTATTTGCGCTGTTTAAAGCACTGTGTTCTGGTCACTTCCTTATGGCTGCT
Organism: Acomys russatus; assembly: GCF_903995435.1. Classification (NCBI taxonomy): domain Eukaryota; kingdom Metazoa; phylum Chordata; class Mammalia; order Rodentia; family Muridae; genus Acomys; species Acomys russatus. The sequence goes on from NC_067165.1 coordinate 45,970,875, forward strand.
GAGACAGACACAGTGTGTCCCCCTTCCCGTGAACTGTCTCCCAGTCTGCCTCCAGGGCCCCAAGTCTGAATTCCTGGCAGAGGGCTGTGGCTTCCCTAAGAGGTGCAGGTGGACTAACTTCCTAATCTTTTAAAAGAAAAATATCCAACAAACCCTCATCCCTTCTTCTTCCACGTTGGTGGAGCCTTCCCTGGACTCAGTATATACATATATAAAACCACAGCTTTCTCTGCTTTCTTGTCTTGTGAGATCAATCTAAAAATACCAATTTTAAAATTCAAGGTGGAAAAAAGGATATGTAAAAAAAAAAAAAAGCAATTAAGTGAAGAATTTAAATAATGCCCCCTCCACACACGATCAGCAACATGAGATAAGCTCTTAAGGTCTGAGTTAGTGCAGACTCCTTCCTTGGGAAAATGAGCACGTTTCAGGCATCGGCAAGCTCTTTTCTGCACAGGGCAGCTCTTCTGAACAGCAAGGTACACACACACACACACACACACACACACACACACACACACACACACACATACACACACACACACACTCCCTGGTCAGTTTACCAGGAGAATGGATCAAAGTACTCTCCTCTCAGAGGGGTTGAAGAAGTGCTTAGAACTTGGGGGGGAACCACTGCCAGACAAAACACCGCAAGCGGAATTAACAAACTACATAAGTGCCATAAAAAAGTAACATGCAGGCTGTGTCTGGGGAATACGTGCACCAAAAGATTATGGGCTGTTTACTGAAATTCCAATTTGGCCGGGTGTCCCTACACTAGTGTCTGCTCAGTCTGGCCGAGGCTGACGGTTTGGGGCTGATTTCAGCCTCGGTACTTTGCCATGTCCTATCCAAGGCGGGGGGGAGTTTGTTTACAAGTCCGTCGAGGATATGAAAGCTTGATGCCCCAGTCAGGGGCCTGGTGTGTGCTTCTGTACAACAGATGAGCTGAGGTGTAGGCCAGCATTGCCGCCTCAGAGGGAATTATCCTTGTGAGCGTGTGAGGGGCGCAGATCAAAGAGTATCAGACACACTATCCAGATAATAGGGTACAAGGCCTTAATTTTCAGAATATGTGCCCCAGGTCAGAATTCGCTCATCACTCCTACAACGTATACTTTCTATAGCGCATGGTTTTGTGATAGTGCGAGTTTCATTCATGTCAAAGGAGAGGTGAGAATGGGAACAAAATGACTCTTGAAGCTGGAGAAGACACGCCTACCTCTGGAGCAGTGGGAGGGGGCTGATGCTAATGCCAGGATGTGGCGGGGGTGGCGGCTCGTGGGATAACCTCGGAATTTAGGGCAGTGCTGACCAGCTCCAGCCAGCCCAAAGACTGCTCATCTTGTATGTGGGAAACCGTTAGAAGCAAGGCCCAGCCTCTCAGGGTTTAAAGAAGCACCCGGAGCCTGGGAGAAAGAATTCAGGCAGAACAGGCCAAGCCCAGGAACACACAGTAAGGGCCCACAATACGGATGTGTGCAGGCAGCAAGTGGGGCACGCCGGAAGATGATGAGCTGGTTATTGAAATTCAGATCTGACTGCGTACCCTGCACTCGCGTCTGCTCGGTCTGGCCACCCTAGTGAGTGCAGCTCAGCCCTCGTCTTCATCTCACTGATCTGTGGGATCAGCCAGGCAGGGACTGAAGCCTCTGCACTGGGGGACAGGGCAGTGACAGCTGCCTCTGAGCCTCGTACTTAGTCCCAGGCCCCTGCTCTGCCCAGACACTTACTGACCCCACAGAGTGATGTGTGCAGGCACAACATTCAGGCCTAAAATTGATCTGGCTCCCTGCACCTGACACTTAGGGGAACCACCGGTGTGCTGAAGGCATCTGGTATCTCCCTAAAAGCTAACACCCACCCTTGAGTCCTGGAAGCCACGTGGTTGATGAGGAGACCCAGAGAAAAGTGATCTTTGTTCCCCTCCCACTGAGCCTGATGTCGGGCTCGGGGGTCTCGGGTCTGACTTTGAGGTCCCATGGTAACCAGTCTGGGAAGAAGCTGTGTACTGCGTCCTTCCCTGGAATGTGAGGCTGGGTCCTCTTTAAACAGGTCTAAGGAAAAAACAGACCTCAAAGCAGAATTGTGTTTCATCTTCTCAGTTCCTGTGAGTTGAGAGAGACAGAGAGGGAGAGAGATTCAACGGACAGTCCTGCTTACACCAGCTAACAAATTCTTCTCAACCTAGAAAAGCATTTTGCCCACCTTTGGGTGCTGGGGAGAGGGTAGACTTGGGCCTGAGCCAAGGCATCTTTTTAATGACAGCCACCGACACAAATCTAACCTTGAAAACAGAAGCTATAGGCATTTGAACAGAATCACTTCCCCCAAAAGTCACCTAAAATCAAGGTGGTTAGCAAACAGAATTCAAAGGGCTGCAGCCAAAACCCAGGGCCAGGGCCTGCCTACCAGGACTCTGCCGTCGGCCCATCTGTTGCTCAGGGCAGCCGGACCCTCCCGCATTCTATCACAGCTCAGAGTAGGTTATCTAAATAAATGGGAGAAGAAATCATGGAGATATATTAGTGTGGCCGGGTATTTGTCACCGCCTCTGTCCTTCCTTCTGCAAGAATATCAGTGATGAATTTGCAAACGGTTCTGGATTGTGACAGACCTCTTTTCTCTCTTCATTATTTATCCCTTCTCTGTGCACCTCGATTAGAGGCCACAGTGACAAATGCATGAATAAAAGGCAAAGACAATATTTGAGCAATGCGTTGTAAATCTCCTTCTACGCATTATTAATTTAAAGGAGTCCATTACACCCAACAGCTCTGAAGAGGAAGGCAGGGTAATGGGAGAGTGGCTTCTGCCTGTGGGGGTCAGAGAAAGAAAAAGCAAGATCAACCCCTTGAGAGCGGGGTGAGGGTGGGAGGGAGTGGGGGGCACGGCGGGGGGGGGGGTGCGTGTTGCAGGCTGCTCTTTTACCAAATCCCGAAGCCTTTCAACCACCTCACTTTCAGTTAATAAAAGAAAACATTTGCTCCCTTGGACACAATCTCATTTTGCAAAGTAGAGGACGGGTGTGATCTGAAAGGATCCCATTTTTTTTTTCAGTAACTGCGAAGGCCGGGCTCTGAAGGCAATAGAGATGGGAGTGGGTCTCTACCTCACCTCCCTTGAGACAGGAACACTCCAGCGCGGGGAGGGACGCTGAAGGAAGGCGCTGGGCAGGAGCAGGAGGGCTACGACAATGACTGGCCCCCTGAGAATTCACCACAAGTCTGCTTGCAGCAAAGACCAGAACAGCACAGCTAACGGTGATGGTGACAGCAGCGGCAGCAATAACGCAGGCATCCCCCCCCACCCACCCCCCCCCCACCCCCGGGGCCCAGAGACCGTGCTGATCAGGGACAGGCACTGCCCGCAACCACCGCCAAACCCTGCGGCCAGGATTTTCATTCCTCCTGTCTTCTTTCCTTTTAAAAATCCTCCAAGAAAGGAGTATGGGCCTTGGATTTCAACACCTGCCTTAGTGGACAAGATAGGTTCCCAGGGATCAAGCCAGCTCTGGGCCTTCCCTGGAAAGGTATCTCTTCCAAGGGACCCTTCCTTGGGATCTCAGTGGGGATGGAAGGCAGCACCTCACAGATCTGGGAGGTGTAAGAGACCATCTAGAGGTCCAGAGAGGTCAGGACCAGCCAGGAGCTCACCCACCCAGAGTCTGAAACAAGACCATTGGTGGGGCTGGGGAGCTGATTGGCAAAAAAACCCACATGTACCAAAGACCTAGTTTGGGTGTTTTAGTAGTTTTGTTTATAACCAGAGCATAGTTTCCTTTTTTTTTTTTTAAATTTATTTATTTATTTTTCCCAGACTTGCTTCCCCTCTGTGAATCAGAAGCATTTTCCCAACAGTTCCCATAGTGCTACTTGCTGGGCCCCTGGGTGGGCTGCACGCGCAGGGCATCCTAACCTGGGCTCTGCGCCCCTTTCTCTTCAGGGCATCAAGGCTCCTCATCTGCCCATTTTGAGGGGCTCAAGAGAACTGGGGATCCAGCTGAATCTGGGGGGACAGGGAGCACAGAGGAGTGGGAAGAGGAAGAGTGCCCTACCGAGCTGCTTAAGGGTGAGGCTCAGGACCAGGAGACTAGGGGAGCAGAGGGTGGGCCCTGGAGTCGGTGCACCCCACAGGCCAGCGTCTTTCTCTCCTCTGACACATGTCCAAGTCTACCAGGAAGCGCCCCGCTCTGTCCCTAAAGCCACCACCCACCAGGATTGATGGGTTGGTATGAACTCCCCCCTGCCCAAAGTGCTCATCAGCCCCCCCACTCCGTGGGAGAGTGCACCAGCCCACAGTGACAGCCCCCGACAGGCCATTTAGGGACTCAGTGGTGGACTGTCAGACAGATCCTAATGACTCATCACCGACCCAGCCCGGTGACAGCCCAGCGGCACACACAGGCAAACAGTGGCAGGGCCCAGTGGGACCTGCAACTCTAAAATCAGAAACTCACAGACAAAAGGTCTCGGGATGCCGAGGCTGGTGGGAACGGGAGGAATCCCTAGGCTGGTTTCGTTTTGTATTTCCCTCGTCAGTCTAATTGCTTGGGAAGCTGTGGCTTTCTTTGACACGGAGCAAGCAAGGGAAGGCTCCCTGGTAACATGCTAAATCGAAAGTTGCCGATGGCGGATGGCGACGCAGATATGCACATATTAATTTGAATTTTTAAGACAAGTGCCGCGTGTTATTAATATAATTGCCAGTTGTGGAAACGGTGCATTTATTGTGTTTTTCTCTCTATCGCTTTGCGCTCTGTGCTTCTCAATGGTACAAGGGTTACATTCAGCTGGTGTTTACTGAGCATCTGACTGTTAATCAGCGCAAATTAAATGTGTACTTGAAACCCTCACTTAAAGCCCAGATAATTATTTTTTGATCCAAACAGGACTGCCTTTTCCGGAAGGGTGAATCGGGGGCTCTCTGGGGACCAAACGAGAGCAAGAGAAACCACTGCCAGCATTGGGGATCGGACTCCAAAATGACACCCAGCAACTTCCCCCTGAATCAGTTTTTCTTTCAGCAAAAGATGGGTTGTTTCTACTGAGACCGCTGCAGTCCAGCCTTGCAGTCAGCCCTGAGCAATGGAGCCATCAGGAATATGTACGCACGGCTTCCGCCCCTGGACAGCTAGTTGTTCACTGGCTGTGAGTCAGCTGCGCATCTGCTTGAGCTGTCCATGGGCTGCACTCCCAGTATTAGTAGCTGGACAGAATATGACTGAAAACACATGACTCAGACTCAGCACACAGGCTTACATGCACTTGCATGCGTGTGCAGATAAAGACTCATCTGCACACATATGCGCATTCCTAGCCTGACACACCTGCACACGTCTGTGCATTCCTAGCCCGGGACTCCAGGCCCACCTTGCCTCTTCACAATCCATGGTCCTCAACCACCACCCCCCCCTCCTGGCCCCAACCCACCCACCATCTCCATGGCTCTCAAGCACAGAGAAATAAAAAGATCAGGGAAACCTGCAGGTGTTGCAAGGCAAAGTAGCAGGAGGGGAAAGCTCCAGTGGGGGGCTGGCTCTGCTCTACCTAGCTCCCTAGATAACTTTCTGACACAGAGATCCTTGAAGGATGGCTTCTGTAGATCTATTTTCTTTCTCTTTTGAAGATGTGTGTGTGTGTGTGTGAGAGAGAGAGAGAGAGAGAGAGAGAGAGAGAGAGAGAGAGAGAGAGAGAGAGAGGAGAGAGAGAGAGAGAGAGAGAGAGAGAGAGAGAGAGAGAGAGAGAGAGAGAGAGAGAGATCCCAGTACCCTAGCATAAGTGTGCTTTTGAAGTAAAGCGATTCATTGGTTGGTTGGTTGACTGACAATGTCTCCTGCAGCCCAAACAGGTCTCGAAGCTGCTATGTAGCCAAGGATGACCTTGAACTCTCCTGCCTTCACCTCCCAAGTGCTGGGATTACAGGACACCCCACCATACCTAGTTTATGCTGGTGCCAGGGACTGGATCTGGGGGGGCCTCGTGCACTCTAGTCTTATCCCTACTGAGCTGTTCCCCAGAACACTAGAAAGCCTTACGCTCTTTTAACGTTAACTTCTATATTTTACATTTTAAAACATTTTAGCATTTTGCATATGAATGTTTGTCTAGAAGTGTTTCCATGTACCACAGGTGTGCAGTCATCAGAAGCGGCCATCAGATTCCTTGAAGCTGGAGTTGCAGCCGGTTGTGAGGCAACCGTTGTGTGGGTTCTGGGAACCAGACCTCATTCTTTGTAAGAGCAGCGGGCGCTCTTAACCTCTGAGCTGTCTCTCCAGCCTTGCTCTTTGGGCAGTTGGAGCCATGTCCAGTTCCACTGTCTGCATCCAACAAGAGAAGAACGCGTTTTGGAGCCTTGGTTGCTCTCCTCAAGGTATTCCACATGACTGCGTGTTTCAGACTGGCGGCATTTCTCACAAGTGCTGGCTTCTCACGTACTCTGCAGGTGTCTGTAGTCCATCCAGGCTACCTGAGGTCATCGTCTCTGCTCTCCATGACAGGGCCACAGTGGGTAAAATCCACGTACTGCATCAAGACTGGACATATCCCCAGCTGAGACCTTGGCCTCTCAGTCTCTTGGTTATCAGAGTCCAGAAAAACATCAGGGCCCCTGTCCTTTGAGGGGCTCGGCATGCTATTGCCAAGAGAGTGTATACCTGTCCCAGGTCTCACAGTGTGCTGGCTGGTCTTACATCACTGGACACAAGGTAGAGTCATTGGAGTAGAGGGAGCCTCAATTGGGAAAAAGCCTCAGCAAGACCAGGCTATATAAGCAGGCCTCTGGGGCATTTTTGTTTTTTAATGAGTGACTGACATAGGAGGGCCCAAGCCACTGTGGGTGGTGCTATACCTGGGCCAGTAGACTTGGGATCTGTAAGGAAGCAGGCTGAGCGAGCCGTAAGGAGCAAGCCAGCGAGCAGCACTCCTCTACAATCTCTGCATCAGCTCCTGCCTCCAGATTCCTGCCCTGTCCTGATGTCCTTCTATGATGAACTGTGATATAGAAATGTTAAGACAAATAAACACTTTCCTCCCCAACTTGAGGTTTGGTTGTGGTATTTCATCATAGCAACAGAAACCCTGACTAAGACACAGGGGCTGTTTCCCAGTGACAGTGAATGTGAGTCCTCTTCAGAAAAGCCCTTTGGGGAGCTGTGCTTCTCCAAATCAGGGACCTCTCTGTTTAACCCATGAAGTAAACAAAAGCTAAGCTCCTGAATTTGGGGGGTTGTTTTGTTTTGTTTTAGTGAAACAATGCCCAGCAAAATTTTGGCATGAAATGATGCTCCCTGCCAGTGCCTCATATTCCCATGAGGCTCACACACACCAGCCTAGCCAACTGAGGCGCACCCCAGAGGGTTTATTACTCAGTCTCCCTGGGTCAGGCTGGTACCCAGCAGCTGCCTGGTCAGTTTCAAAGACAACTGGATCCACCTGTTCCCTGCACTCCTCTCTCTCTCTCTCTCTCTCTCTCTCTCTCTCTCTCTCTCTCTCTCTCTCTCTCTCTCTCTCTCTCTCCCCCACACAGGTTGCTGCTCTGTCCCCAGCTGCTGGGGTTCTCACTGGATTCTTGAGGAGCAGTCCTTTCTGGCAAGTAGACTTAGCAGCTTGTTCTATTCTAAAGGAAAAACTGAGGGTTGGTTTACTTCTGTCCCCAAGATCTCTGTCCCCAAGAGTTTTCCTCTGGGTGCCTGGACTATGGTCAAGGTTGACAGTGTCTCCATCTTAATTCACCCTACCAGCCCACCCAGCACAACTACCAGTTGTATCACACACACACACACACACACACACACACACACACCAGCTTCCCTGCCATTCTTTTTTTTTTAAACATTTATTTGTTATTTATATAGTATTCTGCCTGCATGTGTATCTACATACCAGAAGAGAGCCCAGATCTCATTACAGATGGTTGTGAGCCACCATGTGGTTGCTGGGAATTGAACTCAGGTCCTTTGGAAGAGCAGAGAGTGCTCTTAACCTCTGAGCCATCTCTCCAGCCCCCTTCCCTGCCATTCTTAAAAGGAAGAGTTCACAAGCTGAAGAACTGGAGTGAGCCACAAATGCCAGCAGAGCTTTGATTAAAGCCTTGACCCCTCACCTACCACCTTTCCACACGAGAGAGGTGCCTGGTCAGAACTGTGACCTCACACTGGAGAAATGTATTGACAATGTCTTGGCCTTATGAAATGGCTTCTGACACGAATTAGGTCAGAGATGGAGTGGGGAAATCTGAACAAGCTCTTAGGAATCCTGGCTTCTTCAGAGACACAGGTGGAAAGTGAAACTTTCCAGGGCTTCTTGAGCAGCTGCTGCTGTGACTGAGACCAGTCCAGTAGATTCCAAAATCTGCTGTGTGATGAGCCAAGACATAGAGCCGGATGACACAGATCCAAGACATGGAGCCGGATGACATGGAGCCAAGACATGGAACTAGATGACACAGAGCCAAGACATGGAGCCAGATGACATGGAGTCAAGGCATGAAACCTGATGACATAGAGTCAAGGCATGGAGCTGGATGACATGAAGCCAAGACATGGAGGTAGATGACAAGGAGCCAAGACATGGAGCCGGATGAAATGGAGTCAAGACATGGAGCTGGATGACAAGGAGCCAAAACATGGAGCCAGATGACATGGAGTTAAGGTATGAAGCCAGATAACATGGGGCCAAGACATGGTGCTGGATGACATGGAGCCAAGACATAGAGCTGGATGACACGGGGCCAAGATATGGAGTTGGATGATATGGAGCCAAGGGTCTTCCCTCCTCACAGTATCAAGATTCCACTCTCTGTGCCATCTTCTAGTTCGCCTCTCTGTTGCTATGATAAAAACACAGACCAAAAGCAACTTGGACAGTATGTGCTGGACAATGTCAAGTTGACACACAAACTAGAGTTATCTGAAAGGAGGACCCTTAATTGAGAAAATGCCTTTATAAGATCTGGCTGTAAGGCATTTTCTTAATTAGTGATCAATGAGGGGAGGCAGTCCGTTGTGGGTGGTTCCATCCCTGGGCTGGTGGTCCTGGGTTCCATAAGACAGCAGGCTGAGAAAGCCAACAAGGAGCAAGCCAATAAGTAGCACCTTCCCTGTCCTCTGCATCAGCTCCTGCCTCCAGGGTCCTGCCATGTTGAGGTCCTGTCCTGACTTCCTGTGATGATGAACAGTGATGTGGAAGTGTGAACCAAACAAACCCTTACAGTGAGAATCTTGGGATTCTGGAAGCTTGGTTTCTTTAAAAACACAGAAATGGAATATGTTTTTATTTTAATCCCAGATATCGAGAGACAAGGCTGCTTCGTAGAAGATGACTATGATTTGCCTTGAGCTCTAAAGAGGGCATGATCCTGCTATCTGCTGACAGTCTCTATGATTTGTGTGATGTGTGGAATTCTGGGGGCTGTTCAGAGGGTATATAAACGCTAGGGCCCCAGAGGCAGGGTGGGCAGTTGGTTGGTTGTTGGTTGCAATTTGTTAAGCAGTCATGTGCAAAGAAGACACAGGAAGGAATTAGAAATCCTGAAGGTGAAGCTCCAACTTGCCCCAAAGAGCACAATGCCCCCAACCAGCAGGAAGTCGGCTAAGGACAACGCAGCTCCCTTTCCAAGCCCTGACTTTAGTCACAGATCTCTTTCTTTTCCTCTAGATCCTTTTTTTCTCTTATCAAGTGCTAGAAGGTTGAAAGCGTTAACAAAGAAAGACCCACAGAGTAGCTGAAGTCTGCTACAGGCCCTTCTTTGCCCATCTTGCTTTTTGGTCATGGCATTTTGTCGCAGCAGTAGAAACCCTAACTAAGCGGGGTGGGGGAAAGGTCTCTGTGGCCTACCAGGTTCATCACTGAGGGAAGTCAAGGCAGGAACCGAAGGAGAGACCACGGAGGAAGAGAATTACTGTTTCCTCTGCCTTGCTCAGCCATCTTTTTTATACATCCTAAGACTACCTGCCTAGGATGGCACTGCCCACAGTGGGCTGAGCCCTCCTGCATGGGTTTGCATGGGCTTTCTTTCTTTCTTTCTTTCTTTCTTTCTTTCTTTCTTTCTCTTTTTGAAACAGGGTTTCTCTGTGTAGCCTTGGCTGTCCTGGACTCACTTTGTAGACCAGGCTGGCCTCCAACTCATAGCAATCCGCCTGCCTCTGCCTCCCGAGGTGCTGGGATTAAAGGTGTGTGCCACTACCGCCCAGCTCCTGCATGGGTTTTTGACTAAGAAAATGACTTACAGACATGGCCACAGGACACAGGACAATCTGATCAAGGCAGTTCTGCAGCCGAGGTTCCCTCTTCCTAGTGACTCTAGGTTTGTGTCAAGTTGATAAAACTACCATCACGACCAGTGCACAGGGTGCCAACCAGGCCAAGGGGGCTGGAGGAGGCTACCAGCCAAGTGAAATGCCATGTCCCTGGTGGCCCTCTTGGCTGGAGGCAGGTTAGTCTCCCGGGTAAACCACCAGGCACCAGCTATAATTACCAAGTCATCCAGTGGCCCAGCTCCAACCAGTGTCCACAGCTCATCTCTGTGACCCCAACTTCAGAGAAATGGGGTGGAACACTCCCTTCATATCCCCATCTGTTTTTGTGGGTCACTAGAATCAAGTCAGGACGCAAGCTACCCCCATGTTGGCCACAATGGGTAAAGAGAGTGGTCTCCACTTCTACAGATGAAAACGAAGGACAGCGCTCTTGCTGCTCACTAGGGTTGGAGACACAGCACAGAGGGCAAAGTGCTCATCATACAAGTATGGGGATCTGAGTTCAAATACCCAGTACCACTCATGGTAGCACGCATATAATCTGCGGAGATAGGCAGATCCCCAGAGCTCCACGGCAAGCCAGGCTAGCCCAAACTGCAAGTTCCAGGTTTACTGTCTTAAAATATGAGGTGGGAAGGACTGGAGCAACAGCATTGGCTGCTCTTGCAGATGACCTCGGTTCGAGTCCTAGCACTCACACGACAGCTTGCCCATGCCTGTATCTCCAGCACCAAGCGAGCACGCGGTGCCTACACACGCATGCAGTCAAACCCTCTCGTGCAAGTAAAAATAAATGTAGCATATTTAGTGCCTTAGAGATAGAACCCATTTGGTAATTGAAAAACATACCTAACACTAACCTCGAGCCTCCATGTGTGTGTACACCTGCATGTACTCACATGCCCATGCATAAACAAACAAACAAAGCACTAGGTGTCCCAATTGCTCCCCATGAAGTTGCTGTGTGCTGTTTCTGTCAGAAAGAGTTGTAAAGGAGCCCAGGGATGCATAGCACCCTTGTTCAGCTGAGCACAGACCCGGTTGTCCACGTGTCCCAACCCTTTCCTTTCTCTTCTTGCCGAAGCCCTCAAGGCCACTCAAAGTCATCACACCCAGAAAACTCATCTGCTCAGGTGGGAGAGGCCCATGCCCACTGGGCCTGTCAAGGAGAAGACGCTGCTGTGTCCATAGGTGGCTGGGCTTTCTTGACTAATCTGACCACCTTGGCAGCTCTCAGAGATTACTAGCTTTCCTACTGAAACAGTCTTGAATGATTTCTTTCTTTCTTTCCTTCTTTTTTAGTTTTTTTTGAGACAGGGTTTCTCTGTGTAACCTTGGCTGTCCTAGACTCACTCTGTAGACCAGGCTGGCCTCGAACTCACAGAGATCAGCGCTGCCTCTGCCTCCCAAGTGCTGGGATTAAAGACGTGCGCCACCATTTCTGAGGAGACAGCCAAGCTTGAGGCGGTCTCTGAGTTATTGCGTTGTTCTTGAAGACACCAGAGACACTGCTCAGTCATTTGCCAAACTGCAACACGATAAAACTCCGTAGCAGACTCTAAATCTGGGGAAAATCAATCCCAGAGTCGGGGAGAGGCTGCAGAGCTGACCGCCTGGGAAGCCTGGCACCATCTGAGATGGCTGTGAGCGATCCCCCACTAGTGCACATAGCACACGTGCTATCCTATGCAATCAGGGCTGCCATTGCTCCTCAACAGACTTACTGAAGACACGGAAGGCTGGGGCTACCTCAGCCCCATCCCTGCTGCATCTCCGTCCTTCGATGATGGCACATTTGCCGTACACGCCTGTGAGAGGAGCCCTGACACTTCCCTCTGTTCTTTGGGAGGAGCTGGGTGCCTTCTGGACATGCCAACTATGCTGTGGTCAGCTTACTGTCAAGACTGAGAGTAGGGTGCTTAAGGCTGTAGATAATTCTACTGTGAGCCAGGTAGAGGCAGAGATGGGGAGTAAGGTGGTGACTGGGGGGTGGAGAGTCCACCCTGCACTGGGCCTGTTCATCAGTACCTTTCCCATATAACTTCCCAACAGTGCTGTCTGGGGATAAGACTTGACCCTGGACAACCCTCACATCAAAGGCAAGGTCTGCCCCATGACCACAAGGGCAGGGTCCACAGAGCTGAGAGCCTCTAAGTCCACAGAGCCCCCACCCCAGAATAGCCATGAGGGTGCAGAGGCCACACCCCAGAGGTGCCCGGCCCCACCTTAACTCCACCACAGGTTGTCCTGTCCTGTTCCTAACTAGTGGCTGCCCATCCTCCACCCATCACAACCTGCCCCTCCATCTTGTCTTTCCCTAATCGTTGGCAGGCACTAAGCCTGGTCCACACTGTTCACCGGGCCATGCTGACTGTGACATATCTGAAATGGACCTGGAAATGTGTCATTGGGTCTTTCTGGGGCCTCTGAACCCTGCTGGCCAACTCTAGGCAACCTCCTGCATCAGTGCCCTTGGCTTGGTGTCAGCTGCTATGATGCAAATAGAACTGCATGGCAGGTCAAGAGGGGAGCTGATGAGATCACCAGCCAGGACACATGACAGCCCGCCTGACACCTAAGGACCTGGGTCTGTGAGTGTGGTGGAGGTGCAGAACAGCCCCACTGCTCCAGTTGGACCAAGTTGGCCAATATGTACCCTTTTGGCTTCCCCACCATCCCGGGGAACCTCTGACTTGCCTTTGTGATAACAGAACTTCCCATCGGCCTAAGCCTGATGTTGCAAACCTGGAAGTTTCAGGTTCCACGGCAGTGGGGGGAGAGTGGGGGGGGCAGGCTATGGAACTGGGCTGCTGGCTTCCCGGAACCCCAAACTGCACTTGAAAAACAATGCTATATACAAACTGGAACTAAGATGTCTCTCCCCAAGACCCGAGGTCAGAGTCAGAGATCTCCTCTACACAGCACTGCCAAGCAACAACAGTGGCTATTCCAAGCACCAAGGAGCCAGAACCAGTAGAAGCAGAGCAAGGTACAGACACAGCCTCGAAGCCTGGGGTCCTTGGGTCTGGCTCAGCATCAGTGCACCTGAACCAATGGACTCTGGCCCCATGTCTCCTGTGCACGTGTGGTCCTGTCTGAGAATGATTTGCTGGAGACGTAGTGTTCGGGAACATGAGTGGGGTCCAGGGTTCCCACTACACACACTGGTACATGGGTTTCCTCTTCCTTTCAGGACCCCCAACTGGTCAGCATTCACAAAGCACCCTCAAATTGCTTCGTAAAGTGAACACACACATCCTCTCACACACATACGTATGTGTGCGTGCACGTGCACCATCCAGACTGCGGCATGGTATGATACCTTTGACGCACACTGATTCTGTGAATCACTTTTGTTTGGTAGTGATTTACACACCCATCTCCCAGGTGACCATCTTTCACAGAGTGAGAATATTTGGTAAAGAGGCACTGAAGCCCACGTGAAGTTGATAACCATCCATAGGTGAGAGAAGAAGAGAGGGTACACGCAGTGTGGGGGTGCGTAAAGGACAGGGCACCTCAAAACGCACGAGGGATGGAGCCATTTAGAACCCCGATGCACCCCGGGGGAGCCCACAGGAGAGCTGCTCGTGGTGATGCAGAAAGCTTAGCACAGCTCAGCGTCGCAAGCATGTGTGTCTGTCGAGGTGGTGCTTACACCTGGATGATTTGTGTGACCCAGGGGGCCGTCTGGGGACCTTCGGGATAGTAGCTGACCCCTAGGTGACAGAGCTGTTCGCGTGCTGGCGCGATAGGGAGCCAGGACTCACTCAGACAAATTAGATAATTAAATGGAACCCAGCTAGATAAATTGCACTTTGTAAATGAGATTATCAAGAACCTTCATGGGCAGCAATGACCTCAGTGTCTCTACAGCTGAAGCAGAGCTCAACCAGGACCAGTTTTCAGACACCTGGGGACACATCGCACCATCCTTCAGATAATGCACACACAGTGGACACGGAAGACAGAGAGTGGGAAAAGGTAACTCGGTCTCTGCTGTTCCTGCCCTGCATAAGGAAACTTCCCCCAGGGACACCAGAAGGATCACTCCCCTCAAGGACAACTGGGAGATTTCTCTATAGATTCCAGCCCAGGCTACTACATGGAGTCCTGTCCCACCTGCCAGGAAGCCCCCAGCTGGTGGGAATATGGCCGCAAGCTATGCTTCCAGCCTCTGAAGTGGGCACAGTGACAAATGCCTGTTATGCCAGAACTCAGAGGGCAAAGGTGAGAGGTTCAGGGGCAGCATGGGATATACAGTGAGGCAGTCTCAAAAAGAAAACCCAAGCCACCCATTACCCATGGCAGACCCACATCTGGGAGGGGCCGACAGCGCCTAGCCCAGTGTCTCTGCTGTGCAGAGGTGACACATCAGCTTACTGTGCCTACCAGAAGGGCACACTGGCTTTCCAGGAGACTCTCCCTGGGTGGCAGCTTGGGATTCTAGCTTCCAAGGACAGCAGGTGTCCTCACATCCTGGGCAAATGCCCAAGCAGCTGGCCTTGGCGTCGGGCAGTCGTCGGCCAGGTGCCCGGGGCCTTAGACAGGACACTATGGATTGACTCTACCAAGGCAAAAGAAGGGACCTTTCTAGTGTTTCTCCCTCAGGTAACTTCTGCCGTTATGGGTGATTCTCTATGCATGTGTATGTCTTGTGCACATGTGCTTGTGTGTTTATAAGTGCACATATGTGTGTATGTACACATATTTAGAAGCTAGAAGACAGCTTCGGGTGCCATGCCTCAGGCTCCATCCTTTCTACTTTGTTTCTTTTTCTTTTTCTTTTTCTTTTCTTTCTTTCTTTCTTTCTTTTTTTTTTTTTTTTTTTTTTGGTTTTTCGAGACATAGTTTCTATGTGCAGCCTTGGCTGTCCTGGACTCACTTTGTAGACCAGGCTGGCTTCGAACTCACAGAGATCCTCCTGCCTCTGCCCCCGAGTGCTGGGATTACAGACGTGCACCACCATGCCCAGCTCCTTTTCTTTTTCTTAAGGCGGGGGCTATCTCACTGGCTGGATGTGCCAATTAGTGTAGGCTGCCCTGGCTGCTGTCTTTCCAGGTGAGACCTTGGTTGGCGCTAGAGGCAGGACAAGAAGGGACACTAGGCTCAGGCCTTTGCTGTGCAAACCCTGCCTTTACCGTGTGGGCAGCAGAACGGACCCCTGGGGCTGAGGTGACATGGGACATCTGGGTCTCAGATTTCTGTTCTCGGGTAGTTCTTGAGGAACAGAAAATACTCTTTGTAGTGCCGTCCCATCCATGCCTCAGTTTTCTCATCTGAGAGTGGGGAGAACAGGCCAGACTCCAGCCAGGGTGTTACGTGTTTGTGACAGACATAGGGAGAGCTGGGGTTTTTCACTTGTCATCTCTTAGTGGCCTCTCCCTTCCTCAGACATCTGGCTCACCCACCATCATCCTGGATGTAGTCGGGGTCTGCGCTGGCCAAGGGGTCACCTGGGGCCTGAACAAGCAGTGAGGGATCTTCCTATTTTACACAAACATATTGGATCTGTGAGGCAGGGCTGCTGCCCTACTCTGGGGGGTGAGAAAAGTACAGAGTATGGGAAAGCATTTCCCAAAATTGCAGAGAGCTCTGTGTCCAAGCGCAGACTTAGCTAAGATCACACACACACACACACACACACACACACACACACACACACACACACACACACCTGGTGGCTGTTCCCCTTGGGAACTCAGGCTACCTACTTTCCAGAGCCCCTCTCTGGGCAGTGGTGGCCAGGCATGCACTGCCCCAGGAAGGTGGGACACAGTGGTGGGACCCAGTGATCTTGCTCCTTCCCGGGTCTTCCTCTCCCTGTACCGAGAAGGCAGGAGCATTTCTTCTCTCTGGTTTGTTTGCACAGAAGCCAGCACAGAGGAAGAAGGAATAAAATGGGGCCTGGGTGGGTCAAGGGGGCGGGGAAGGTGGAGCATTAAGTCTTCAAATACAGCCTGGGGGGTGGGGGTGCAGGCTCTCTTCCCACCTAAAGATTCCTATGGATATTTCTACTACTTCAGGACACTGGGGAGAAGCTCCCAAGATACGCAGATTAAGCAGCCTGCCCCCTCCTTGCTCCCTTCTCAGGCCCTAACCTCAGTCTTAGATCTCTCTTCGCCTGCCAGGCGGCCCAGAGGCCCCTTTCAAGCCGAGCACAGACATGGATGCAGACTTTCTGTGAACTTGATAACTCAAGGCAGAAGGGAAAAAAAGAAACATAGTTTTAAGCTATTCTTCTCTTCTATAAAGAGAAAATGAGACAGTGAGAGTGAGGAGCCAGCCATGTAGGCTAAGCAGAAGCTGCAGGCCAACATCCAAGGTATCCTTTGGGGACCCTTCTACTCTGGGGGCCCGATGCTTGGGTCTTGATTCTCCGTCAGGTGAGGAGGCTCCTCTGTCTCAACCCACAGCCTTGTCATTTGGCCTGGACACCCACCAGGGAGGCCAAGCGGCTGCTAAACCCAAAACCTAAGTACTCACACCCCTTTATAGCAAAGCTGACTCTTCCTTAAGGAGACGTAAATAAACCGTGGTGCCGCTGCCGGCAGCTGCCGGTCCAGCAACTCACTCACTCCTTCTCATCTTTATTTAAAACGACAGGCCACCAGAAAGACAGACTTCGAGCTTCTGTATGCGCGCAGGAGCTCACCAGCCCGCTGCGTGATCTAATGAGAAACAGCCTATGCCCAAGAAAAAACATTTAGTATCCCTAACAGAAAAGCTGCTGCCGAGCGACTTTCGTCCTGCCTCGGGGTGCCCTGCTTGGGGAGCAGCGTGAGATGGCAGGCGGTTATTCCAACCACCTCGTGCCCTGGGCTAACCCTCTCTCCTCAGCACATAATACAACACGCAGGGCCCAGCCAAGCCGTTAAAGTAATTTCCTCGGCTCCAGAACCCTTTGCCCCTCTTCCGCTGGTGCTTGCTCCCAGCTGCATGGGTGGCAGGTAATTATATGAATCTCCCGGGCTTGCTGGTTGGTAAGATATATAGTCAGGTAAATACCAGTTCTTTCAGGAGCAGGAGATGTCACTGGGCCATGTGTGCTCGGGAAGATGCAGATAGGCTTGGGGCCACTTGTCCCGATGCCCCAGATCTCCTTGAGACCTTGTATGCTGCACACTTTGGGCATCAGCCTTGGCTCTCTGCCTTCAATGCGATACGGCCCCTGATTCTCTTGTGCTCCCTCCACTAGCGTCATCCTGAGACCCAGAAGTAGCTTTGCCAGAGAGGAAAAAAGGCTTCCCCAGGGGACGGCACGGGATAGGACAGGAGGTTTCAGGTCAGGCCTCATTTCAACAGACCAAAAGGGGCCAGTGCTCACCCCAAATTCGGGGACATAGCTCCCCACATCCAGGAGGATGCTCTTTGTTAAGCGTGCCCAGATGTTTCCACTCGGTTTTGCAAATCTGCTCCAGGCCTAATACGTCGCTGTTTGTTCTAGAAATCAAAAGGTCTTGCCTGGCTGTGAAAGATGCTTGACCGCCCCCCCGCCCTAAGCCCCTAACCCCCAACCCCCCCAGCCCCTCCCCCCCCACACCCTTTCCTGCAGGCCCAGACCCATGAGTGCCCCCAGAGAGGAGGAGGAGTGGAGGCTGTGGTGGCTTTCACTTTCTCAGCAGCTCAGTCTTGCAAGCCCGGATGGCAGCTCCCCACAGGCCCGGTGCTGGAGGTCTGGGCTTGTCTTGAACCACCCTGCGCTCCTGGTGCTGTGTGCCCCCTGGGTAGTGACATACAGTGTGACCCCAGTTTTTAAGAAAACGCCAAGCATAGTGTATGTTTTCTTCCCTGGTGTGCCTGAGGACCACTGGCACCCGAGGGCCAGGGGCATAAAGTTATAGCGTTGCCTCCCACACAGGGCAAGTCCGAGTCGGGCCAAGCCCTCCTCTCCATACATTCTGAGTAAGTGAGGAAGGATTGCCGCTACCCGCAAGCCAAGACGATGGCAGCGCTGCCCTGATGTTTGCAGGGAAACTTCTAAGCCTGCCTTGCGTTCTCTGTCCTGCTCTCTCTCTCTACTCCCTTCTCTCAAAAGCCAAGCCTGGCAAAGCACAAGGGAATAAGGCTACTCATTTCTGCAGAATCTATCATCTCCTTAACGGGACCTCCTCCGTGCCAGGGTGTTGTTTACATCTCATCGGACGGATGGCAAACTCCTGGCTCCCAACTCCACAAAGTCAGGCGGCCCGAGGAGGGTCTAGGCCGAGGCCGGGCTGCCTTTGATATCTCACTGATAACGTATTGTACAATTAGATCAATCTGACAATTCCCATTATAGCTGATAAAATATTTATCGAGCCTCGGAGATGATGTCTGATCTCTGTGCCATTTGTTCTGCTAATGGGGGGGAGGCTGACGAGGCCGCAGACAGCGCTCCAAGCCGGCTCCTCATACCCTCCTCCCCATTAGGTTTGCAAATTGCCAGCGCCAGCCATAAATTACCGTCCAGCCCGGAGAGATTGATGCCGAGCTGACAGGGCAGGTGGGTGACTTGTGATGACATTGTTTCATGGAAGCATTAATCACGGAGGAAAGAGAAAATACCCTCAAATTGGCCCATAAGTCTAAATATTAAGGGATGAAGAAGCAGGCAGCCAGAGGATGGCTTTAGCAAGAGCTGGGGATTGGGAAATGAAAAAACATTTTCTATTATTTAACAAATCATCTTAATAATTTCCAGTGCTTTTTCCCTTGGAGTTCCGTGGCGGCCCGACCAGGCTGGACCACTCTGGCTGCTGCACACTAGCCACTGAAGATATATAACAAACCTCGCTGGTAGATGCCTGGGAGGCTGGCTTGGCCATGGGCTGTGGGGACACTGGGAGCTGCTCAGCTGCCTCGGTGGCCTGGACCGTCTGCAGACAGGATGGATTTTCCTCGGCCAGGATGGACACGTCTCGGTGTTAGAGGGAGATGAACATTCCAGAACCCAGATGCGGACCAGACACACCATGAGGGTCAGTGGAGGACTCTGGCCCATGCCTCTCTCTCACACCTGGGGCTGAAGGAGCTGCAAACATGTGCCCACACATTACTGTGGAGCGTCTACACTGTCTCCTTCCTGTGCTGGGCTCTTTGGGTAGAATATCCGTGTGAAAGATAAATGACCCTTAATGAATTGCCTCTGAGTTAGAGCGCTGTCTTGGTTTTAATGGCAAATGAAAAACAAACATGTCAATAAAAGAGTAAAAAATATGGCGCAAGGTCCAGTCCTCAGCCGAGGCATGGGGAGGGGAGGGGAGGGGGTCAAAGAGATCCGGGCTGGTACCCCAGACTCTCTCCTTGCCTCCAGGGCTCAAACCTCTCCCATCTTCCAGAGGCCTCGCGGCTCATCCTGATTTTGGGGCCTGAGTGAGACTCCGGTAGCCACATTTTGGCTCTGAAGGCTGCAGTACAGAGTAATTAAATTAAATTGATGCTGTCCCTGTTTTGAGGCCACCCTTGATTTAAGGCCAGAAAAGGAAGCAATTAAATTTAATAAAAACCAGGTTCCTGAACAAAGATATATAGCAAGTATGGCCATCCGGAGACTGCACCCGCTGGGGAGAGGCCACTGTGGGTGCTGCCAGCCCATACAGGGTTTGAAAAAAGTAATGGTCATAGTAATAATAAAATCATCATCATCACCACCATCATCATCCTCTCTTGGGGCCTCTGAGTCCCTTAACTCGTTGATTTAAAATGCCCATCTTGAGGACTATTTTGTTTAAGCCAGACTCCAACAAAGATTTGGAGGGAGATTTGTAGCTGGCCGGTGACAGCCACTCAGAGCTGACCTATTTGACCAACAGCCATGATTAAAAGTGGTCTGTCAAGGCTCAAGGTCAGGGTGCATAATCCTCAGGCCACAGAAGGGTCAGGTCCGAGACAGGAAACGAGAGAGTCTGTGAGCTCTTCCATTTACCCCTGCGCAGCCAGACCACACTCAACCAAGAACTTTTCCCCTGGGTGGGGACAGCTCCGAAGCAGGCTGAGGCACACTCAGTTCTAGGGGGTTTGTGCTTGTGACTGGCCACTACAGAGCAGTGTTATTCCACACAGCACCAATAGCAGCAGCCACCTGGCCATACTGACTGTCCCCAAGACACAGCACTGCTTACCAAACCCCAGGGGGACGCAGGGGAGAGCGGTTTGCAGCCCCAGCCAGTCCACTCCTGCTGGCTGCTCCACCCAGCTGGCTCTGCCGGTTACGGGGTCGGGCATGCAGGGAAGCAAGAAACCGCCATTGGTCTGCTGCCGCTTTGGGCAAAGGGGCGCGTGATTCATTATTTAAACATGG
Organism: Acomys russatus; assembly: GCF_903995435.1. Classification (NCBI taxonomy): domain Eukaryota; kingdom Metazoa; phylum Chordata; class Mammalia; order Rodentia; family Muridae; genus Acomys; species Acomys russatus. Next base: position 45,991,415 of record NC_067165.1, read on the forward strand.
GTCTCTGCACCCCGGGGGGTCACAAAGAGCAGCCTGTAGCTCTGCTCCTTGCACAGAACCTCGTGCAAACCATAGGTCTCCAGGAGAGGTGGGTTCCGCAAGAGCTGGAGGGATTGCTAGTGCCATGTCTCTGACAGGCTTGACGTCTGGGCAGGAGAGCACTCCCTAGCAGAACAGTGGCCACCAGGCTGAGGCATCTGTCCCCACGGCTATGCAGCCTGCCACCTCCCACATCCCCTCAAAGTAAAAAAAAAAAAAAAAAAAAAAGCTGCAAAGCTGGCTGTGCATTAGCCGACCTACAGGACACATCAGATCAGAATCTTTAAAGGCCAGGCTCCAAAGCCCCCCTCTAACAGCTGCCCCCCGTTTTCTGATCCTGAAGGGCAAAGCTGAAAGCCCACAACACATAGGAAAACTGTGGGAACAGTACAAGGAACGGCTCTCACCTTTCCTCCCCCTTGCACAAGGAGCGCCCAGAAACAGCAACAAGATAGATGAATTACAAATCTGCCAACCAACCTGTGTGGCAGGTGTGCCCCGCTCAGCCTTCAAACCCTCAACACACACACACACACCGAGTGACCATCCAGGCGGGCACCCACCCAAACACATCCAAAATGCCTCATCCTCACTACCCGCTGGGCCAGGGCAAGAAGAGCTCTGGGAACTATTTAGACTTTCCAGAATGGTGTCTCTTGCTTCACATAGTGTTGGCATCTTATTCTAGGGCACAGGTCTGTGGCTTGCCAGCCTTCCCCACTCCAATCTCCTTTAAAGCCAAACTTTGCCCACCTCTCACAAGCATCTAGTTGCCAAACACGAGTGGGGTTTTCACCCTGTGTGGGGAGGTCAGCACGCTCCCTTCATGAGCATGTGCAGTAAGTAAACCTTTAGAGCACGGGTGTAGACACCCCATCTGGTTCTGGGACCCAAAACTAGTATCCACCTCAGCCAGCCATAGAGACCTGTCCCTTTAAGAGAGTTCAGCTTTGTGTACAATTGGTGGGTTCTGCTTTCAGCTTTGGTGTCCGACAGACATGGGCTGGGTCTGCACAGCCCCCCCCCCTTTTTAATAAACAGGGAAGTCCAGTCACTTCACTGGGTTAGATATGAACTCACTGTTGCTAACAGAATGCTCCAAGACTGTTGAGGACAGGGGTGGGGGCGGCAGGAAGAAATGGCAAGAGACACAAAAGATTATTTGAAAGAATTGGGTCCTTCCCCTTGCCAACAACAAAGAGAAACCCCCGGCCATGAACAATGTGCAGGGAATTGCATCTGCCAGGCAAAATTCTAGGCACAGGACCCGGAACCTCAGCAGGCTCCCTGTTGTCCAGTCAGCCCTGCACACACACCTCACTCACATGGCCCACGGAGGAACGGCCGCTTTACAACTGGCAGCTAAGGGATTCTGGGGCAGCACAGCACAGGAGGAGGAGTGTCTGGAACCTGTAGCCCATCGGGAGGGGGGCGCCTACTACGTGGCCGACTCAGAACTGAGGCCCTCCGGGATGGCCGAGAAGGAACTGAGAAGCAATGTGCTAGTCAGGCATATTTTCATTAACCCCTGTGGTGAGCCATACCTGGGTGGAGTTTCAGCCATAGCTTGGGGTGCAGGGTTGTGGAGGGGGTGGTAAGTGTGAAAAAGAAGCCGGTTGGGTCCCCCAAGGTGACTCCTGCCGCTGGCTGTAGGCATTGACTCCTGCCGCTGGCTGTAGGCATATGCCATTGGGCTCACCGGCAGCCACCACTGTCCCTAGAACTTTCCTCATACACAGTGAGGCTTTACAAGAAGAAACAGGGTAACCCACAGTCCTGGCTCAGACTGACAGGCTTGAGTCAAAAATCTGTACCTTGTGATCCATCTTGTGTGTTCACGCAAGGCGGGAGGTGGCCAGGTCAGACAGAGAGCGTCAGGCCCCTGCTCTGGATCCCCGCCCCCCGCCCCTGTATTTAAGCTGGGAAGGACACCTTGGAGACAGTCAGGGTCACCCATGCCTCGAACCTAGGCTTGAGCAGGATCCCTGCTTCTCATCGGCCTCCCTCAGACTCCGTTTCTCCATCTGTGAAATGGGATAAGACTCCTTCTACCAATCTTCTCTGTTGTCCCGACTGTCTGATGACCACCTTGCTGGGGGCCGTGAGCTGCCTGAGGCTACTCTCTGTACCAGCCCCTCCCAGACATGGGCAGTGGGAGAAAGTGCTACCAGTTGCAGCTTGGCACGACTGCTAGTACCTTGGGCCAGCAGGGGTCCACAGCCAGGTCAGCTCCCAGCATCCCTGCGCCTAGGACTGTCCAATCACCCAGCATGCGCCAAGTGACTATAGAAGCACTGATTGCCATGCCAGGAGGGGGCTTGTGCCCTGGGGGTGGGGAGCGGCAGTCATCTCAAGAGCAGAGCTGAGCCTCTCAAAAGCCAAAAAATGTGGGGTGCCATTTGGGAAGCAGCTCCTGTACCCCTTCCTCTGTCCATAGCAGCCAGAGCTAAGGGACACTAAAGCCTGCCCTTTTTTTTAGTCCTGGAAACTTCATGCCCATAGGAGCACCTGTGGACAAGGAGACTAGGAGGGAATTATTGTGCACGCAAGCAAAGACCAGTTCTTCCCTGTTTCCCACCTCAGACAGTGGCCATGTATAGTGTCACAGTGAGTGACCAGTGAGGGTCCTGGATGCGGCTGGGCCTGGGTTTGAATGCCAAGCTTAGCCACTTCCAAGACTAGCTACCCCTCTCCCTGGACCACCACTTCCTTATCTCCTCTCCTTACTCTGTATGTAGGAAACACTGTTCAGGGTCCTTGCCTGTGTCGCCCCCTTCTTGCTGGGTGTCCTATGCTGGGCTTGGGACAGCCAGTGCAGGACCCAGAGGATTCTTACATTCGTTGGCATCAGCACTGCTGCTCTGCCGGGTGGGTACAGCAGGAAGAAGACTTGAGGCTGGTCGCCCCACAGCTAAGCCATTCAAGGACCCCTTTCCTCCCAGGGGGCAGGTCCTGAGCCTCTGCCCCACCCACCCGGTGTCCTGTGCCTCCTGGACAATGTGAACGCACAATGGGATCGCGCTATGCTGCACCTGGGCTTTCTGTCACAGCTGCTGGGGACGCAGAAGGAAATCCTTGGTCTCTGCTGCCCGTATCCAGCTCCTAAACACAGCACTGCCCAGTCCCCAGAACCCCATTCTTGGTCTGAGACTGGGGGGATACTGATGAGAGGGCACAGAAAGTCCCAGCCCAGGGAGAAAGGGCACATTATGGAGGGCCAAGGATGGCTGTGCCCAGCTTGGTGGAAGTTTGGACTGTAGGCACAAATACCTGTTTCCCGGGTAACCCGACCCTGTAATTATGGCTAAGCCCTGGGAGGGTGTGCAGGGCCCACAATGCCTACACTTGGAGGCTGGGTGAAGAGACCCTTAATTGTCACTGCCATGGCAGGGTGCATTGAGTCAGGTGTGCTCAGGTTACCCGGACTCACAGCTGGTGTGTCACCTGCCTATGCAGAGAGGGCGGCTCTGCCCAGCCAGGCCTTGGGGGCACTACACCCGCTCCGAGGAGGGGGCAGCGTCGGTTCCTGACTTTGGCAGTGACGGCTGAAGCTCTCGGTGTATTGAATGTTCTGTGAGCCCCCTCCCTGGACGGCGCGATCTCATTGTTTGCCCTCAGATAAGAAATATGGGCTCATGTGTTTTCTTTCCTTGAGAAAATGTCAGGTCCCTGAACGGTGTCGGCCAGACAGGAAGAGCTGGGTGCGGAGGGGAAAGGCTTCCCTCAGTCTACACTTCCCACCTCTCCCCAGGACCCACTGGGCCCACTCCCTCATGGCCTAGTGGACATTTAGCTCCCCTTGGGGCTTCTCCTTGCTGGTCTGGGAATGGTTTCTGCAGCCCCCCCACCAATAGGCAAATCAGCCAACAGCATAGGGAAGGTGACTTTTCTCCCAGCCACCCCTGACCCAACTGGTAGCTGACATGTGGACACTGGACTCCCCAGGCCCTGGCCTGTGGGTGGTCGGTGGCTCCAGGCCACACCAGCAGCTTGGCTGCCTAATCCTTGACTAATTTGAGGCGATCCTCTCTGCTGGCTCTCAGAGAGGTGGGTCCCGGGTACCCCCACGCAGGCTCAGTGGTCAGGCCTTAGTAGAACAAAAGGTGGCCTGTTTCTGCCTCTGCCTCGACTCGGCTTAAGGGCATTTTTCTCATTTTTGACCAGCTAATGTCGTGAAAAAGAAAAATAAGTTGTCTGATCGTGTTAAGTTTAATCTTCGCTCCATCCCGCACTGTAGGTGCCCAGACTGACTCCTCCAAATCAGTGAGGTCAAGGTCCTTCAAGGCCTGTTTGCAGACTCTCTAGCCTTTTCTCATAGCTCTAATTCCTGTTTTCCTATCAAAGGGAGGCAGGTCCTACAGAACTTACACATCCTCAGGGGTGGCCTTGCAACAGACCTGGCTTCTCTGGGGCAGAACATTGGGTTCTAAGGAATGAGTGCTCCCTGTTCCCAGTGCTGCCCAGAGATAGCCATCTCCCCAGCCCAACCCTCCTCCCAGCATGCCAGGCTTGCTGCCTTGCGCTCCCTTTACTTTGGCTGGCCAACTCTTTGTCTTTAGAAAACAAAGATGGCTGCCTTGGCCATGGATCTCTCTAGAACACCATTTCTCTTTACCAGGCTAGCTCTACTCTAGCCCTTTTGGTATGTTTCCTACCTGCCGCAGAACTGAGAACAGTTTCTTTCCCCACTCCGCATCTACTCTGCAAGAGGCAGGGTAGGATACCCTAGCCCCCCCACCCCCTGCTCTGGGGCTGCTCCTGGATAGGTTGGTGATTTTTACCATCAAGGTGATGTCCAGCTTCCTGGGGACAGAAGGAGCTCCTGTAAAAGGCCACTGGCCCCATGTCCCCAGCCTCTGGCAGGCAGCATAGTCTCTCCTTGAGGGCCCATCTTCCGCTGTCCTCTGGGATGGTAGGAAGTTCATAAACTGGGACCAGTCAGCCTTCTTACCGCTAGCTGAGTGCGATCCATGAGCTGTTAGTCTCTATGGGAAATGGAGGAACTCAGATGGGGCTTAGCACAATTGCTTAGGGCTTACAGGAGGGAGGTAAGTGACAGTCACCAAGGGTCACTCCTGTTGGTGACAGATGCTGAGAAGCAATGCCTGAGGGTCCTGCCACAGATGACCACAGAGTTATCACGGAGGGCCCTGAGCACACACAGCCCGGTAAGGGCGGGTGAGAGTCTAAGGCTTGTAACTGGGTGTTCAAGAAGCCAAGCACACTGCTGCTCTGTCCACTCCCAAACCCCCTCTTGAAATGGCCTATCTGAAGACATTGTTGAAAGAACTCCCAGGCCTGAAAATGCCTCGCCCTAAGCAGGCTTAGAATACTTGGAGCCAGAGCCTGGGAAGGCCTCCTCCCACTACACAAAGCTCGTCCTACAAGAGCGGACACAGGTGTCTCCTGCAGAGACAGATATGACCTGAGCACATCAGGAGGAGGTAGTGGTGGCACTACATTGGAGCCTTGGGAGTCAAATTTCTCACAGGGCTGCTAGCTGACGAAACAGCCTTTCACCGAGTGGCACTCTAGGCTCCCGACCACTCCACCTACCCAAGCCTCTAGTGAGACACAGGAGGCTTCACACTGACACTCCACAGACACAGGCTGGAGTCCCCTGAAGCCCACTGCCGTGCTTCTTGCCGATACACAGGGTCCTGGAAGGGGTCAGTCATGTGCCCATTGCCTGCACAGTAGGAGATGGGTTGCAAGCAGCTAAGGTTCTGGGTGTGCATGCACTTGGATGGGCTGCCCGGCCAAGCTCTAGGCCTTTGTTTCTGTTTGCCCTGCACCCACTCCCAGGAGGCTAGACCGAAGAAGTGGGAAAAAATGATTCTACTTTAAATGAACATCTACTCTGTCAGGGAGTCGAGGTATCCGCGTCTCCAGACAACAGTGTGAGTCCTCCAGATTTCACAGGCTCCAGATCTACGGGGCAATGTCAGAAGACGCAAAACAGAAAGGAATGGGGAGAGATTAAGGATATACCTACCACCTTTGCCCAGCCTCCTGGGTCTGCGATGGTGAACCCACACATGGTGAGAACCCTCCCTAGAGATCCAACCGGTTGATGGAATGCGTGTAACACTCTGGAAGATTCTAGAAAGTTCCACAGGGTTCTGAAATGTTTGAGGGTAGAGTTCGAGAATGTTCTTATAAAAATCTCTGTGCTCTAGAACTGCCCTCAAGGGTCAAAGCACTGCTCTGACAAGCCCCACGTTGTCTCCTTTCTGCTTCTACTTAGCAGCTTCCACTCCTCGGCCCAGGAGGTGGAGCTGCTCAGTCCCTTCACAGATGGTTGCTGTGCACCCACTTTGCCCTTCATCCTGGTTCCAAAATTTACCCTTTGCATCCCAGCATCCTGGCTGCCCACACTACAGAGACCAGAATGCAGGCTCCAAACCCTAAACCCAGATAAGTCAGTTTAAAACCTTTAAAAAAATGCCCTTAATGCCCTATTGTGCCTGTGATTGCTCATTTTCCAAGTATATAATTAGCATGTAAAGAACTCTCTCCTCCGAATTAAATGGCAGTAATTGGGTTTTTAAAAAACTAATTTAAATCCTAAACCCTTTGAAAAAATTGTCATTGTTTACATATTAAATGGACTAGCACTTTAAGTATTATGGACTAATTTAACAGCTTATCTGGGACCTAGGTCTGAAGGGGAGGGGAGGAAGGGAGAGCCTGCTGAAAGCCTGGGCTTGGGGAGGGTTCCAGGAAGTAATCCCATCACTGAGGATGGAGCACAGGGCAGTAGCGTCCCTGTGAGGTTTGCCCAGTTAGGAGCCCTAGGCTGCCTGAACTGCACCAGGCGCCATGGAGGCCACCACCCATACATACAATGGAGGCATCTCTTATTACCAGGGACCAACCAGAGACCAATATGAGCCTCTCCTTCTCTGGTGGTGTGGGAACATTTGCTTACTGTTTCTAGAACTGTCTCATTAAATTAATCCTTACATTGCAAGGACGCAAGCGTTTCCATTCTTTTCATTTAAACACTGGCTAAAAAGAGAGAGATGCCGCACTCCCCCCACAGAAGAATAAAAAGTAGTAACGCTTCCTCCAGTCTCCCTCCCTTACACCCAGCAATGTGATAATATTATGGGGTGGAGGTGGCAGGGAGTGAAAGTGGGCAACAAAAGGAGTGTTTGAAAGTGTAAAGGAACCTTGCCTTTCCATGTGTTTTGGGGTGTCTGGTGGGCTGTGGCGGTTCAGAGCAGCACATAGCATGAGCTACACACAGCTATATGCCCCAGGAGAAAGTGGGCCTGGTCGGCAGATCCTGCAGGATGCCAACATGGCTGCTCCCCTCTCAAGCACCACAGCAAAACAACAGAGTCCAGAACAGACAGGAAAGATGGCACGAAAATGTGAAGGGCCTCATTTCCATAGACACGGCATAGCCGCCAAGAGTGAAGATGTCGGCCGGGAGGTCTCCATCCCCCACACCCGAGACCGGGCACCTCAGTGGGGAAGTTAAGTCGTCTACCCCACAAGATAAACAGGTAAACAGGGGGAGGTGACCTCATCCAACCAAACCGGACACAAAGGTCCCCTGGAGACAGAAAGGGGGTGAGTGAATAGGGTCCTTCCCTCACCCCAAAACCTCCAGTACATATTAGACAGTGAGTAGGCGTGGCACACAACGGGCACCTAGATGCCAGCTCAGACCTCCTCACTGTGTACCCGGAGCCAGCCACTAGCGTTGTTGTGGTTCCAGGCTGTGCTTGCAAAGGCCGTGCGAGCGCTGGCCTCTGGGGTCTCAGCTGGCCCTTTCCTTCAAGACCCTGACTGATAAGGGCTCACTGTTAGGTTGGGACCACAAAGCCCACATAACTTCCTGCTGAGGGTACACAGAGCACTGGGAATGGCCAGGCCAGAGTCAGGACAAGGACAGAGGGGCCTGGGAGCTTTTCACTAAGATTAGCAGCCTCATCAGGACCTGCCCCCAAGACCCGGGGTTCCTGGGCATGTGGCCAGGGACCTGCAAGGCCCGGTCTGCCTTGACAGCGGGGCTGAGGGCCGTAACTTTTTTTTTCAAATGGTGGCACTAATCCCACATGGGGCAGTGTGGAGGTTCCAATTCCTGAGCCATGTGTTTGTGTATATATATCTATCTATCTATACACACACACACACACACACACACACACACACACACACACACACACACACACACACACTTGACAATGACATGGGCCATAAGAGCCGGGCAAGACAGAGAAACAAAACTGTCCTCTAAGCCGGGCGTGGTGGCGCACGCCTTTAATCCCAGCACTCAGGAGGCAGAGGCAGGCGGATCGCTGTAAGTTCAAGGCCAGCCTGGTCTACAAAGTGAGTCCAGGATGGCCAAGGCTACACAGAGAAATCCTGTCTCGAAAAACCAAAAAAAAAAAAAACCTATCCTCTAGGGGATAGAACAGCAGCGAAGGACTCCCCACCCAGGTACTGCTCATGCCCCACAAGGCAGCTTGCCAGCTAGGCATCCCAATAGACGCAGTCTCCATCCATCTTCTCCTGACCCACTCATACCAATAGCAGTGGTAGACTACTTTGAGACCTTCTGAGCTGTGAGTTGGGGGACAGGAGGAACAGCAGGACAGAGACATTGTGCAAAGCTGGAGGGCTATAGGCAGAAAGTGGTACAGGGTGAGAGAGAGCGTCTGAGCAAGGCCTTTAGGTATGGAGAGGTGCTTGCTATGTGGTCCTTCATGGATGGGCCACATGGATGCCACGTGGACACCACGTGCACACCATGTGGACACCATGCTGCCAGCCTGACCATTCCCCACATCTATCCCTAAATTTTCAAAGTATTCTGGGCCTCCTCTATCTCACAGGGTGCTTTCTTATACTGCTTGGTCCCCCAAACCACAAGCTGAGCATTTAGGTCCCTGAAGTGAAGCCCCACCACCCCTCACCCCCCAACCCCCAGCTCTCATGTCCCAGGACATCACAACAACATAGAGTCCTGGGCTGTGGACTGTTTCAGTGTCTTCAGTTTCCACGGTTACTCGAGGGACACCATGAATAGTAGTAGAAAGGCACAGAAGTAATAACCTCAAAATAGTTTAGATTCTCCTTCACTGGACCAGAATAGGAAGCAAAAGCATTTGAAGTCTATCAAGTCCTGGGGACACACACCCAGGTCCCTCGCTGCCCTTCAGACTTTCTGTTGTTTTCTTTCCAACACAGCTCATCTGTTGTGTCGGGGGCGGGGGAGGGGGGAAGGGGGGGCGCAGACCTCCATCTTCCTTTTCATTTTAAACCACTCAGAATCAAGACTAGCTCTTTTGGTGGCAAGGCTGGGCCTAAGGCGTCATTCCTTCCATGGAAGGAAACGTGGTGGCCCTCCTCTCAGGAACTGGCTACTTAGGTAGATTTCCAGAAAGGGTCCCTGGACACAAGGAGCTCCTTGGTAACTGCCAAACCCAGAGCCTGACCCTTGGCTCAGAGCCCCCCCCCCCCCCCGAGGAGCATCACACCAACCTCTCTGCACTAGGTACCTTCAACGGACGCCAAAGCCTACAGGCATCCAAGTAGTACGATCCCGTGCTACCCTCTGCCCCACTGCTCCTAACATCCCAGAATACTCTACATCCACAGGGACCCTTTGTCCTTCCCACTCTCGTGGGAAAACTTGCCTCCCGCTCAGAGAAGTAGATCAACGTCGGCACGGGCTGTGGGCACAGCCAAGAGTGGCCTGCTGACCCCCGGCCTACTGTCCCAGCTCAGGGGCTCAAAGCATCTGGATCCTTTTATAGGCCGAAGGGATCTGCTCAGCAGCTAGTCTTCCAAAATGAAACCAGAAACCAGGTCTAATCATTTGAGCTTGATAAAGACTCCCCAAGTGCCCGGGGAAGCCAGGGTTGGGTCGCATAGGCAACCGGTTTCCTTTCTCCCCAGACACACGGATCGTGCGAGCAACAAAATGAAATGCGCTGGCTGCACCCACTGAGTTAAGGGGTGGGGTGGGGGGCCTATCTCACGGGGGCATCGTCTGGGTAGGATGATATCAGATATAGCAAACAAGAAAAGCAAAGTTCAAGAAACCAACATATATCAGCTTCTGGCAGAGTGCGTGCACCCCTGTTATGCGTTTGAAATAACTCGGTGCCAAATCGCAGCAGGCTCTCCTTGCCAGGAACCAGGAGAGGTCAAGCGAGGATCGCAAAAGAGTGCAAAGATTTGTCTTTAAAAAGCACAGTGCTGAAATCTATTTTGGTTTTGCAAAACAAGAGACCGTCTGGGTCTCAGTCTCTCTCTCTCTCTCTCTCTCTCTCTCTCTCTCTCTCTCTCTCTCTCTCTCTCTCTCTCTCTCTCTCGGCATTTTCCTTCTCAATTTAAAGCTAACATCTAAACTGAGTTTCCCACCACCAGACTCCAACCCTACCCAGGAGGGTAGAGCCTGGCATGAGAGGGGGAACTCAGCGACTGGGTACAAGGCAGGCAGGCAGTCCTGCTAGGCTCCCAGGCACCACAAGGGGCTTTGCGGGCAGGCTTAGATCCAAGACTGAATCTGGGGAAACTGTCCCCAACCTTGCAGGTTGCAGAATGCATCAGCTCCCTGTACACAGTCGGGCAGAGCATATCCAGCGAGCGCTGAATCTGGCATCTCAGAGCGCCTGCCCATCTCTCCAAAGCCTTCTGCAATATTCCCTGCATCTTCCTGTCCCTATGTTCATGCATAACGCTGTTCCCCTCAGCAACACGCCCGCCCCCTTCTTTGCCTGTGGCCTCATCTATGTTCCGGGATGAGCCAGGGCCTCATGGGAGCCTGGGAAGCAATGCCTGTCTCCTGAGCTCGGTATTGCGAATACAGCCCTGGGTTTCCACAGCACCCTGTGGTGTTGGAAGAGCTGTCAGGTGATCTATAACGCTCTCTCCTGGAGGACCCATGAGCACATAATCTGAGCACCTAGCCAGAAACACCCAGGTGTTGCCAGCAGGTTGCTTGGGTGATTACCCACAGTGTGATCCTCATCTATGCCCATCTGCACAATGGGTCTGTCCCTGCTTGTCAAACCCCAATCACAGGGAGGAAGGAGCTACCCCAGCAGAAGTAAAGCTTGGGTTTCAGGGCATCATCAGACAGGCAGATATTTTCCCAGGCTTAGATGAGCTGTGCAGGCAGCGAGAGCCACAGGAACCCGCTAGGATGGGAAGAGAGGCCAGCAGCGCCCAGTCCCACAATGGCCCCTTTCTCCCTTGGTTGATTGAGACAGTTGAGTGCGGAATATTTAAACAGTTGTATATTCACAGATTGCAAGACGAGAGACGATTACCTAAGGACGAGGTTCGCTGGGCGATCAATGCATAATCAGATAACTGCCCGCTCAGCAAGGCTTTACGGGAGCATCAGCCACTCACACTCTAATTCCTCCTGCTAATTAAGCAGCCTGTTAATTGCTCCCGGGCCTCCAATGCCCCTGTCATTATGCCCATAACAGCCTGCTTGACAGCAATGGTCCCTGAGCTCAGGCCCCACAAAGGACTGGAACCCTTAATGAACCAGAGCAGCGCGGGGACCTGGTCCCATTGGCCCTGCGCCTTGCCTGTCCTGTATGCACTGTGCTCTGAGGGGCTTGGCAGTAGGGTCAGCACCCCTCAAAGTGGACCAAGCAGGTTACAAATGACATGGCCTGCTTTGGAAGCAGCCAGTAGCCAGGCTCCAAGGGAAAGAACTCTCTCTTTACTCCTTCAAAAATAACCCAGTCTGATGGAGCTCTGCACCGCCCGACTTACGACGCCTCTGTGTTCTGGACCAACACCGGCCACACGAACCCCCTAGACATTCAGAGATCACCAGCCTAGTGGCTACTCTGCCTCTGAAGGACTGAAAGTCTGCTCAGTGGCCCTGAGAAAATTTCCATGCCTCAGTTTACCCTTCATGATCTGTGTGGGTGACAACAAGTGCAGGATAGGCTGAGAGTAGGGCTGGGATTGAAGCCTCCTCCTTCATGGAACTGTCCTCTCCTTCCATCAGTAACAATGCCCACACAAGTCTAAGCTGCAGTGATTGGCTCCGAGACTGTCAGGCCCAGACTCGGGCCTGGATACTGCAGTCATCTGGGAAACAGGGCCAGGGGAGGTCTAGGCCTTCACAAGGAGGTATGGCTGCCGATGACGCTCACCACAGGGCTCCACTGCCCTTGGTGCTGACTAGCTTTAGCAAGTCAAAAAAAAAAAAAAAAAAAAAAGTTCAGAGTATCAGGCAAAGTGGAAACTCAACAGAGAGGTGTTCGGCTTGCTCCGGTGGACAGGTTTGCAGGTTTCTCCAGAGGTACAGAAACCCAGAGAGTAGAAAGGCCTGAGGACGTGGGCTAGTCAGGCCAGCAGGAGCCTCGGTACTGGGAGCTATGCCGCCGCTGTACTCAGCCATCCCTGCCCCTACAAGCACTACCTCTTGGCGTCTTCCTTAGTCTGTCTTCTCCACGGGGCCTGTCCAGTTGGAGAAGAAGGAAGCTCAGGTGGGGCACATGCTCAGTGGTACCTCAGACCAGTCTTGAGAGTGTCACAGTCCCCTCTATCCACCCTACTAGCACTCCCTCCATGTCTAACCATGTGCACCTGAGAGAATTCTGGGCCTCTAAACCTGAGTGGGGAGTTGGGAGTGGGGTTCTGAACTCTACGCTGGAAGGGTGTATAGGGCGGGGGCAATGTCGGTATCATAGCCTAACTCAGAAGGGTTCAAGGTGGTGGCAGGTGGCTCTCCTCCGCTCTGTTGAAGAACACATCTCCTTCCCATGGCCCCAATGTTCTTGAATGGTCCTGAGTATCCCAGCTGGGGTTATGATTGGCAGATGCCCAGGGATACACTCACTCCCTCAGCCACTGCCTCCCCACTGGCTCCTACGGTGACCAGGAAGGGTGCCCTGGCAGGGGACATGAACCCTGCTGAGAAAGAACCTTGACCACAAACACGGGCCTGCAGTGCTGATTCCTTTGCGTGAGGATGCCAGGGGAACAGAGGAGAACTGCTCTAAAGACTAGGGACCTCCTGTCATTCCATCCCAGATCCACACGGCCACCACAGAGGACCTCACTGTTCACCCCATGCTGGGCCTCAGCTCAGTCACGGAAGAGCAGGCATTAAGTGAGAGGGTTGGTTTCCCCATCGGAACCTGATGGATCTCTCTCTCCCTGGCTACCTGAATCTCTGTGCCCAGCGGCCCACAGCACCGAGCTCCCGATGCTCCTCGGGGCCCCCAGAGTCTGCCTGTCTTCTTCTGGCACTTGAGTCCTGGTTTGAATTTGCAAGGCTGGGACTGGTTTTCATTCCCTGGCAGCCGCCCTTCCTAGAGCCTACAGGAAGATTCAACCTGTTCAAAGTAGGAATAAAATAAAATACAACAGCATCTCCCCACCCCCCTGTTATTAAATTAAAAATTCTAGCCAGTCAGGGAAACTCTAAATTTGATTTCCTTTCCTGGGCTGTTTTTAGCACGGGGGGCTGAGCCTGGAGGAAGGGCAACGTCCTGGTATTTGTTGAATCAAATGCTTACTTTTTTTCACTCATAGAATGACCCTTTCTTTCCCTGCAGGTACTTGAGCTTTGTTTATTCTGCCTAAACCCTACACTCTTCCACGCTGCTGCTCAGAGCTGCCAAAGGGGCCCAGGGGCAAGCCGGTCACCTTCAAGTGGCCTGTGGGCCTCTCTCGGATAGAGCTTTTTAAAGACATTGCGTCAGGCTTATGAAAAACTTAAAGACTTAAGAGGAGAAGCCGCTCGCAGCAGACGTCTGCCCTTACTGAGAAAATGGTGTTCCTGGGATGGAGTACTCTGGGGCTTTGGCCTCCCTGGACTGTTCAGGGGGACGTTATCCTGCTGGGAGAGGATGGGAGCCAGGGTGACTCAAGAAAGGCCTAGAAATCGTTAGGCCTGTTTTGTTTTTCTCAACAGTAAATGAAGAGGCAGGAAGGGGAGAGGCGGGTAGGTAGGCAGAGACTTCTGACAGGCGGTCCCCAGGGTGCCACCCTGAGGGTGCCGTACTCCTGGACCAGGATACAGCCCTCACCCACCTGACTTCCCCAGGCCCTGTGGGCAGGAAAGAGGTTGGTGGTGCAGTGAAGGCTCCTCTAATAAGATCCATACACGGGTGCACATTCAATATAAAAGATCTGGCGATAGCCCCGGCCAAGGCTCAGGCACCAGGCCCCACAAGGGCCTTTGTTCAGGGAGAGTACAGTGGGGTTCGCTTTCATACCACGTGATGGTTCACTCACTACATCATGGGGTCGCTGACGTGTGCGTGGCCTCTCCTCCCTCCCAGCTCCACCCAGGGTCACCCACCCCAGTGTCCTCAGTTCTTCCAGAGAGAAGTGTGTGTGTGTGTGTGTGTGTGTGTGTGTGTGTGTGTGTGTGTAGAGTCCCGCATGGACTGATAGTTGGCCAAGCAGCAGGGTCAGGCAGTGAGCAGCCAGGGTTCGCCAACCTCAAGGGTTTCAAGGCTGCCTTTCAGCCCTGCCCGGAACTCCCTGAGCTGGGTACCTGTCTGCCCTTCGTGGGCACAGACTCACATCTGTTTCTCTGCATTTGGAAGTCTGTTCATTTTTCACTGCCACCCTTTGTCCCACACTTACTAGTTCTAGAAAGAAACTAGGATCAGCAACCATGGGCTCTGAAGGCTCCCCCCCCCCCCACCCCCGCCACTCACAGGAGTCCCAGCGCCTGGCTGCTCTACTCAGGGTCTGCTGGCTCCCTGCCATACTCTCCCTGCCGCACTTCATCTTAATCAAGGCTGATCTTTCCTGAGGCCAGCAGCTCAGTGCTTCCTTCAGGGGCGACGGCTTTTGAAATAAAAATTGTCTTTAAAAAGCAAATACCGTCCTCTCCCACCAGTACACCACCACTCTCACAGGCAGGCTAAGCACGCTAAGCGGCCATCCTGGGCCTTGCCGCAGTGTGGAGTTCCTGGGGACCCGGCCTGTTCAGACAGTTGTGGATTTCCTAGACCTGCAGAGCCCATGCTGCCACAGGGTCCAGCTGCCCCTGGGGGCAGATGGGCTTCTTGCAGGGCAGGCTGTCCTTGGCCTCCAATCTCTCCGCTTCCCCCCAGCCCTGCCTAAGTGCTCAGCACTAATTGCAGCATTTTCCTGTACAACAGAAAGAAAAGAGGAGAAAACACCCACTTATGTTGTCCCAACACGAGATTCTGACACGTTAACAAGTTTATTATATCCTGTTTCTAATCTAAACACAGAAGGAGTTCTGGGCAGCAGTAGGAAGCCAGCCTCCAACAGTTCTCTCCAGGCTGGCAGCTCCCCTCCTCCTGGTCACTATGGCCAGGCCCCTACATGGCTGGGGTGCCTCCCCAGACCCACTGGTCCCAGATAACCCCTACCCCAAGTTCACTGGTCTTTTACAACAAAATCTTCAGAAGATGCCCCGCCCTTAGGTGTGCGGGGCATGGGAGAGAGCCCAAGGACTTCTGGCTTCTCTGCAGCTGTCTTAACTCTCTTTCTTGGGTTTTTAGGAGGTGATAGCTGGCCCTTGGGAGTATCTAATGACAACAGGGCCAAGCTCACACGTGGAATGTTCATTTGGCATCAGCAGTCCGTTAGGTTCATGAACAAAGGCCCCTCCTCCTCATGGGACCCCTTTGCTTCTGTCTTTGTGCCAAGCTCCTGGGCCATATATGTCCTTTAAGCCAGGGAAGCTCGTCATCCTGCACTCTGTTTTTCTAGAAATATCAATGATGTTGTGGAAACTAGAGGTGTCCTGAACAAGGCAGTAACCTCGACCAGGCTAGAGAGGCCCAGCCCCAGCCCCCAAAGTTCCAGCACACAGGGAGGGGAGGGGTGGCCGGGACATAGGGAAAGAGACACACGGGGTCTTTGTGTAATAACGTGATATAGGGGCTGCAGGGAGGCACCCACAGATTTAGTCAGTCTCCTTAATTGCTTAGATTTCAAGCTGGAAGTGATAACAGCCAGCAGCTGGGCTGGGCCCTCAGCTTCCTGCCGTCCCCACAGAAGCACCATGGCCACCTGTGGAGCCAGGACCAACAGAGGGCAGAGTGACCATTTTCACCTGCCTTGAGTATCCTGGCCTCAGTTTCCCTGTTGTGCCTTTCAGCATCTGCAATCCCTTCAAATCAAACTCCCCAGGACCAAGAGCAGAGCTCCCCTGCCTGAGCCTTAACCAGCGATGACTTTTGCTGTGTGGCTGGAGGAGGACCTTTGGGGACTGCAGAGGCGTCTCTCTCTAGAGCTCCACAGATGGGCCATGTCAGCTGTGAGTAGGGACAACACAGCATGACTGGGGGCAAGCCTTTCTCAGCCTCAGCTGCAATTTCTAAATAGCGATCTCCCAGCGTCCCTTAAAGAGAGAATCTGTCACAAGCATCTCCTTGTGTAAAAATGTAGCACATGCACAGACACTCCTGGATTCTCAGACCTCGGGCTGCGGCTTCCTCGTGCCTGCAGACAGGTATGCTGCACCCAGTGTGCTTGCTCAGCCAAATCAGAAAACACACGCACATGCACACACACATACATGCA
Organism: Acomys russatus; assembly: GCF_903995435.1. Taxonomy (NCBI): domain Eukaryota; kingdom Metazoa; phylum Chordata; class Mammalia; order Rodentia; family Muridae; genus Acomys; species Acomys russatus. Next base: position 46,007,966 of record NC_067165.1, read on the forward strand.
CATGCACACATACATATTTGTGCATACACACAGGCACTCGCACGCATGCACGCATGCACACACGCACATGTGTGCATGCACAGACACATGCACACAGACACATGCACACACACATACACATGCAAGTGCATGCACACACATGCACATACATGCATGCACACACACCTGCACACAGAGATACACAAGCTCACATGCATACACACAGATACTACACATACACGTGCACACATGCACAACACATGCACACAGACACGCACACACACCACTGTCCCTGTCCTAGAAACAAGCTGCCTAAAGAGCAACCCCAGGTCCTCAATGGGATTCCCCCAGGTCCTGGGCCAAAGAAACTGCCATGAAAACACTTATCCCCACTTCCACCAGAGACCAGGCTATAAGGGGAGGCTGAGGCCATGAGACCCTCCCTCCACCCAGCCCCCACACAGCACATTATTTCAGGAAAATGGCTTTCCGAGCCGAGGTCTGGGGAGAGGTAATGAAGGTGACCGCAGAGGGCCAGGCCTGCAGTAGGTCACCTGTGTGGCTACACAAAGAGGCTCCACTGTGCAGGGTCAGGCTGCAGCTCTCTGCTCACACCGCACAGGGCAGGTCGTGTGCTCTCTCCACGGGAGCCTGGGAAGGGAGCCCCACTGCGGTCCAGAGGCAGCAAGGGGTTGGCTGCTCCGGAAAGAAAACAGCGAGGTCTGCCAAGCGGGAGCCACCCACCCAGACCTGGGGTCGATGGAAGGCTCCCTGGAGGTCACGAGGCAGTGAGTTGGCCACGACGACAGCCCTGGGCATGAAGGCAGCACAAGGCCAATGGTGTCAGGGCCACACTGTCCCTCAGCATCCTCAAACAGCAGCACGGGCTCCTCACTATCCACCATGAGGCGCAGTAACCCTGTGGCTCCACACCGCATCCTGCCAGGATCTCCTCTTGGCAAAATGCTCCAGAAAGTTAGGAGAGAGTTGCTGCTGTGCTCTCTGTCGAGAGACTCTTCAACCTCTCATGCTGCCTGCCCTGCCACGTATCTGCATATGCATGCATACGTGTGCACACACATACGCGTGTGCGCACACACTTACACACACTCATATGTATACATGTTCACACGCATGCACAGCACGCCAGCAGAACCCCAGCCTTAGGAGGAACGCTCTGCATTCTAGATGACTTTCCTCAATCAGGCCCTGGGTGCGGTCCCCCCAGAGGAGCATCTAAGTGTGCACAGCTGTGGCAGAAGTCATGCCCTCTGCACCGTGGCGGCTAATCCATCGAAGCAGATACCTGAACCCCAGGGCTTGGGATGCAAACCCTATTGGTGCTGTGGAATCCAGCCTGATCTGTCTACAGTGTGTATTCTCATCGGTTCAGCTTGCTCGGGGACCCAGAGAGGTACAAGGGGCTAGCCTTTTCCCACATATGGGACAGGGGCTGGCCACTGGGGTCACGGCGCCTTTTGAACAACTGTCTTTCTGCATTCCAAGTGGGTCTGAACAAAACTCAGGAGTTTTCACAGTGTCTGGTTTCACAGGAAGACGGTTTTGTATGATGTCATATCTATGTGTAAGTGCGTCTGTGTCTGTGCTGGATGTGTGTGTTTGTCTGTGTGGATACATGTCCGTGATGTATCTGTGTGTGTGTGTCTGTATGTGTGTCTGTGTGCATCTATGTCTATATGGTTTTATATGTGTGTTTATCTTTCTGTATATATGTATCTATCTGTGTATATGGGTATTGATGTGTGTCTGTATGTCTACATTGTGGGTCTATGTATGTATCCGTGTATCTCTGTGTGAATGTGTGTCTCTGTGTGTGTGTATGTGTGCCTGTCTGTATCTATGTGAGCATATAGGCCTGTATTTGTGTGTATATCTGGGTAGATACGGAGAAGTGTTTATGTATGTCGTTTATTTATGTGTCTGCCTGTCTGCCTGTGTCTGTGTGTCTGTGTGTGTATGGGGTTCCTATTCACCATCTCGCTGAATGGCCGCGAGGAGGAGGGGCCAAGGCTCTATGTGGGCCTTGTGCGTATGTCCACATTGCACATGTGTGTGTGAGGATCCACAGAAGCTCTTTTCGCGTGGGAAGGAAGATTGTGAAAGTGCTTAAAGTTGGGATCTGCAACCCCCATGGAGAGATAGCCTGGAAGTTAGACACAGGACAAGGTGGCCTAACCGTGGCTGGTCATCTCCAAGCTAGCTGTGAGCCGTCCTCAGACTCATCAGGAGTCCTAGGCCCAGGCGGCTTCCTGGCCCTGGAGATAAGCTCCAGGAGCCACTGGCCCTTCAGTCAGTCTCTAGATTCATGCAGAAGCGAGCAGGAAGCAAAAGCCAGTATGACAACCCCACAGGACAGACAGACAGACAGCATGGGAGGCATGGGTCACCTAGGCTCCAGACTCCTCCCAGGCCCTGCCTCTCACTGGCTCTCCTGGGATGAGGCAGATGTCAGAGCAGAAAAATAGGTTTATTACACACACACACACACACACGCACGCACGCACACGTGCACACACACACACGCGCGCGCGCGCGCACACACACATACATACACACACCCCGGCCACCTTCCAACCACCTCTGCACAGACCCTCAAATCCCTGGTTTCAATTGGCCCAGTTCACGCACGGTCTAATCTGATTTCCTACTCTAAAGAAGCCGCGGCCATGGCCACCGGAATGTGGGGGCCGACACCCCTGGCCCCCGCCTGCCACATTTGTATTTAAAGTGGCCTTGAACCCAGGCCAGCCTAGGGCAGCTCACAGAGGCAGGGGTGGAGGTGAAAAACCAGGAAAGAATTATACCAGAGGATGTCAGCCTAAAAGCCGTGGCCAAAGCCTTAAAGTGGAGCTAGAGAAAGGGGGAGCCCCCCCCCCCCCCGCTCTGTGGGAGACACACAGCCCTCGATAGGATCACTCACTATACTCCAATGGGTGATGCTGGGGGGAACCGCTCTTGCCTGTCACCCGCATCTCGAGTCCCTCTCCCCAAAAAACAGTTTTCTGGAGCCCAACTCTCTTCATCCAATGTTCAAACTCCCTTTCGGAACTTTGGGAATGGCTTCCGCTGTGAGTCCTGTTGGGGCCAAAGGACATAAGTGCCAGTAAGACAAGGCTGAAACAGTGCCTCACTGCATTAGGAACCACACTGGCTGCTGAGGCTGGCCGGGGCAGGGAAGAGGTACCAGGCTCAGCAGTGAGTCATCAGTCAGGCAGATCCACAGAACCTGGGTGGGGGGACTAGAGTTCTCCTCCCTCCTCCACCAACCTTGTAAAGATCCTGGGTGATGTGTGGCCAGAGCCTGGGTACAGAGCTGAGGCAGGCAGCAGCATAGCATCTACGGCCAGAATGCAGGTCAGGAACGCAGGAGAAGCTGAGCCCACATCCCATGTGGGCCATATCTAGGCCGGGGATATGGTTCTTTTAAAGACCAAGGAAAAGGATGGAGGTGTCTCTCCTAGGTACCTGGGTTGTTACCGGTAATGTTGGTTTTCGGTTTTGGCAAGAAGGGGGTACTCCAGGGAACAACAAGGGCATAACTCTGTGGCCTGGGACCAGCTCCTGCACTGTTAAGTCAGCCGCCTACCCTTGCAGCCAGCCTGCTAACAATAAGAGATGAAAGGGAGTCCCACAGATGACAACTCGGACCTGCATTCCGCTACCCAGGGTCTGCCTTGAACTCCCTCTCTAACTATTTTAAAGAATTCTCCGGGCTTTCTCCATGTGAGAGACCCTGGCCACATACACTCTCTGGACTTGACCGCCCTGCCACTGTGCACAGTGTGTACTCATACAGACCACACAATGGCATGTACAGGCTGTCTGGGATCCCGCCAGGAAGTCTCAAGTCTGCAGACCCCACACGGCCATTCCAGGTGCCGCTTCATAGGGCAGAAGGCCGTGGCGTTGGTCTCACTCCTCTAGAGAAACCGGCGAGGAGGGGATGAGGCAGGTGGGCAGCTAGAGCAGGGATGGTTTTGAAAGACATAACCTGGAGCCTCTCACCAGCACCTAAACAGCCCTCAGCATCCTGCCGACCTGGGAGGCATCTCTGTGGGCAGGCTGTAGGCCAAGCTGACCACCATGCCACGGCAGCTGTCAGCTTGACTTGGGGTGGGGGGATTCTCAGGCCTTCCAGCTCCTGGGGCCCCTGCAGGGTGCGGCTTGGGTTAGCTTACAGGAGAGGCTGCCACAGGCAGTGTGTGCACAGACTATCACTGGCCTGCCTTTTGTCTACATAAATGCTTTCAGGGGCCTGGAGCTCTCCTGCCTGATGGAGTATTGATTCTCCGAGTGCAAAGTCCAGCGTGCCGCTAGTGGGATCTGTGCAGAGCTGACACAATCCCACCATTTGTCATGTTCCTTGTCCTGCCGGGTTTGCTCAGGAGCCGGGTGTTTGTTTTACCTGCCACTTCCCAAGTCTTCCTGCAGTCCTCCCTGGTGGACACTAATGGGCGACCACATTCTCACAGCTGTCCTCTCCTCCTCCTCCTCATCACGAGGCCTTCACTCAAGGGTCTTGAACTAACTAACGAGGGCTGGTCGTTTAGCAAGTATCCTTCTAAGCACTCTGCAGAGTGAGTGCAGTGATGCATGGTGGACGGAGGCCACGGACAAAGGCAGCAGCTCCTTCAAGACCCCACCCTGGCTAGTGCTGAACACCAAACACATCTGACTCCAAGGCCACGCTCTGCAGTTCCATGACGTCCGGCTGAGAGCAGAACAAAGGGACGCGGGCCCCCCTCACACCTGCGGTCCCTTCCCGCGTCCTTCCCGCGTCTGTGCAGCGCCGCTCACTGGGGCATCTGCGGACTTCTCCTGCCCAGCCCCGTGGGCTGAGCGCCTGCCTCGCTCTAAGGATCTGTGTTCTTAATCCTCCTAACCTCTGCCCACATCTGCCCACATCTGCTCCATCTCCCTGGACAGGCTGACTGAACTCTAGCTGTGCGCCATCCCCGGTCGTCTTCAAGGCTTGGCCCCTGGGTTGGACGGCCATGATGTTTTCACACCTATCCCCTTATTAGTCTGAGGCAGAACCAGGAAGCCAGGCTGCTTGTGGTCAAAGAACGCAGGGCGCTCAATGATCAGCCCAGGCGACTCTAATTATGGACCCTGACAGTATCACATGGGTTTGTCAATAAAAGTGTGACCTCAGCGTTACCTAGCAGCTGCCCACAGCAGGGAGTCTTCAAAACATCCTCCTCCCCAACACCCACCCAAGGCCATGACTCTAGAAGTGTGACTGTGCAAAACGGAGTGGGAAGCGTTGGCCAGTGGGCTTTGCAGGCGCAGCCCACAGAAGCACTCCTTTCTCACATAGCCTCAGTCTAAACTACAGGCTGCCAAAGCTGTTGGTAGCAAAAATAAATGTCCAAGTGAAGTCCAGTAGGCCAGGCCTGTAGCAGAAGGCCATTGGTTTGCGTCTCCAGAGCACGCCTCACCTCGTGCATTTCTAAGTGAGTAGCACTCAGTCTTCAGAGCCGGTGTACACACAGGCTGGGGGCAGGGGGTTTTAGTGACATGGCATTTTACAGAAACTTTAAAAACACCAAATCACACACAGGGCAGAGAAGCAAACGGCAAGGCAGGAGGCTGGTCCCTGAGACACACGGGGGGCGGGGGGCGGGGGGGGCGTTCAGTGCACGATTTTCAACATTTCTTACAAGCGGGAACTTGGAGACAAAGACGGATGGTGCTTTATTCCATGTCTCCGCCCTTTGTCACCAGGGGAGAGACACAGCCCTTCTCAAGGTCTCCATCCAACTTCTCCCTCACTAGGACTTTGTGATTCCGCCATCTAAATCCACCCCCCAAAAAAACACAGGGAAGGCCAGTTAGCGAGCAGGGATGTGGGCAGGAGTTTGATGCCGGTCTTTTCTACTACTTCCTACCTAGATAAGATCTTAATCACAGCCCCCAAATTATCTGGGCTGACATTTATCAACGCCCGTCCTCCACGCCGCCCGCGCTGGGCCATCGGCCTTTCTTCCTGGCCTCCCTCTCAATGGAAGTTAATTCCGAGTACATGATTTATCTTGCTGGGGAGCAGCTCCGAGGCGGCCCACCTTTTCAAAGGGCGGGCCGGGAGTGAATTATAGCCGGGCTGTCCAGTGATTGGGTTCCGCAGGGACGCAGAATAGGCAGCAGTGTGTCGCCTGATGGGATGCTGGGCCTTTTCAGCCCGTGAAGAAAAAAGATTAGGCCTCTGACGGCGGGGCTGACAGGCGAGCTTGGGGCAGCAGACAAAAGGCCGTACCTGAAAGCCCGGACGGACGAGCCCCTGCCCTGAGGGGGTGTGCACACTGCCCTGAGGCTGGGCTGCGGTGGTGCCCCATGCCCCACTCTGTACTCCTGCCCTTATCTCACTCTGCTCCCTTTTTCTTCTACCCTCTTCCCTCCTCCTCCTTTCCCCTCCTCTCTTTCCACCCTCGTCCCCTCCCTCCTCCTCCTCTCCTAGTCTCTCACCCTCCCCTATCCTTTCTCCCTCCCTCCTCCCATACTCTCTTCCCTCCTCCCTCCCTCCCTTCCCACAGCAGTCCTCGCACACCAGGGTCCCTCACAGTGCCCTGCCTGGCTCTTAGCCCTTCCACAAGAATCCTGCCTCTGTGTGGATCCCTCCCCTCCACAGCCTCGCCCTCGGAAAGAGGGAGAATTCTGCCCATCATGCCACCCTCTCCCTCCCCAGCACAGAGAACACACAGAGGCCTGTGAAGACCTTCCCCCACCCAGGGAGGTGGGGTTGGGGGTATGGGGGGCAAAGGGCAAAGTCTTCCCTCCTCTCTGCTGTTCCCAGTGGACTTGGCAGGCAGGCTGGGAGTGTGGGCACAGGGACCAGCTTGGGACACTGGGGCCCATAGCTGAGGCTGGAAATAGAGGGGAGTCCAGATGGCTCCCCAAGACTGCCCAGACCCTTGTAACTGAGCCAAGGCAGAACCTCCCCCTCCACGCTCGTCATCGCACGCACCCCCTGGGCTCCACCAGGAAACCCCACTCAGCTTCCCGCAGCCCTTCCTCATGCTCCAGCCAGGAGCCCATGCTCACCATCTTACTCAGGTTGGGTCAGGCGCAGGCCTCCTGCCCTTGGCATGCCTAGCCTCGCTGAAGACAAGAATGCAGTGACTGTTCCCATCAACACAGCCCATGCTCTGTCTCCACGTGTGTGCTCCCTGCCTCCCCCCACAGCTCATCCAGCGAGGCTCTGGCTCCCACGGCTGCCTTATCCAGTACCACAGGGACCGCACAGGTCAGAGATGTCAGCCAGGGGAAGAATGTGTCCATCACATCAGGCTTGTCCGTGTGAACGTCTGGGGAACGATAACCACTAAAACAAAATGGTCCTTTCAGGATTAAGAGTCCAGGACGGATGGACGGGTGAGGCCTGACAGCCGGAGGCAATGTGGGGTGGGGGTAGGGGGGAGTCAGGGGGGGGACCTTTCCTGAGGCCCTCTGGGCCTGGCCCCAGTACCAACATGGACTATAAGAAGAGGACGCAGGTGCGGGACCTCACTTCGGCTGTCCGCAGGGAGCCAGTGTCTATAGGATCAGCTTTTAGGGCGGCCGCTCTCCGCCCAACTGTACTGAAGTGATGCCCTGTTCCCTGAGGCTGCCCAAGCTCTCTGAAGCTTTTGGGGTGCAGACTAAGGGCAGAACTGTCTGGGCCCAGAGGATGGAGTTCACGAGCCTTGGGAATTGCAGAGACGACGTGAATGTTCCCTCCACCCAGAGGCAATGGGGATAGAAAAGGCTGACAACTGGGGGAACAGGGTGTCTTTGATTCCCCGCCCCCCTTCCCAGGACATCTGAAGACTCCAGCTGAGTCGGCTCTATGTGTAGAGCCCTCATGTGGCGAACAGGCCACAGCCTAGAAAGCCCCTTTACCCACAAATAACAAGACCATCAAATGATAACTGCTTCCTGTCCGTGGGGTCAAGGAGCGAGAAATGACCTGAGACCCTACTGGCCCCAACCACAGGATGATGGGTTTAATCTTCAGGAAGGATGAGAGGGGGACCCCCTGATGCTGCCTCCATCCAGGGGAGGCTGCTCACTGAAGACTACCTCACCAGAATCACCCCCTCTGCCTCACTAGGCCTCTGCAAGCACTAAGTACCAGACCTTTACTTAAAGCCAGCCAGTCTCTGGGTGCTCTCTGGAGAGAACTTACTCCGTATCTTTTCACGGAGCTGCTCTGAGCCACACATGAGGAAGAAGGCAGAGCCAGTGTCCTTGGTGGTATGGGATGGCCTGGCTCCCTCACCAATGGTGAGCTCACACTGACAACAAACAAAAGTTGGAATCTGTGGCTTTGGTCCAGCTGAAAATGCTGGCAGCCTGTCCATCTGTAGAAACACCAAGGAGAGAAGCACTCCTATGGTTGGGAAAACTCTCACCACCAGAGACCAGTTAGCCCCTCACCTAGCCAGGGCATCGCACGGAAAGCACCTGGGTTTTCTGTTTGTTTGTTTGTTTGTTTGTTTGTTTTGACAGGACTGTCTGGAAGAATCCATGCTGGAGATGCAAGGGTTGCTGACTGTCTCAAGTCCATGGGGCCTAAGCACTTGGCTGGTGTCTTGTACTCTGTCCCCAGGTTTACAATGACACTGAACTGCCCTGGGGCCCAAGCCTGTGCTGACGACACTGTGGCTTCCAGATTAGTGACTAGAGACCCTGGCTGTATGCTGCCCTGAATTCAAGCCATGAGCAACGGCAACACCACAGTCTCTCAGGACCTCTGTCCACTCCCAGGACGGATATGAGCATGTGACCCGGATATGAGCACCCATCAGCATGCTTGTTACTGGTATGTGGCATTCGCTCCAACAGTTGAGCTAGATCCTGACCCTACGCCACATACAAATTCACAGACAAGTAGGTCTCAACCTCACCCCAAATGCTCAGATTCCAAGTAGAAGGGTATAAGAACTTGAATTACAGCGGAGTCAAAACTTCAAAACTCAGAGCAGGAATGCCTGGCCACCATGTACTCCCTGTGCTGTGACCGTGTCTCCCAGGCCACAAAATCAGAATGTTAAAAGCCCCCGACTCACAGGTCTGTCGCAGTCAGAGAAGGAACAGTGTAGCTCATTCTTAGCTGCTTGTCACAAGCCCACAGTGCAGCTGCCCCCCAACCATCTGGTTCCCTCTCAAGACAGGAACCTCAGATTTTTCTCAAGTTGACCTGTACTCTATGTGGGTCGCCCAAGACAGCCCAGCGCCAGGCTGGGCATGCAGTGGTCACTGCGAGGGGAACGTGGCAGACGCTAGCCAAGTAAGACCAAACCTTGGCTGTGTTGAAGGAGGAACCAAAGCCTAGGCCCAGGGGCAGGCACCCTGGGGGGCCGGGGGGGTCCACACTTGGCCAGCAGAGTTCTCAGGGATCATGTGTCTCCCTAACAAGGGAAGGTGGTGCCAAGGTGTTAGTCCGGCAGGAAGGACAATAGTAGACTAGAATCTACAGAGAATGCTTTCCATAATTACTGTGTTACCCTCACAGGCTCACCACAAACACTGCCTCAGGGAAATGGGCTGAGACCAGAGAAGTTAACCACCAGGTGTGTTGCGAAGAGGCTGCTGTCAGGGAGATCTGTGGGCTCCCTGCCGAGCATTAAATGATATATACTTAAGAGATTGCTCTATTTACAGTAGAATTAGCCTGTGTGGACTGACACCAAGGATCCGCTGGCTTCCAGACCCTGAGCCCTGCTAATCCTTCCTTAAGCCCCATACGCTAAGCCACCTGGGTGCAGAATCATCCAGGCTCCTTGGGGCCAGGCTGCTTTGGGTAGGAGCCACAGGCCCCATGGCTGCATGCAGGCCAAGCCATCTGCAACCCACCAGACTGGTCCCCAAGACCAGCAGGCTGAGACACCAGCAGGGCAAAGCTCTTGTACACAGGGCAGTTAGAGGTCACCCTCCACAGCTCTGAGTGCTAGAAAGCATGGCCCTTCAGTGTGGCTCTTGTACACAGCAGTTAGAGGTCACCCTCCACAGCTCTGAGTGCTAGAAACCATGGCCCTTCTGAGACCCTGGGTCCTCCTCTGGGGTCAAAGTAACAGAAGACACCAACACCCAGTGCCACCCACTGCCCTCAGCCCAAAGGAGTAAGAGGAGGGCTATGCTGGAAGGGATAAGCGGCCTATGGGGCTGTACCCGTCCAACAGGAAGTAGCACCCGTTGGACCAGAGCTGGCCTATTATACACCTGCTGTCCACCTGTGGAGGCAGCAGTGGGCAGCACTGCCTCTCTGGTGCCCACTTGGGCGCCCGTGGCTCAGCAAAAATGGCCCCTTCCTGGGTCAGTCTGGCCATACACTGGAATTCAGGAATAAGGAGAAGAAGATGCCTCAACACACCCCGCCAGTACTTCCTGCCCTCCCATAGCACCCCAGCTTCTGCCCCTTCCTTGCACCCCAAGGCCTAGCAGGAGACCCACATGTTTCACCCAACAAAGAGAACTTGGCTCAGGTCCCTCTCTTGCTGAAGACCACTTCTCCCCTAACACCTGGAGCAAAGCAGCTCTGCCTTGTACAGACCACAGGCGCCCTCCATCTCCTCCTGCCCTCACTGACGGCCAGCATCCGGGTTTCTAGAGACACCAAGATCTCAGTGACCTCAAGGCTGCATGGCCTCTACTCTCTGCCACACCGGCTCCTGCCTTTTATACCCTGTGCCCTTTCTTCAGGATCCAGACAGAATAATCCCTTGCCCCAGCTTATCTGAAGAGCCAAGCTCTTGTCTGCACAAACATGGCCTGCCTCCCACACAGAAGAGGCTACAGGCCTGGTCTCCCCAGAGGATGAGCCCTCTGCTACCCTGGCTTACCCAGCATGGCTGCATCGGATGTGCTAAATGTGGAACAGGGCTGGCACCCCTTGGAAAGAGATTCACGCAGGGTTGGGGGGGGAGCAAGAGGGGTAATACTTCTTAGCAGTGGGTCCCGCACGCACCCAGAGAGACTGTCACAGAAAACTGGCAGATAGATAGTGAGTTCCTCGGGCTAGAGGCTAGGTAGACCTCGTGGGTCCTGCTGTAGCCTTATACCATCAGGATGCATTCAAAGTGATTTCCAGGGTCACTAAGTATGACTGGCAGAGGTTTTGGTGCTGTGTTGCCCTGTGGACTGACACTGCTGCCCTGGGCATCTCCCGGGGACCTGTTCCTCTATGAGGAAGAGAAGAGGAAGGACACTGTAAACAGAAGTGGCCTCCTCAGGCTCCTTTCTCAGGGACCTGAAGCCAGGCTCCCGAGCGGCTAATTAGCATGCTGTTTGGGCCTGAGTTAGGAATGTAATTACTGTTGGAGGCAGAGCCCGCCCAAGGAATGCATTCTGAAGGTTACCATAGGAATCCGAGGGCCTATTCATCCTTGCAACACTAATCACAGTCATAAGGAAGGGATTGGGGACAGGCTGCAGGTTAACATCTGAGGAGATGCCCGGAACAAAGCCCCGGCACTTGCTCCTTAACCCTTTGGAGTCCAGAGTGATGACTGTCTAAAGGTCTCCTTGGTCAGGTCCAAGAACCAGGCTCGCCCCTGGTTCCTCCGCTGTGTATGGGTGAGAGAACGGGGTCCTGACCTCTGAGGACTCCTTACCGAAAGGAATGCAAGAACAGGCTAGCTGGCTCTTGACCTTAAGGTTCGGGCCTGAGTCCTTCAGTAGACTAATGGGCAGCAGGGGGCCCCCCTCCCCTTAGGGAAGTGTCCACTTCCTTTGCTTGTGAGAGGGCTGGCTCTCTGGGGATGGCCCTAAATTTCTCCTACCTCCCCCGAGTTCTTAACTGGACCCCTCAGATGACACTGCTCTGGCCTGTCCCCTGACTGCGAGGGCCCCTGTCACCCAACATGTGCCCTCTTCTCTGGGTGACCTCTCATGCTTCATCCACGCGTTCAGCACACGTGTTGAGTACCAACTGATCAGAAGTTGCTAGAAGCTGGAAGGTCCACAAAGAAAACCATCCTTGCCCCTCAGGGGTCACAGCCTTTTGATGACAATGACCCACAGTTTAGAAGTGTCCAGCTAGAAACAGGATAGGGCATGCCAGATGGGGACTGTGGGTCCTGACTACAGATGGCTTCACTGGGGTGTGGAAGCCAGGATGCTCTGCTAGGAGGCAGGGGAGCTGGGGCTCAGAGTCAAAGGGTCGCCCCAGGAGGACTGAGCTTCCAGGAACTTTGAGCAGTGGATCTCAGCCCCTTCACTTGGGTGGGCTTCCTGATTTCTTGTCTTCAGTGGGCTTAGGGCTGCATGAGGGCCATCTTGAATCTTTTTAGTGCCCGTGGGGCATTGCCTGCTGGAGAGGTCTGTATTGTCCTAAAACTCTGTCTCACCCTGGAGAGAGGCACCCAGGGATGGTACACACAGGAACACCTGCAGTGTGAGTGCCTATGTGAGGCACTTGGCTTCTCTTCCAGAACCTTCCAGCAAGGACAGCAGCTCCTGGCTACCTCTACCCAGCCTTCTTTCCTTTAGTTCTGTCTCCCTGGTCCCCACAATGCCACTTGTTAGCCGGAGTCTTGAAAAGAGTGGCAGGGTAGAGTACACACTTAACACCCCAAGCCACTCTGCTCTCTGCAGACCTTGGGGGACCTGCCTCAGTGTGAATCGCCATTCAGTGGCGGCCTAACTGTGTGATCAACACCAGGCCAGGAGCAGGGAGGAAGGAAATTTGTTTGTGAATTTTGCCCTTTGTTATGGAAAGCCGCTGGGTTTTAAAAAATTGTAAAGGTTTGAACTGTTAACTCCCAGGGTAGTCCCGCCCAATGGATGGTGAGGCTGTGGATGTGTTTATTTCTTTAAAAAAAAAAAATACAGAATTGCCGTTAAGTAGCTGTATGCAAATTTCCTGGGGCCTGTTGATTCCATTCCCTTGAAATCTTATTGAAAAGGATCAACCCCACAAAATGGGGAAAATTGTGCACTCCAGAGCAGCCCTGATTTCCTCAGCCGCTTCTAGGCTGCAGGCCTCTCTTTGAAATTGGCTGGATCCTTTCAGGAAATTGTGGGGGTTGACTACAGCTTCCAACCCTGCACCCCCATTCCTGGGATGCTCAGATGACCCAGGTTCCCACAGGTGTTCCACATTGTCCCTCCAGGCCCCTTGCCAGTGATTTTGGGGGCAGAGGTCACGAGAGTCATGAAGGGGGAGGGTGGGGTGCCTGAATCATGTTCCCCAAAATTCCTGTGTTGAAGCTGTAACTCTCTTCAGTATCCACATAAATGCCTATCGATTACATTAAAATTGATCTTTAGGTGGCCAAGGTCTAGTGTTTTTTTATAAGAACAGATGCTGAGGCCACAGACACACAGGATGACCGCCACAGAGCAGCTGTAAGCCAGCTATAAGCCAGGCACACAGGACAACTGTCAGGGCACACAGGGCACCAGCTATAAGCCAAGCACACAGATCAAGCACCATAGGGCACAGGGCAGCAGCTATGAGCCAGGCACACAGGATAACTGTCACAGGGCACAGGGTACCAGCTATAAGCCAAGCACACAGGATAACTGTCATAGGACACAGGACATCAGCTATAAGCCTAGCAGAGTAGTCTCAGGAGAGACAGCCCACCATATCTTAATCCTGGACTTCATCCTCCAGGATTTGAGACTATAGCTCCCTAAGGTTTGATGCCCAGCAATGAATATGAAGGCAGAGACCCCAATCACCCTACCGCAGCCTAGGAGGCACAGAATTCCTTTCGGCACTTCCGCCCCACCTGAAGACGCCTGACGCCTTCAATTTTACTTGGAGGATGGCAAAAGTAAGTGTGTTTGGATACATTCAATCACTGCTGTCTGCTGAGAAGCAGGGAGATATGCAAAGCAGAGGGGCTAGAAGCCAGCCAGCCAGAGTTCCTGACCCTTGAGAGCAGTGGTTCTCAACCTTCTTAATGCTGTGGCGTTTTGATACAGTTTCTCTGTATCAAATGTAAAAGTCACCCCCAAATGTAAAAGTGGCTTTGTTGCTACTTCGTAACTGTAACTTTGCTACTGTTATGAACCGTAACCCAAACATCTGTGTTTTCTGATGTTCTCAGGCCATCCCTGTGTGAAAGGGTGGTTTGACCCTGAAGAGGTTGAGACCCACAGGTTGAGAACCCCCTGCTCTAGAGTCTTCCAGGATCCCAGTGTGGGCCCTGCCTTTGGCTCCTATCCTCAGTAAGCTCTGCTTCTACCTTGGTCACGCTCAGAGACCAGGAACAGCCCAACCCTCCTGTTTGAAAGCATGGTGGATCCTCCCAAAGGACAAGTAGCAGAGGCACCGTCTTAGCTTAGACATCTTCACCCCATGGCAAGGGAAAGTGCCACACACAGAACAGAGAAAGCCGAAATCTGCCTTGTATCGAAACCCAGCGTGGGGCAGATGGTTCCTGAATGCTAGTCAGGGCTCAGGATGGTCCTGGAGGGCTACCAGGTAGCTCCTCAACTGCTGCACATCCGGGAAGTCCCTTCTAGGACAGTCTATTCCCTTGGCTTCCTTTTGTGGGCATCTGTCCACACAGAGTGGACAGCTAAATGCAGCTAAGACTCACTTCACTCCTTCCCTGCCAGCCTTGCCTTGTGACACCTGAGTACGTATGCATCCTGGACTTACTGTCCACCTGTGTTCTCTGACTGTGATGTGGGTCCTGGAAGTATTGGGGGGGGTACTCCTGAGGCTCTGGTGGAGCTGGGGGTCTGCCCCCAACTTCTGCCTTTGATTTCTCTGTGAGATGGGTTTCTATTTAAAACTTGTCCCATTGTGCCAAGTCCTGGAAACCCACCGGACACTCCTCCATCCTCCCCTGAAGCATGGACCAGGGTTGCCCTGCCTGGCCAGCAGAGATGGTGCCCTGTCTACAGTGCCACTGCTGGGTCTGGCCAGGCTGTGGGAGACTGGAGGGGGGAGCATGAGGCAGTTTTCCCAGCTTTGCTCCCAAAACTGATGCCATCCCACAAAGAACGCTCCAGATCTTGCCTGTTGAGCTGGGCTAGCTCTCTTCAGCTTAAAGTCTTCCCACTGTCCCTCACTCACTGCCCTTTGGTGGGCACAGCTTTTCATTCCATGTGCCTGCAGCAGATACCACCCTCCCACCCCACCCCCAGGGCTCTAGGCTGCTCCATGTGAGTTACTTGGGGCCCATAGATGATGGATAGACTCAAATGAAGCCATCTTTTTCTGCCAGCTGCTAGCCTTGGCTTCCCCTGACGACGGGCAGCCACTACTCCCCCAGCCAGTTTGGAAGGTGCCTGGACATCCACTCGGCCTTGTGGTGCGGGCCGCCCCATTCAGCACAGATAAGCCCTTTAGAATCAAGGGGGGAATTTAATTCAGTGCCTGAGTGACAGCACGAAGATTTATCCCCTGGCCAGACAATACAGCCCTGGGGCTTTAATCTCACCCAGACAATGCACGGCTTCGAGGCCCTCATCGGCGGCTTTCCCACGATGGCTGCTGATTAGCGGAGGTGCGCGTTGGATGGAAGCCACTATCTCTCAAGGAAGTGTTTGCTCCTCTGCCCAGGGCTGTGGGGTGGAGAGGGCCAAGCTTTCTCATCTCAGCATATCGAGGGCACAGCAAGAAGGTCCCCTGTGCCCCACAAGATGCCAGCCACGAGAAAGCCATGTCCCTCAACTGCTACAGCTTCAGACATCACCTGCCCCGCCCCCCCTGGAGTGAGGTCAGAAGGTCAGGCAAGTGACTCAGTATCTTGAGAAAGCTTGACACTAACCCCTCCACTCTCCACCTCGCCCTCTATGGGTGACAGGAAGAGGCCTTGGTCTTCACCTCCTTGAGAAAATGTCTGCTAAGTCTCTGTCACCTCTGTCACCTCTCCCCTTCAGGACCACAGTGATTCTTCCCTCTCCATCTTCCATAGCCCACGGCCTCTTCAGGCAAGGCCTGGATGCACAGAATCTACCATGGATGCTTAAGAAAAACCAACCAGCCCTCCACAGAAGAATGTTCATGCATCTTTCCAGCCCAGAAATGTCGCACGTGAGTGAGAGAGAAAGAGAGACGTCTTATCCCTTGGCAGCGAAAGGGGCTCTGGGAAGATGGAACAAGGTGGGGAGACAATTCTGAGGGCCCCTCAGGAAAATCTAGCCTGGGTCTCCAAGGCCACATGACCACTCAGCACCACTGTGGAGGACCTGTCCCGGAAGAGGAGGGGCAGCCAGTCTACAGAAGCATTACACTGTCTGCTAATTTTTCTAGAAATGAGTATGAAGAATGCATAGGAATCGCTCCACTGCTGGTGCCACTCAGTTTCCACTCAGAGTTGGGGGTCTCTGCTGCACTTTCCTCACTTGGTGCTCCTCAGCAGGGCCCTGGACACCAGCTCTCCTTGGCCATATGGCTGCAGCCCACAGCCTCTGGCAGCCTTTGGATCTTCCAGATCCAGCCTCTAGAGACCGCCCTGCTCCCCCATCTCCTTCCTCCTGCAAGGCTTCTGCACACCGCCCCAACATGGGACCCTGAAACATGCTCTGCCGAGGACCATCCCTGAGCCCCATGGTCTACTACTGCTCCTGGCTGGCTCAGTTCAAGGATGCTGCTGTGTCCCCAAACCCTGGAAAGCCTACCTCCCGGGTTCGGCTCTGAC
Organism: Acomys russatus; assembly: GCF_903995435.1. NCBI lineage: Eukaryota > Metazoa > Chordata > Mammalia > Rodentia > Muridae > Acomys > Acomys russatus. Next base: position 46,024,549 of record NC_067165.1, read on the forward strand.
AAGATTCTTCGTAACCTTGTCTCTGAGCAGAAGTCAGCTCTGAAGATGGTTGGGAGGACCGCATTTCACACCCAGATACGCTAGGACATGATGTTACCTTTCAGGGACAAGTTGTAGGGACCAGACCATTCCTGTGCACATCAAAACAGGGTCGTCAGCAGCCCACAGCACTGGGAGGACCCAGGCCTACACCAACCACCACCCTGCGGGATAGGAGAGGTCGAGTTTGAGACCGCTCCACTCTGCTCTGTATGGATGACGGGAAGAGGCCTAGCTGCCATGCAGGAAGGCATTCAAGTCTAAAATCTAAACCATGAAAGAGGGTCAAAATGCAGAGTGTGGGTCTCATTCGGTGAGCACATATTTTGGAGAAAATGGGGGATCTGTTCTTTTTAAAAATCTTCCTGTGTGTATCACGTGTGCCTGTATGCTGTGAGGATATCTGACAGCATCCTCTGGTCTCGAGCCTCAATTTCCACCTTGCTGCATTCTCCCGGCTTCTGGGGCTCCCCTGTCTCCCCACACCTGTGCTTCAGTACCTGGCCTTCCAGTGGGTTCTAAAGATCCGAACTCAGAACCTCATGCCTGTGTGGCAAGTGCTTTACTCACTGAGCTATCTCCCCATCCCAGAATTTCTTCCTTTGAAAGGATGTTTACGAACTAAAGAAACTTGTCTAGGGAAACAGTGGTTGGTGTGCCGCTCAGGACCCTGGCAAGCTCCAGACCACTGCCTGACAACGCTGAAGATTCGTCTTGCTATCATTCTGACAAAGTTCCTCCATGCTGGGGCTCAGGCTCCTGTCAGCTCTCTGCTCCCACCACAGTCTTCCCTCCACTGGGACAGCCAGGCTTCCTTCTTGCTCTCCACTCATAAGGCTACGGACTTGACTCGAATCTTGGATCTATGCAGTTCATCTCGCAGTGATGCACAGCCTTACTTTTAGCCTATCCCATGAGGTAGGGTAGCCAAGCAGGGTACGTGTAGCTTCTGCCCACAAGGCTGTCCAGACCTAGTAAGCTACTGTGCTGACCCAGGGCCACATCTTGATTGCCTAAGAGGCAAGAAGAGCTCTCCACACTGCTAGCTCCAGAAACTTAAGCCAGACCTGCCCGGAAAGCCACTGCAAAGATGCTTGAAGGCCAAACGCAGGTGTTCACCCATCCCACTTCCAGAGAACTGATGCAGATTGATGCCAAGTCACAGACTGGGTAGAAGTGTCCTGTTCGGTTTCCTACCTTCCAGCCAGAGAGTAAGGCCAAAGGCCCCAGGCCTCTTTCCACACACCTTATATGAACACAACACAGTCTAAGCCTGAGGGTGAGAATAAGAGCAACAGCTGACTATACCCACCAAGAAAACAACTGGAGACAAGAGATGACAGGAACCAGAAAGGCCAGGACTGCCCAGGCTGATGATCCAAAGGGCAAAGGGGGGTACCTTTAGGGGAGTCCCTCTGCCTGGACTGAGGCTGTATCCAGGTTGCCCAGAGTTCTCAATTAAAATGGGGTAGAAAAAGCACCCACAGGGCAACACTGGACAGCCACAGGGCCACTGGTCCCTCGGAGGGCAGAGTTTGGGACAGCAAGCATCCTGAAGTCTAACAGCCCAGGAGAACCCCCCTCCCAAGAGCCACATTACCGACTAGCTGGCTGTAATTGTTGGGGTCCTCAAGCAAGTGGCCTTCTGCCTGTTCCTGTCTCCGTTTGTACTCTGCGGGGTGTAGTGCTCACCTGATGATAAGGTAAAGGTTAGAAGACGGGGGCCCGGGCCTGACTCTCCTCCGTCACAACGCCTAGTTCCTCTTGTTTGGAGTGTAGTAGGAAGATTTTCTTTCTTTTCTTTTTTTGCTAAGATTTTTGCTTTTAATGCTTTACATGTTTGTGGATTTGTCTGCATGTATGTACGCGTAGCATTGTGCAATGCCCAAGAAGACCAGGAGAGGGCGTGTGATCCTCTGGAACTGGAGCTATGGGTTGCTGCAAGCTGCCATGTGGGTACTAGGAATCAAATCCCAGCCCTCTGCAAGAGCAGCAAATACTCCAAATTGCTGAGCTCTCCAGCCCCTGAGTCCGGTCTAGTACTGCACATCTTGAACCCCAGCACTCAAAGAGGCAGAGGTGAACCATTGTCAATTTGAAGCCATGCTGGTCTACGCAGAAGTTCCAGACCAGCCAGGGATCCATAGGGAGACCCTCTAGGCAGACTCTTTAAAAAGAAATAAATAAACAAACAAACATCAACTGAAGCCCATTTCCTACGAATCTATCTGGGATGCAGAGTGACATGGCCCTGAGCTCTTCCTGAATCTGACGGCAGGTCTCTGTGTAAGGCTGTGGAAAGGTCTGAAGTTGGAGGAACTTAGGACGTCTCAGGACATCACAAATAACCAAGGAACAGAGCCACAGCGGAAGCAGTATTGATGCTCACGACCTGCTAACCTGTTCAAGGGACCCAGTGTCAGACGAATAGCTCTAGTGCATATAGTGCCACCCCAGGCTCTGCTGCCCATGAGGCTGTCTATTGAAGAAACTGAATCCCGGTAGCTTGAGATCTATCTGTCTCCTTGCGTCCCCTGAACAGCTCTGTGGTGTGGTGAGGGGGCAGCACTACCTACTTTTTTAAGGCATTTTGAAAGCCCTGGGGACCCAGGACTCTACAGTGGGCAGGCCAGGCTACATCTAGATGTCTCTGGGTCCATACAGCAACAGCCTCGGTGAGTTGCCTTCTTCTGGATCCACCACTCCACGGGACAAAGAAAGTTTCAAGAAATCCCACTTCTGGATTCACACTGCATGTGGCCTTGACTCTTTCTCAAGCAGCTGCACGCATGTATCTCCTGGCATGTTGGGTGTGCCAGTTGGGGCTCGCAGCAAGGTGCTGAGCCTCCATACTCATCAAAGGGCCAGGCGGTTCCTTCTCTGCCCCTTCACCATTCGAACATGCACCTGCTAAACACTCTCTGCCCAGTTCTAGGTGGGAAGGTGACAGTGCCACCATGGAAGGAACGCAGTACCTCCCTTCAAGTAACCCAGCTAGTTGAGCCAAGACACAGGGGCTATCAGGAGGTCCAGCACTGGCCACTCTCAGCAGAGTGTGCAGAGACCAGGAGTGTGAGTGAGGGAGTGGTCTGCTCCGGTGGGTAGGTAGGAAGGGGCTCTGAGACCAGCTGATACTTTGTATCTTCAGGATACTTTGTATCTTTAGGATACTGTCTGTCTTTAGGATACTTTGTATCTTTAGGAGTCTGGATATCTTGAGGCTTCAGAAGTTTGTTTTCGTTCTTTAGAAAATAAGACACCTTTTACAAGGCAAGGTGTCAGTATTGGCACCCCCTCTGGGCAAGTACCTCCCTTCTGTGGTTCTGCCATGAAAACCAATGGGGAAGCCAGACCCTTCAGCACCTTTCTAGCCACCTGGACAGCCATTCATGTCCAGCTCTGCCCTCTGAGGGGAGGAGCATGGGAAGGAGTTGGAATGAGGTAAGCCCCTGGCCCAGACGCATCAAGTATTTCTGGGAGCCCTGGGTAGGCAATAATAGTAGCTTTGCCCAGAAGATAAAAGCCCCAAGCACAGCAGCTGTACAGCAGACCTGAGCCATCTCATAGTGACACTGGCCCTGAGGAGACCCACGGGCTGAGGCTAGGCAAGGCAGGCCTGGAAAGGTCCATCTGACTCTACAGTCATGCAGATGTTTGGGACCTGAATCCAGCAAAGTGTCACCAAAGCCACCCATAATGTCTTACTTAGGCTCAGAGGCTGCTCACCACCAACAGCAAAGGCCAGCTTGACTCAGGGCACAGTCAGCTCTCAACATGGTCACATCTAGGCCTACAGAGCCCCACCCCACACTGAAAGGCCCCTGAGCTCCAGCTTAGTGCAGGAGCAGGCAGGGGGAGATAGATTCGGAAGTCAATAACCCCTTGGAGGCACAGCCGGCTCTGCCCAAGGGGAGCACAGGCAGGAACAGACATGGCTGCCTATCTACTCCTGATGCTGTCACTAAGAATGGCTCATTGACAGTGGCCCGGAGCACGCTGGGGTATCTCCAGGCCTTGAACATGTGGCCTCCACAGCCCCATCAGGTGCACATCATCCACTCAGAAAGGTTAGGAACTTATGCCCATGGTCATATAACCAGTGAGGAGCCCAAAGCACCGAAAACTTTTCCTATGTTGATCCTCAATGTTCGCTCTTGGCTTATGACAAGAATCTCCAGTCCTGCCCCTGGCCTCTTGCGACCTCAGCAACTCAGGCAGGAATTCTCTGAATGACTCTTCTTTACCTGAGAATGGGTCTGCTTTTAACCTCAGATCCAAATGTGATCGCCAAGGGACACACACATCCTAAGGATATACTGCAGATGAAGATAATCCACCTAGCACCCAGAAAGTACTCTCTTGGAAGGAAGATTTCACAGGAACAAAGGTCACACAGACACACACACACACACACACACACACACACACACATACATAATATACTACATATATTCACATGTATACATAACACACAGACATATACACATACACATAAATACACATATACATATATAACAGACTACACACATTCACATGCATATATACATACACAGATACACGTACACACATAATACACAGGCACGCACATTCGTGTGCACACAGGAAAATCTTAAAGGTAGGTCAGGGATTAGAGGGCAGCCTCAACAGATACAAAACAGAACATGTAAAGGCCACAGTGGCCTCACCATGCGCCATCCCCACAGTAATGACAAACACTTCATGAGAGGACTGGGCAAGGCATACAGCATGAAAACTCAACAGGCTCCCCTGGGCGCTTCCAGGAGGCTTGCCAGGGAAAGCGAGGAGAGCCAGAGCCAGAGGCATACCCACCTTGATCTCCAGGCAGACACAGTCCACGCACCATCTGCACTGTTCTGGAAGCTTCAGAGAGCTGCGAGCCCTTGGACCAAGTTTCCCGAGTGGGAGCAACCCTGCTTCTCAGCCTGTGTAGGCTGTCCATGTGATGGCTACAAGGGGCCTGGAGGGACGCAGTAAAGAGGCCCTGTGCCCTTGGGCTGGGTAAGGCGGGTGCCCATGTGGCAAAAGAGGAACAGGGCCCATGCAGAGGAAAGCTCTGGCCTTGCGAGTTTTTTCCAGCCTCAGCCAAGAGGTACAGGTTCTAAAAACAGACCCTCTGGCCTGCACGCGCGACCAGCCGCCCCTCCCATGACCTCATTCTTTCCCAGTGGTTCCAATTTGGCCAGAGCTCTGCAGAGGCAAGGCAGACAGGGGCTCCAGGGACTTCGAGAAAGCTGAGTGGGAGCTGAGGAGGAAGCCGGGGGTCTGGGCTAGAGAGGTCAGACAGAGAGGAGGCCACAGCGTGGGAACCTCCAAACAGGGACCGTGGTAAGAACCCAAGTAGATGATCCAGAGAGGTGACGGAGAGCTGTTGTCTCTTCTTTTCTAAATTCTAGTGGTGATGGGTCTTTCTGGGGGCCCCACTGCATACCCTAAATGGAAAGGCACTAGGCACACTGGCTGAGAGGCAGAGGGTAGACAATTGCCACAGTTCTGTGAGGTGTCCCCACCCTAGGCCAGAAGGCACTAAACCATGTGTATGGTGGAGAAACTGAGGGAAGGAGCAAGGAGCCCACACCTTGCTCTTGCCCTGAGTGTTTTGATACCCTGAAGCCTCCATTGAGTCTGCTCTCCAGCCACAGGGAGCCTGAAGTGAAGTCGGGACTTGGACATGGCCCTGGGCAGACCCCCAAGGCATCCCTGCCTGGCACCCCTAAATCCAAAGCTGTCTATAGCACACAGGGGTCCCAGGCCTGTCTGTCTGATATGCCAAAGCCCAAGCTTTGTCCCAAACCCACATGCTGAGCAGGAACCTTGAAGTTCACCTGCAGGAAAGGCTGTGAGGCTGTTCTGTTGGCCCTCGTGCCCACCTTGGACGGGAAGCCCAGCAGACATTGAAGCCAGTCAGCCTCGCCTCATGCCAGCTCCCCACTGTCCCTCAGTTACACCATCTCCATCTTCTCCCTGGAGAACAGGCCTGCTCCACTCCGCCGAAAGGGCTCCAGTTCACTCAAGGGAGTCAGCCCGTGATCTCACAAGGAGATACAACCACCCTTGTAATCACCAAGGGGAAAACTGAGGCCAGGCTGCAGAGGGTCCCAGATACACCCCCCCCCCTCAACTAGCTTTAATCAGTTAAAGTAACTATCCTTTCTGCATAGCCTCAGGTGCCAAGCACAGGCTGCTACTGAGCTACAACCTTCAGCAACTCTGGACCAAGTGATGGAAAGAGACATTCAAGCCTCTTGACCCAGTGCGGGAAGGGCCTTTTCACCTTGGCCATGCTGAGGGGAGACAGGGACTGGGGGGCCAGGAGCTCCATGCAGTGGTACAAGAGATCTACAGGATCAGATCCCAGCAGCCCTGTCCAGTGGCCTCACCTCTGTCCTGGCATTGCTTTGCTGCAATAGAGGGTGCTGGATTGCAAGCCTGAGATTTCCGACCTCCACAGTCCCACCCACAGTGGGAAGACACAGAGGAAAACCCCAACTCCCTCCCAGATCCACAGGTGACCTCCCTAGAGTCCACATGACACCAACAACATGATCAAGACCCTGGCCTCAAAGCTGCACTAAGTCCCAAGAAGCCATGAGGCTCTGCCCAAATTTGCTCACTGGAACAGAAATTGCCTGCAGTCTAGAGCTCAAGGGATGGCCCATGTTTCCCCAACCAAATGAGTCTCTTAATGCCAATAAGCCAAGTGCTCTGTGTTCCACCAGTGTGAAAGTCACCTCCCATCACAGCTCATGAAGACCCAGCAGAAGTGACAGCAAAGGGCTACAGCATCCCAGGCCCAGCCTTGAGTTGCAAGGGGCCCAAAAGTCTGCTCTCCCATTTATGCCAGATTCATGATAAACCTCTTCTCCAGGCCTGGTTCCAACACCATGCTAAGGGCAATAGATCCTTTATGGCAGGTCTGTACTGGGGCACTTAGGATACTCACTGATTCAGAGAGAAGGCAACACAGCTGTGCTGAACACAGGTTTGTGCTCTTCTCTCTCCGTGCTGAGTGTTTGTGGCCACCTGGGCAGGGCTCAGAAGCAAGGGTGCTACAGGGACAGGCTAGAAATCACAGGATATAGCCCCCTTCCCAGTGTTCACACACACACACACACACACACACACACACACACACACACACACACACACACACACACACACGCCTCATGGTTGCCTTTATGGCCTGCTAGCAATTCCCATATCCTAAGAGGAGTTCCCCCTGTCTAGCAGCCAGCTCAGTCTGACATGGTGCCCAGCCACCTTCCACCCTGCACCTTCAAGTGTTCATTTTCTGGGTCACTGGCAGCCACAGACCACACTTGACTGCAGCCACCACTTTCTCTAGGCCAAAGTCACTAGCCAAAGTCTCCACTTCTGCTTGGCACTTCCCGAAACAGCACCTGGCCGCAGGACCACAGAAATCCACAAACCCGCGGTCACTTCTTTTACTAAGTTCTTGAGGCTCAGTGAAAGTTGTCAGGGCTTCCTTCCCCTTGTATTACCTGCTCCCTGCTTAGGTGTGATGGGGTACACAGCCCTTGCCCCACAAGCTCTCACATGAGTTCTCAATCCTTCTCTCTACTCTGGGACCACAGCTGGAGTTTTACCCATGTTTTAACAAGGAAATCTAATGCTGTCTGCCCCAGCTGTGGATGGAAGAGAGCTCCATTAGCCAGTCACTGGCCCCTCCGTACAGAGCCTGCACCACCTCCTTGCATGGGAAGGCAGAGGCAGCACTGACACGGATGCCCTCGTCTCTGCAGAGCAGCACAGCCATGCAGAACGCAGACACTCCCTCCCTCAACTGGCCTGGAAAGGCTGAGAAGTGAGGAAGAACACTGTGGGGACACCTGGGGGGCCTTGAGTACATGACAACCTACTACATCATCCAGTCTGGACCATCCTCACCATCTTAGCCTGCTTTGTCAGAGCGTCTCCAGAGACCTGCATGCCTTAGCTGGTTAATTAAGCAGAACAGATTCCCCAGGGTCAGGTAGCTTGATAGGTCAGGTAGCTCCAACTTAGCTCCTTCCTGCCTATGCAATAGGCAGCATAGGAGAGTGTGGGGCGCCTGTTCTGTGCTGTCAGGTATCCCCACACCACACAGTGCCAGGCATGGGCCCTAGAGGGCTCTTCACCTCATCACACTGGGCTCTTCGGGGTTCAACTCTAGTTGGGGCCCTGGGAGGGTGGGGTAAGGAGTTGCAAGTGGGTGACAGTCCTCTGTCCTGGTGGGAATGGGAGGAGCGCTTAGCAGAGAAGTCACAACAAGGGCAGTCAGTATGGTCGACTCTGTTCTTGGCTCCCAGGGAGTCGGTAATGAGGTCCAGAAGGACTGCAACATGGTCCACAGAGACCCACGGGCAGCTTCTGCTCCCAGCCCAGTCCTAGTCCTTAGGTTTAGAGCAGAGAAAAGCACTGTGCTCCAGCCCACGCTAAACAGGGGCTGCCCAGCCAGCAGGTAGAGTGTCCCTCATCCCCCAGGTATGTGCAGTCCTGGAGGGACTGTGTTGTGTTTCCCGCTCAGTGGTGAACAGTGGGTGTTAGAGATAATACCGAATGGTATATTTTACTGCAGAGGGAAAGAGAAAAAAATGTCAGCCAGGCAGTGGTAGCAGTCCACACCTTTAATCCCAGCACTTGGGAGATAGAGGCAGGCAGATCTCTGTAAGTTCGGGGCCAGCCTGGTCTAACAAGTGAGTTCCAGGACGGCCAGGGCTCCACAGAGAAACCCTGCCCTGAAAAACCAGAAGGGAACAAAAGTCCTTCTTGCTGCCTGAATCTTGTCCACGCCTCAACCTGTGGCAGCCACGGGTCATGGTCATGGGAAGCTTGTGAACTGGTCATTGGCTCTCCCAAGCTGACACTTTGGGGGACTGACACAACTCTCTGTCCAAGTTGCCTCTCTGATCCCCTTGGGTCTGGGCTATACTGCAGGGCCTCACGGTGTGGCTTAACAGCTGGTAATCCAGACATAGTCCCAGCTGCTGAAACGTACATCTTTGTCCACGAGCAGCTGATGCCTGCACCGCACAGCCTGTCACAGAAAGGAGGGTGCATCCTATGTGCCAGCCTCTGTCGACAGCTGTCTCTGTCTCATCCTTTAGGTCTAGTCCTGGGTCCCCCCTCCTCAGGAAACCTTCCTGCCTCCACCTGCCTACAGCAATGTTTCCATCCCCAAACTACAACGACCCCATTGATTTTTTTATCGTCTTTGGCATGTACCTGGGTAGGATGTGGGGCCCTGAGGTCATGGCTGTCTCTCCAGCCTTATGACCCAAAGTTATACTTCTGTGGTTCTCTGGGTGGAGACTGGTGGCTGTGCCCTGTCTATGGCAGGGACATGACACTCACCAGTCTCGCATATCCTCTTTGAAGGCCTCTCCTAGAAGCTGAAGGCAGAGTCCTTGGCCCTGCTCAGGAAGGTGCCACTGCAGAGCCGTCTGTGGCCCTGTGAGAGCTACCCCTCTGTAGCGCGCGGCTGTGTCCCCTGCAGCAAGTGGCAGGATATGACTCTGGGGCTGCAGGGAGAGGAGTTGAAACGCAGGGTGCACTTAGTTCTTGGCAGCCCTTCTCACTAAGGGGTCTGAGCCCTTCTGGAGCCCGGGGTTACGTGCTCTGGGGTACATCCTGGCTGGTGTGAGAGCCAGGAGACTAAGCTGGGCATCACAGAGGCCCAGCATTCTGGGCAAGTGCATCCTCCTCCTAATGGCATCTGGAGCTGACATCACCTATGGGTGACCGCAACTCTCAAATGCTCGCCCACGGGGCTACATCCACACACCATGGGGGATCTGAGAGCCTGGCTGGCTGAGCCATGACAAATGTCAACCCAGGAAAGCCCACCTTGGCCCTCCCTGCAGCACGAGTGGCCCCATGGCCTAGGGGACATTTTGGTCTCACTTTGTAGCCATTCCTCTCTCTCTGCTCAGGTCTCTGAAGCATTCGGCACTTTGCAGACTCCATCCTGACCCAGAGCAGAGGGCTACTGGGGACAGGTCGTGGCTGGAGGCACGAGAGCTGGGGCCTACCATTCGCAAATACCTGTTCACGCTGTCTTCACTGTGGCTGCATGAAACAGCTGCAGACGAACCAGGACAAGCAGGCAAGGCATGGGCACTTGCCTCCCCACTCTGAAGCCTTGGTAGCCTACCATGTAGGAGAACCCCTGAGGGCCACCCCTTTTCATCACAGTCTCGCTGAGGGAACACCCTCAGCCCCATCCCACAGCTTTGGGGGCAGGTTCCAAAAGCTTTTATTTTAACCTCCAGCAGCAGCTAGACTCCACACACACACACACCAACAGTGGGCAACTTCATCCACTCCTGAAAATATAAACAGACATCTGCTTTCTCTTCCCGAGGTGGGGGGCAAAGAAATATCTCATCACCTTTCGTGTGTGCTCAGGAAGTTCAAAGTCAAAAGGCTCGAAGGCCTTGGAATCTGTGGGAGCAGCTAGGATGGGTTTGGGGTATCTGGAGCAGTTCTGTGCCACAGACCAGGGCCAAGACTCACATGTAGAAGAGAGTAGGCACCTGGTCTTCTGGCGCAGCGGTGGGGGGTCGGGGGTGCACACCTCAAGGAAGTAGAGAAGTCTGGTCTCTTAAGGGAAAAATATGGACATATGTTCCCAACATGTGGACAACTCCAGTGTGGAGGGAAATACTGAAGTACACTTATGCCTCATCCAGGCAGAAGCTGAACCAGAAGCAAGCCCACCTTAAGCCATGCAAGGTAGAGCCAGGCCTGCACGCTTCCTCACTGAGAGGGCGAGGGATGGCAAGTGGCTAAGCTGTTAGTCCTACCTTCTGCGGACTGATCGGGAGAGCGAAGGGCCCAGCTAGGAGAAGCAAGGGCAGCAGGTGTTCAGACAGGACACGCAGACCAACTTCAGAGCCCTTGGATGCCTTCTGCCCAGCCTGGCTAGACCTTGCACCTGCCTCTGCTCAAACTGGGGGTACCAGTCCTTAACCCCATCTGTCTAGCTGTCCTTGTAAGAGCATGGATGCCTTGCGTCCTTGTGTGGTGACGGATCCCAGGAAGCCAGCTGGTGTTCTCCTCTGCTACCCGACGTGACACGTGAGCAGTTAAGGATTCCCAGAGGGTAGGATAGTAGTTGGTGTGAGACCAGGGTTCTCAGCCCATGTCACAGGCTGAGGCAACCCTGAGCTCCCAGATCTTGGGCTAACCTAACCACTGAAAACAGACCGGGATTTTGTTTGTTGTTGTTATTGTTGTTGTTTGGTTTTGTGTTTTGTGTTTGTTTGCTTGCTTTGGCTCTGTCTGTATGCACTCATGTGGTATGTGTGTGCATGTTCTGGTATACGCACATATGTGTATGTTCGTGTAGAGATCAGAAGTCTACATCCGGGTCTTCTTGACAGGGTCTCTCATTGGGCCTGGAGTTGGTTAATTCAGCTAGGCAGGATAGCCAGCAAGCCCTACTGACCCACCTGTCTCCGCCCTCTCAGTGTTAGGACTGCAATATGTACCACCATGACTGGCTTTTTCACATGGAGCTTGGGAACTGTCTGAGCTAAGGCCCTACTGTGTGGCCCGGGCAAGAGCTTTACTAACTGAACCATTTCCTCAGCCATAGAGATGGAGTGTTTACACCTCATCTATATGTGGGGGGAATACAGGGGGGGGGACTGAATTTTGAGGGGAGAGCTTCATGGGGATAGGTCCTCAACATCCATTGAGGAAATGAGGAAACAAGAGAATGAGGAGTGAACAGTTCTGGGTCCCAGTGTGGAACACACGCTGGATGGTTTACCTTTAAGTGACGGTGTGGCCAGCAGGCTCTGGGCCCCCTCCACTTTTGACTAAACAAAAAGAAGAAACAGAGGGAAGGTGGTCAGACTTGAGCTTCGTGCACATGTCCTAGATATGGGGGAGCTGAGGGATGGGGAATTCACAGGGGACAGACAGAGGCTCCCTCACATGTTTCAGTGGGGTTCTCTATCCATGAACAAACCACTGAGAAGCCCCCATGTTGGGGGAGGGGGAGGCCATGCTTGTGTTTAAAGGAGGAAGCTGTCCTACACAAGAGGCCGGCTGAGCAATGTGCATCTTATGGACTAGAGACACTTTGATGGGGTCTTAATTTTCCTGAACAAGAACACAACAGGTATGCTGAGGGGCATCCACCTCTCCAGACATGTGGCCTAGCATCGTCTGACAGCTTGATGTTTTTCCCCAGGGCTCCAGCGCTGGATGGGAAAATACCAAGAGTCCAGAACTTCCACACGTCTACCCTCAGGCTCGGCTAGGCTTAGCCAGGTTCCCCCACACACATACCCCCACCTGCCCCTTGGAGGCAGTTTCGGTGCTACCAGAACCCACGGCCCCTCTCTATTCATCCCGGCTGCAGATTCCCTTAGCAAGTGGGTGGCTAGTGGTGAGCAGGCCCCTCTTAGGAGTACCCACACGTCCAAGTGTTTCTAGGAGTGGATTTGGGGTTCTGAACTGGAAAATGGACCATCCCATGTGAGTGGGGAGAAGCAGAAGGGTGAGCAGTGGGGGGTCAAGCCACCACCTCTCTTCTCTGCCTAGTGAACAGCCACAGGGCTGCCTGACCCCACAGGACTTAGAAGCCAGCAGACAGGTGGCTGAAGCCTTCATGTTTTCCCTGTCCTTTCTCACCCTGAAGAAGCACAGCAAGGGAAATTCTCCGGTATTTTTCCCTTCCACATTCTGGGGTACCCCGCCAGAGGGGCAAGCACACAAAGAACACATGAGGTTGCAAAGCCTGTTAGGGTTTGGTTTTCTGTTTTTTGTTTTTGTTTTTTGTTTTTTGCCTTTGTGGATGTTCGGAGTCAAGCCCCTCAATCTCTGATTTGGCAAAGTGAAAGGGAACTGTGGGGGGTTTTATTACTGGTTTTAGGACTGAGCCCAATAACCCAGGCCCCTTGCCCCTGCCTAAAGTCAGCCTCCAGAGCCCCACCTTTGCCTCCAGGAAGAGATTTCTCAACCCGCACTCCAGCACAGACTTGCTGTACACAGAGCCATGGCTGAGTTCAAGCAACAGCAGAGGGAAAAATAACGTAAAACAGACAATACTGTTAGGAGCTCGGGCTTCTGAGTTCCCACACTGAGGGCTGGCTTTGGAAGGTCAGAGCGGCCTTACCTGACCAGGTCAGGACAACATAAGGGGTCAGGACAACAGAAATGATGTGATGGGAAGGCCAGGGGGCAGGGAGATCGGGGGAGACAAGGAAAGCAGGTGTTTCAAGAAGAAATTCAGTCTAAGCCTCAAACTGGAGGATGTACCCAGAGCCACAGCAACACATATGACTCCCAGGGGGAAAAAATGATTTGTTGATAACCAGAGACTTGTCCAAAAGGCATCTTAAACAAGCAAACAAATAAACTACACAAACAGACACGGGATCAAGAGATGGCTTCTGGAAAAAAAGTAACAACTGCCACCAAGCATTTCGTATGATGGTTAGAATTATTAAGCTTACAGTGTTCAAGGTACTGGGCTCACTGGTTTGAGGCTAAGAACCGCCAACCCCCTCCCGCCACCACGCAAACAAAGGAATCAAAATTGGTCATCTCTGGCCTACAAACTTCCTCTCAGAAACCCAAGAAATGTGAATTTCCTCATTTGAGTTTGAGTCACCTGTGGGGCACTAGGAGGGACCGCAGACCTGACCCTAATACAGGGAGTTTATTTCCAGGCCTGATTCAACCAGGAGTCGCTAGACCAGGCTCCAAAGACATGTCCTTCTGTGCCAAAGAACAGAGCGGTTACCATCCCACCCTCTGTGGCCAGCCCAGCCACACTCTCTGCACCTGCCTGGGCTCACAGCTCTAGGTGGGGCCAAGCAACACCCACCCAGAGTGCAAGACCGGACCCTCTAAGAAGGGACCAGAGCTTTCAAGCCAAACAACAGGAATGTGTGCTTACAGGAGTGTGTGCTTACAGGAATGTGTGCTTTACTTCAGGAGCCGTCTCTGCTTTCCCTACACACACATGGGTATTGGCATGAGAACTACCTTGGATTTCAGATTTTCTTTCTCCTCTTTAAAAAACAAAAAAACAAACAAACAAAAAAAAACTGTCATTGAAGATGAGTGAAGCCATATCTATCTTCCAGAAGGGGCCATCACTTAATCGCCTCGCTCCTGGAAATTTCAGGAAGATATTCATTCTCTCTCTCTCTCTCTCTCTCTCTCTCTCTCTCTCTCTCTCTCTCTCTCTCTCTCTCTCTCTGTCTCTGGATGGGACTCTCCAAGCTTGACACTTCTACAGAGCTTTTGCCTTGTTAACAGCCATAATTCACAAAGGTGAAGAAGGCAAACACTGATGGACGGACCAAGAGTTATTCCCTATTTCCAGACAATTGAGCCACAGCAAAAGAAGCAGTGATTGAAAAAAACATCTCCACACCAAGGGTCCCAGCAGAGGACGGAGATGCTGGACTTCGGTTTAGCAGGCACCCGCTTTGTACGCATCATCCCAGCCCTGGAGACCTCTCACTCATCCACAGATGCCACTGCTGAGCAAGTTCAGGAACTGCTCAGCAGGTGAAGGGCTGAGGAGGTAAGCATGCCAGCAGCTCCCGCTGGTAGAGTCTCCTGTGTGGACTGGCAGTGCCTGACAGCAATCCTGAGCTACCATTCTCACTGGGCATGCCAGGGCTCCTCCACTCATCGCTGAACAGAGATTGAGGCTGAAGGGATCTCAGGTGGAAACACGTGAGTCTAGGGTCTGAAAAGGTGACAGCAGATATAGCTGGGTTAGGCCATGCCCTGGCTGGGACAGCACAAGGCCCTTGCCCAGGCAAGCATCTTAGGAGTGCATAAAAACTAAGTAAGCATCAAGTGTCCTAAAAAAAATGAGGCTTCCACCTATCTTTCTGCCCTGAAGAAATGGAACCTGATGTGTGAGCCACACAAAAAAATAAAATAAAATAAAAAATAAAACCTCAGAAAAAGGCCCCTATCGAGCCTTCAAAGAGGCCATGTGCCCTTCACCAGTTTCTGGTTGCCAGTGTCCATGCACTCATTGGTGAGGCCCCTGAATTATACTAAGGCTGAGTGATAGGCCATGCTAGAACCAGGTCTGTGGCCAATGCAGTCAGCTTGAGCTCTGAAAAAGCTACTTTGCCACCATCCAGTCAACGTGGCCATATAACTTTGAAACACAGACACACAACACCAGAAACCCTGTCAGGCCTGAGGCAGCACTGGACGTGCCGACTCCAGCAGTCCTTGGGGGAAGGGATCTGACCAAAGACCTCCTGCCAACCGCCTACTCTAAGACCCCAAAGGTCAACCCAGACAACTGGTCAACCCAGACAACTAGAGAACACTTGCTGAATTCTCCATTGTGGCCACCAGGAGAAGAGCAAGTCCTTGAACAGAATGCTGAACAGGATTGCCTTGGAGCAAGTTCACAAGGCATGCCACTCTTTGGGAAGATGGAGATACTTGGGCTCGCAGCCTGGGGCACATATCTTAAAATGGGAGGTATCAGGATCACATCTCTGCCTGCATCTTAATCCTATGCTGCATACTGTCAGCTAAAGTCTGAAAGCCAGTGCCCCACAGTCTGGGCGGGGGGGCTCTCTGGGGTCCTCCGCTATGGTTTGTAGCCACTCTGTGAGGGTGAAAGCCACACATCTGTGGTATTCCCAGGTCCCAGGAACTCTCTTCACTACAGACAACTCTCATCCAAAGAGGCCTGGTTCCCATTATTTGTAGCTTTACCAAGTCCTAAGCACCTCCCACTTCTGGTCAAGAGTACAGGTGGTCTCAGCAATCCCTCTCTTCTTGAGGCTTCAGTACCCAGGCACGGCCAGGTAGATTATATGGGTACTGAGCACCAGCCTTAGGGGTTAGATACAGCCTTAAGCGACTCCTGAAAAACATGGAGGGACAAAGAACAGGTGAGAGGGGGCCTGCATTATCTCAACTGCCTGGAACTGCTCAGGCCAGCATCTGATGGGCCTAGGCCCACAAGGCCCCTCTCCACTGAGCACTGTCAACCCAGGACCCTCCGGCTTCCCAAGCTCAGTGTTCACCGTCCATGAAGGCCAGCTTGCATGCTTCAGGAGATGGCCGAGGCAGCAGTCAACATGCAGTCCTGCTGGGGCCCTCTGAAACTCCTTCTACCTACTTTCCCCCCGCCCTCAGGTGGCAAGAGCCACGAGTAGAGGCAGATGTGGCTTCAAGTCAAATTCCCAAGGGCAAGTGAAGAGTGGGTGATGCCTCCCTGGCTCAAATGTCCCGGGACAGTGGCCTCCGTTCTGGGGCTGCACCTCAGGTTTCGGAGACAGAGCAGCCACAGAAAGCTGCCCGTTTTTATCGGCAGCGCGCACAGCTCTCCATTGCAGTGGCCCCTCACCCTGGCATTCCGTGCCTCCCAAGGGGGCAGATAATCCCACAAAGGGCCTCGTGCCAGAGTCTGGACACTAGAAAGTGCTTTCTCCAGCCGGGAGCCTTTGGGTTTGCTGGAATCTTCTTACTGGGCCCCAGGGTTCAGATCGAATATCCCTTTGAAAGGGTCCGAGGCAACCTCTGTGCTCCTCTCTGGTCTGTCTGACACCAGATCTAGGGGTGATTGAGGAGGATAGCCCCCTCGACAAACCAAGCCCGCCCCCAACAAGACCATGGTCCCTGTAATAAGAGGAGGGAAGAGGAGGGAAAAGCCCATATCACGTCCCAACAGATGCCAAGACCTTCTCCCTCAGGAAGCTCACGGCTAGTAGCCTCCACAGCCCAGGGTGTGTGGGGAACCAGAAATGGCTAAACCTCCCTGAACAAGAGCCCCGGACACCTAACAAAATGGTCTCCCGAGTCTGGTCTGTGCCACCACGTGCCTGTAAGGTGCTCTTGGGCACATGTGCATCGATGTGCCTTGCATGTGTGCACTGCCATGTGTTTATGGGCTGACGTATCTCACATGTACAAGAGCACAGACTGCCTGCCACGGAGGTCCCTAAGTAAGCCTGAAGCATGGCACACTGTCAGGAGTGAGGCTATCGAGGGCACAGAGACAAAGCAAGCACAACCCTGTTGCTCAGATAAACGTCCTTCCTGAGCCTGGGGGGACACGGAGGACAAGTGACTCACGAAGGGAGGGCACAGGCGCAGGGCCTCCTCAGACTCTGCTCCTCCTTGCATGGGGTGTGAAATGCCATCTCCTTTCCCGTGCAGTGGCATTCTGTCCTAGTACAGGGTGTCCCCGAGCAACTGGTGTACCTCGGCAAAAGGCTGGCGTGGTGGAAACCTTCTCTGGAACGGACCCCAATCCAACAATGGCCCCTTTCCTACCAACCCTATACTAGATAAGTCTATCAGGTGCTCAGGCCGAGCATCCACAGCCTGGATGGTGGCCTTCCGAAGTTTCCTGCCATTCCAGAGCAGAACTAACACAGGCACAGGGCCCTGGGGGTCTGCAAGCCAGCCAGTGGAGCATCCTCCATGGGGAGGGGGGTGTCCAGGAGACTCGGTGAGTCTCTGTCCACTTGAGCTCTACTCAGCAAGCTATTTTGCACAAGTGTGTTAGTGTGAAGATGAAATGCAGGGGGGGGGCTCCCCAATTCCGCTCACACACACACACATGCACCAAAGTAGCTGCCAACAGTGACAACCTGGCACCTAAGGACAAAGACTGTTCAAGTGTTCTAGCCACAATCACAGCAGGGCCTAAACTGGCCCTGTTAGGCCTCTACAGCCTCTTACATGTTTCTTCTACACTGTTTGGACATGAGCGTCTGCCCTGGGGAGGAGGAAAGAAGAGGGTCGGAATTTCATTCCCAAGGAGCACTGGGGCAGCAGCTCAGCCACACACACCCCTGTTCCCTTCCACCAGGCACTGGGGCAGAGAAGGTGAGTCTGTGCTTTCACACACTGGCAGGTGGAGGAAACAGAAAAGTAAACGGGCCCTGGCTGTGACTCGCTTCTCAGAGGGTCCAGCTTGAGGCCCTAGGGATGGAGAAACGTGCCCTGGCTTGTGGTTTCTCACTGTACTCTGCCCAGCTGAAGGGGCAGAGCCCCTGGGTACTGACCTGCAGGGCTGAGGGCCCCAGGGCTATGGCTAGTACTTTCCACCTCAGCACCTCAGGTGAAAGATGAATTCTTGGGGTTCTAGCTCTAGCAACTAATTCCAGCATCAGCATGGAGCCTCGTTGGGAGCCAGAGTTGAGATCCTGTCACCCTAAGTTCCTGGCATGAGAGCAGTGGTCCCACCCTGAGGGCACATACTTCTGACACAGGTCAAGCTAGCCCAGCCCCACAGGGGCCTCCATTAGATCCCAGATGTCACAGAGAATAGAACATATCCCCCACGGTGGGGGCCTGCTAGGCCTCGACGGCCACCATGAGCTGACCACATAGAAACCACTCAATCACACCAGGGCCCACAGACAGCCTGCTGCCTGTCCATCCAGTTCTCAGTATATGGTCCAAAGTCAACTGAGCTTGAGTTCAGAAAGTGAAAACCAGGGTCCATCACTGAGTCCGGAGATAGTGGACTCAGCTCAGAGGTAGCGCAGGAATGGCCTGTAAATTGGATGGGATACTCGTAGCCCCTGCAGGTACCGAAGGCTTGGCCTTACCAGGTCTTGCCTGCTAGCCCTGAAGCCTTCCGGTCAGACGTGAGATGGGACTGCTTAGTGTTTGCTTCTACACATTCAGTACAGAGCCAGAGGCCTCGAGGCGTGGGATCAGCTGACTTGTCTGGCCCTCAAAGCACCCTTCCCTGTACCCGGGCCAGGCTGTGACCACTCCCTACTGACCAACACATGAAGATGTTGCCGGAGCCTCAGCTGTCCTGCCACAACACCCTTGTTGGGACTGTCCCTGGCCACTCCTTCTTCCCACCAACAGGGGACTACGCTTCCTGACTCTCCCAGGCCCCAGCACAGGTAAGACCACACATCTGTCCAGATGCTGGCAGAGGCAGACTGGAGGCTGCATTCTTCTTAGCCTTCATGTTGCCATACTCTGTCTGGTGGTCCAGGGAGGGGAACCCTCCAGGCAGTGAGGCCCAGGCTCCTCACGTCCTGCCCCCCACCCGACAGTCACCAGCTCCTATTCCCCCTTTGAACGAGGATAGTCTGTCAAGGTGGAGGCAACCTAAAGCCTGGGCAACAAGAGAGAAGGGAGGGTTCCCTATGGAGGCTGCCAGTGCCAGGGACCAGGTGCGGGGGGGGGGGGGGGACCAGGGAGAGGGGGAGGGGGGGATAGGGGGGAGGAGGGGAGCTCAGCTCGAACTTGAGGCCACTGCTACCATCATTAGCAGATGAGATTTGATTCCAAGCCTGTGCTTTGAGGGCTTTGCCTAACCTTTGGGAAGGTAAGATTAACACCTCGGATGGAGGGGAAAGTTAAAACTCAGGGGCCTCTGCTTTGCAATTCTGATTCCCAGTCCTGAAACTGGAGAGTGCCTCCTGGGGCTATCTGCCCAGGCTTCCGAGCACTTACTTTCCACAGTTTCTAGAACTTTCGTCTTAAGGGCACTCAGCCAAATGCACAGCCACCAAACTGCCCCCTCCATGATGCACTCTCATACACGTGACCCTCGAAAAGTCTCAAGCATCTGGGATCAATGCGGTCTCTCACCGGAGATGCCTGGCTCCCATGGGCTCCACGGGGACATTGAAAACGTTCCACCTGCCACCTGCCTTGAAGCAGCCACGAGACGGCTGTTCCATCCAGTACTTCTGCACCAAACCCAAGTCAGCCTCGCTAGAGAGCCCCTGGCCACGCTGTTGCTCCTCCGTGTGCAGGCTGCAGGCATAGGCGCAGGCCCTCTGGACTCTCTCTGATGTGATGTTGAGCTCTGGGAAGTCTAAGGACAGCAGCCAGCAGAGTGAAGCAGCCATGTCACTTTCAGGGAAGAAGTGAACTGTCTCTGGTACTGTTTCCTCCCACTAACATGAAAAATAAATAATCAGCTGCATCACCGAGTCGTTTTGTTAAAAGAAAGGATGCTGAGGTGGGTCGAGATAGAAAGGCAGATCAAGAAGACCAGGGCCAGCTGTATTCCTCGCCCCCTCCCCATGGCTCCCCCATGCCTTATGACAGCATTTGTATTCTGTCAGTCACTAGCTTATGTTCAGTCTGAGCTAGGAACTGAATACCCTATTCAAAGGGGTGCTCACACGGCATGTTATTGCAATTTAATATTTTCACACAGGGACACGTCATTATCTCGCAACCTGACACTGGCAGCATAATTCTGTAATTTTTCAAGAGCTCAATGTGAGCACCAGGGCCCAGGATTGTCTAAACAACCCCATCTCCTCTTTGTTTCACCTCAGGGCCACAGACATGTAGGAGAGTGCTCACTCACAGATCGCCGTGGCCTCTCTTCTTTTCTCATGACAACCAGATGCCAAGCAGTCCGGGGCAGGCCTGGCACCAGCTGCTGATGGCAACTCTCTCCACACTTTGCAGACTTGGGGGGCCACAAGGTCCCCCGAAACTAAGTGGGCAGGGAAGGACATGATAAAACAGAGCTATGGTAGAAATCTAATTCAAACAGCAGGTCCTCCGCTGCACACCAGTGCGTGCATGCGTGCGTGCATGCGTGTGTGTGCAAACTCACAGCACACGTGCACACACCTGACGTGACTATATGGAGACAGTCACATCATGTCCAAGAGATGAAGGATCCACCTTAGGGGCTATTTTTCTCCCCAGCATTGTTGACTTTGGCAAGCAGAACACTCTGGTGCTCTGGTACTTCAGGAATGTGTCAGCACTTCCAGGAATAAGGGCCCCTGTGCGCAGGAGAGAGACCTGGAAGAAAGGCCAGAAATCTCCCAGGGAGCTATTGACTCAGACGTGCAGGTGGCGTGCCACAAACCAGGCCACCTCTCTGCTGGCTGCTGCCACCTGAAGCCATGCTGTGCTATTTGACTCAGAAGGTATTTGTGATGTCCACAAGGGACCCAGGATCTATAGCAAGTGTGCTGACAACCCCGGGAATTCTACCACTGACCCTGGGGCCGACCTGGCAGAGTGGTCAGTGTGCCGGAGGGCCAGCCTACAGAACCTTCCTAATGTGGCCTGGGATGTCACCAAGCTGGTATATATACCAGAGATGTCAATTCTGAGCCCAGTACAGACCCCGTCACGTGGCTTCTCCTCCATGTGAGGTTTTGATGGAGACTCCGGGGGGGGGGGTGGGGGGGCTGGTGCCAGAGATTAATGTCCAGGCTTTCCCAGGCAGTTCTGTTGTCTTCCTCTTTGGCCCGGAACCGCGTAGTCTCTCTGTGGTCACCACTCAGGCCCCTCCAGTGAGCATAATTTTCGTTCTTTGTTTAAATGTTTTATGGGCTGATGTGACTGGGCCTCTCCGAGGAGACTGTGGCCGCCCGTTGGGCAGATATAAATGTCTGGGCCTTTTCCATTCATGCCCCTTTCCCTCAGAGACCTGGCTGCAAGGAGCAACCTGAATCTATCATGGAGATAGACACTCTGGTGTAATATCGACTGTCAGTTTGTGAATATAGACACGGGATTAAATGCCATCAAAGGGAGAAGTGTCCCAGTCACTTTGGGGACCTATTTTTCACGTGCTGACCTTGCTTGCTATCTTTGGAGATGCTGAGGCCCTGTGACCCAGGGCCCCCGAGGCAAGATGGTCTGAGGTTCCCCAGCAAGCCTCTTTCCCTTCCTCTCCTCCTTCAACTTTTCCAGCATGCAGTAGAGGAGGTGCCCAGGTACTCTCCACCAGCGCAGGCCAGGGTTGGTAAGACAGCCAAGGTAGTTCAGGAAGCTGTTGGTCTGCCTCATGCCTTCTCCCCATCTGAAGAGGCTGGACACAGAAGCACAAACGCAGACCCAGAGGAGCTGACACAGAACTAATGTCCTTCTCTCTGAGTGAACTCCTGGGCAGTGTTCTGGGGGCAGGGGTGGGGGTAGGAGGTGGTCTGTGAGCCCCCATGAGCCGGGTTCAGAGCCGATCTCACAGCAGACCCACAGATCTCATGCTGGGTCTTTCTCAGAGAGGTGAACAGGCCTTTAACAGCGGCGGAGCTGCTGAAACAAACCAAAGCCTCCCACCCGTGTAGGACCCGGGAGGCCTCTGATAAGGAAAGAGCTGGCAGATGCCAACAGCTGTTTTGGCCCCATAGACAGATGTAATGTTGAAAAAGCTTGCTTGGTGGAGTTAGAAAAACAGTGGGAAGAGGAAGGGTGTCGGGGGGGGGGTGAAGGAAGCTGGCTCTGAGCACAGGGAACCCCTCTGTACACACGAGTCCACACAATAGGCCCCGACACCTGTGCCTCTGAGCTGGAAAACAAAAGGAACGGGGAATGATCTGTGTTGCGTTTTATTTCAGGACACAGCTAAACGGCATCAAAATAGGACCCTGCTGGAGCAGAGTGAGGCCCACCGTGGGCATGACCTCACGGTCAGGTTTTAGTCTCACTCACTCACACAGCTCTCCTGAGACTATGACGACAGTGCTCCACGCCTGACCTCAGTGCCTTCCAGGGTGGGAAACTGAAGGAGGACAAAGCCATCTCCACACAGTCTGATTCCCTGTGAGATCCTGATGGCCGCCAAGCCCTGACTCCTGTGCAGAAGCACTGACCAAACAACACGCCAGAGCTTTCTGGATCCTTCGCTACAGACAGCCCTCCCTGAGAGAGGCAAGGTGCTGGGGTCAGACACATGCAAACGCTGCAATGCTCCACCCAAGTTAAACTTGTCTTTTATCCTGTAAGACAGTCTCCCGTCTTATGTGGTGAATCCTAGCCGTGATGGGACTCCAGGGTCACGAAAGGACGGACAGTGCACACAGCACAGGAGAGGAGGACACCCACACACGCGCGCGCACGCGCACGCGCATGCTCCCCCGAGCCTGTGCAGTGGACACACGGGAGGCCAGGCGAGGCCCACGTGTTCACGTGTACCCTCATGGGAAGCTTCTGGGGCTTTGCTTTTGGCACTAAACATCCGGCTCTGTTACTCCTTCTAAAGTAGGGAAGTAGACAAAGCCACTTCTCCACTCGACAGTAAAGCAAACTGCAGGCATACGGAGGTCACCAGTAGGGACTGCTCCCAGAACTGGGGGGTCTGGGGAGACCAGCACCAGACACAACGCAGGCGTTCTGTCTGCTCTACCAAGCCACCTAGAGATAAGCTGTGTTATGCCCCAAATGCCCTACCTAGTCCACCAACATTGAAATACATTTGGAATATAATCTGTCAGAAGGGGGAAAAATTAGCTCTGCCTGACTTCATCCAGGTAACTTAGGGGCCGTGGAAAAGGAACAGCACACCCTCAAGGAAGGCCAAGAGAATCACCCACAAAATCCCCAAGGCCTGGGAAACCCCACTCTCCAGCAGCCCTGGTCCCTGTTGTTCTGCTCAAACACCTGGGGCTCTTTCTTCCTGACAATGTCTCAGAGCATTTCCTCGGCAGAGAGAAGGAACACCCGCCACCCCAGGAGTTGCCACAGCTCTCCTGCCTCCACCTCCAGGGCATGAAGCGACTTCAAGGCCATACCACGCAGCCAGGGGCCACCACACACAGACTTATCCTCTGGGCCACTCCCTCACTGGCTCCCATCTGCTATCGCAGACCACCTGGGAGCACAACTCAGAAACTAAAAGAAACAAGAACCCAAAGAGCGGCCCCCCCACATCTGCCCACCTCCCACTCCCTCCTTCCTTTCCTCCCAGAACCCCTGTCATTCTGCTTCAATGCATGCTGCAACTGCAAAGTCATCTCGGGCTTGTCGAGGGCTTCCACAGGCAAGGCAGATCCAGCGCGCGCGCGCGCGCGCGCGCGCGCACACACACACACACACACACACACACACACACACACACACATGAAAGCACGCTCCCACAAGCAATGATCCACAGCAGAGCACTGACCAAGAGGCAAGCCCCTTTTTCCATCGAGGGTCATGATTTCCCTCGCCAGGTTTATTCGGCTACAACCCTCACACTGGGCTCAGAAAGGCCAATTATTTGAGGACTGAGCCTTTCTTGCTTTCCCAAACAGGAATCCAGTGTACACAGAGCGAGCCCGGCTTGCTGCACTCAGAAACAGGACGTGGATAGTTTTGCACCTACAAAGGCCTACACAGATGTGTATGGTTATCCTTCCCACCTGAGCCGGAAGGCTGGGTGAGCGAGCTGGCCCCCACAGAGTGCCCTCTGGCTGCAACTGGGTTTGGGGTAGCTTTGTGTGGGGCTCTGGCCAGGATGAAAAAGGGATCCTGTCTTCATCAGGTTTGCTTAAAACATAGTCTTCACGGCCCCAGCTTTGAGGGATGAGCACTTGGAGTTGGGAGCGGGCACAAGCCTAGATGTGTGAATGCGCACGGGGTGGGGTGGGGGTGGGGGGCACACGACACAGAACCGTATTTAGAGAAGATGAAATATTCACTAGGACCAGCCATGTTTTAGAATGATTATAAATTATTTTAACAGTGCATTTGCAAAGGGTTATAAAAACAGCCATAATATATTTTTTTCCTTAGATTCTAGAATTACCAGTATGACAGCTAATGCAATAATGATTTGTTTCAAATGCCAGTGTTTAAGCTGCATAAAGCTGATTTCAGACATTTTTTTTCCAGTAGGCCACATTGTACTTAATGAAATTAAACACACCAATCGCATTTGTCCCCAGGGGACGAGGAACTGAACACACCACTGGTTTATTTTTTTATTAAAATAAATTGCAGCCGGCAAGATGGACTAATTGCATACAGAATTGAAAAAGAAACATTCCATTGATATAATTAAGCCAATTTTCATGGACAGAAATAGTTATAGTGGGTATAAAATAAGCAAAGCCTTCACCAGAACCTGCCTTCCCTCCCTTTTTTTTTTTTTAAACACAAAATGTTAACTATTAAACAAATATGTATCTCAAGTGGTCGGCACTCCTATCTTCGGCTTGCTCAGGGGCATTGTTCCTCTTTCTAGAGAGAGGCACCTCCAAAGAGCAAAGGATCTGAGTGGTCAGAGCAGGGAGAGGCCACCCATTCCCTGCCTCAGGGCCACAAAAGAGCAGGGCATTCTGGGTGCAGAGAGGTCACAGCGGCTCTGGCCCTGAGGTCCCAGCCTTGAGGAACAGTGTCAGAGACCTTGTACTAGCACTGCAACTCAGGTCTGGTGCTGGTGACAGCAGTAGGAACAGCATGGGGCCGGGGGCCACAGCTCCCTAATTACCTGAGGAAGACAGGTGGATTTTTCCCTGATAGATGGGGGTGGGTAAGTAGGTTTCTGTACTTGTGTGTTGAGCAGAAGGCAAAGGGGGAGTGGGTAGACAAGGTCATCCCTGGTCAATACTGGCTACCGAGGATCTGCCCTTGGAAACGGTACCCACATCCAGGTAAGGAAAAGAGTCAAGCTCTGAGCAAATATGATTCCAATCTGCAGGCAAGTGGGGACGGGGGTAAGATCTGATGGCTGGGTTCACAGGTTATAAGTCATGGGGATCCACTAGCCCTTTTAAGAATAGACCATGGCAAGCATCAGTCTTGAGATACTTCAACCCTTGACACATTTAATTAATTAATTAGTTAATCAATGAAAAACACTATGGAATTAACTATAGTCTGTAGTGCCTTACTGAAAAATCCTGAAGGTCTTGAACTTGATATGCAGCAGTTATGAGTTACTGCACCTTATCTAGGGTCTCTGGGGAAGGCCTGCCACTGTCACACACTCCTCTCCTTCCCTTCCCCAGGCCAGTGAAGGGGTGAGAGGGCTCACACCTACCTGGGAGGGTGACAGGACACCCACAGGGTCTCTTCCCAGGCTGCTGCCACACAGAACAGGGGTAGAACAACTCACAATGCAGGCTGCTTTCCACCTCGGTTTCCTAGATCACGTTCCCCAGGCCAGCTTCAGCCAAGGATGGGCAGGCACACCTGTGTGCAGCCTAAAGCACAGGTTGGCCAAGGGAAGAGTAAAGGGACCGACCACCCTGCACTGGGAATTTCTGGGCCAGGTGGAAGGGTCGGGAAATTCAAAAGGAAAGCCTGAAGGTGGCCCCCAAGTAGAAAGGCAGGTTTTTTTGTTGTTGTTGTTTTGTTTTGTTTTTGTAGTGACATCTGGGTCAAAGGCCTAAGTCGGTGGTAACTACTACCACCACCGCTCGCTCCGTAGTTGTCTGTGACTGTGTGAGAAGTGGGACTCTTGAGTTCTCTGGGCAGGTGCGGGGACAGACAGGCAGTCTGAGGGGCTGCTGGAATCTGCACTCCCAACCCAAGGCTGCCTTTCAGCAAAGCTGAAGCCGCGGGGGTCGGGGGGTGAGGGGAGGGAGGCAGAGACAGACAGACAAACTCCCTCCATCTCACGAAGTTCTTTCCTGAAGGGTGCCACTACCACTCCCCACAGAGCCTTCTATGGGAGCTTCCTGAACCCTGAGGCTTGACACTAGCTAGGGTTTTGATTCCGGAACCTGATAGATTGCATTTAGTGCTAGTTGAAATTTTTTAAACGAAATTACTCAAAAGATTTTTTAATCCTGAATAATTCTGTTGAAACTCCAATTGTACATAACCTTAATTACCAGTACCATCCCCCCTCCCCAAGGATGCCTAATTGCCTCCTAATTGAATAAAACAGAGGGCTAATCATACCCACCAAAGCAACGCAGCTGAAGCTCTCTGGGGAGGGAGCTCGCCCCACCCTTACCTAGCCTCTGAACACAAAGTGGGGACTTAGTTTTCTGCCCCTAGCGCTGCCCAGGTAGAGGTTTGGGGGTAGTAGAAACTTCAGGACCAGGGGGAGCTAGGAGGTCTAATCCACACCTGTTCTTCCCAGGCCTCCAGGACAGACCCAGGGCATAGTCTGAGGGGGCGGGGGAGGGGGGAGACCTATATCCAGCCAACTGCTCTACAAGCTGGCTTTGGCAAAACCTACACACACACACACACACACACACACACACACACACACACACACACACACACTAGGCTACCGACTCCTCTAACGCCATCCAGTGGTGGTGGAAGCAGGCCTGGGAGCCTCAGGGCACTGGTCAACCAGCCCCTCTACCAA
This sequence comes from Acomys russatus, assembly GCF_903995435.1. Classification (NCBI taxonomy): domain Eukaryota; kingdom Metazoa; phylum Chordata; class Mammalia; order Rodentia; family Muridae; genus Acomys; species Acomys russatus. Next base: position 46,051,607 of record NC_067165.1, read on the forward strand.
AGCAAGCTCCACCATTCGCCTAAAGCGGGCAGGACAATCAATTCCCGCCTGCAGGTCCCTGCTGCTGTTTCAGCCCTATTAATCCCAGAGAAAAGGTTGTGCCCTGGGCTCTCCCTTCCCTGGGGAGGGCAGGAGGAGGGCAAAACCCAGCCAACCTAGCCGCCCCCCCCCTCAACAGGAAGGGCAGAGGCCTTGAGCTGGGCCTCCAGTCCTTCACACTGAATTAGTATTTCAGCCTCCCTGCCACCACCACATGGGGCACAGACTTTCCCTCCCAACACATGGGGCACTCACAAACTCCCACACCTGGCAGAGTGGGGTGGGGTGTGTGGTGGTGGTGTCTGGGACCTCCACAGAAACCAGGTCTCTAAGGGTGACTCCAACGGGGGATCCTAGCTATAGAGTCCTAGGTGCACTAGCAGTTACTGCAGGTCAGGAGAGCAGAGTGCCGACTGAACCCCCACCTGCCCGCTGGATCACGGCAGTGCTGAAAACAAGAAGCTGTGGTTAATAATTTCTTTTCTTTTTATTATTATTAAAGGGAGGGCCAGGATAGAAAGACTCAGGTCCTTACCAGCCAGCGCCGGCCTAGACTAAGTAAGCAGACCCCTGCCCCGAATTGTGTTCACTCTGCCCCTGACTCAGGCTGAGGTTTCCCACCAACTGAACCACAGTCACCCCTGGGAGGGGGGGCCACAAGGCGCAAGGGAAATACTTCAGAGACTTCTATCCTTAGAAAGCTCAACCTTACAAAGCTCTCTCCACCCAGTGGGTCACCTAAAAGGCCCAGCTTAAGTGAGCAGTGTATGTGCAGGCAGAGGTCTGGAGTAGAATCGCCAGGAAACACAAACGGAATTGTACCTCAAGATACACACCCTGGGAGAGCCCCTGCACCCAAGCTCTGCATCCTGGGGTTACATCCTTCAGCCCAACTGTCCTTCTATACTCAGTACAGTTTCGGTCATAGCTCAGGGGCCCGAGAGGAAGGGCAGCACAAAACCTTGAACCACCACGACCTTGCCCCTTCCCCTATCCCTTAACCCTGTCGGCCAGCCTAGGAGGCCACTGGTCTGACTGCTGCTGAGCGCCTGCAGGGCACCCGTGCTCCAAGTAATGAAGTCGGGCTCCCAGGAGCCTTCCGTGCTCTCTTAAAATATTGTCTAGTGAAATACGAAAGTCCTCAGCGGGCCCTGAGCTGTCTTCCATCCTGAGCTGCCTCAACCATCTTCTTGAGGGGACTGCTAGTGGTAGCAGTAACGATCACACAGCCTGTAACCGGGTCTCCCGAGTGACGCCCAAGCTGGGACTCTGGGTTTCTCCGGCAAGCTTCCGCGGGCTGTGTCCAAAGGGAAGCCTGAACTGTGCAATCCCACCGCTTGTGCCCTCGAATTCGTGGCCTCCAGGGAAGGCCTCAAAAGCGTAGCCAGGCACCCGTTTCGGTCCTAGGTAGGGAGCCAGAGCCAGGTAAGCGTCCATGCCTGCTGGAGAAAGAGCGTGCCGACAGCTGAGGCCCAGTAGGGCGCCTCTGGGAAGTTTCCGGGGCCGCGCAGGTTGCGCTTGAGCTCGTCTCTCGCTTGCAGCGAAGGCGGCGGCGGCGACAAAAGGAGCGCAGTAGCTTTACTCTTCCCTCCTTCCAGCTTTGGGTGCTTCCTATGCCAGAACCTGACCAGACCAGCCTGCAGCCAGGTGATCGAGACTCCGAAAGGCCCACGGTGCACACGCCAGACTCCTAACTGTACACGGCGCACAGCACACCCGCTCCGTGCGTCGTGGATAGTCACACAATATGCATACAGCCCTTTCGTATCCACTGGGAAACTACTGGCCCTGTTCGCACCAAAAGGGGTCAGAGGTCATGGGTGGCCCAGAAGGCAGAGGTCAAGGGCAGCTGGCCAGGGAGCTCGGCGGGAAAGGGGCTCCTAACGGAGGGGCCACGAACTCCAAAGACAGCTCAGAGGCTGGAAGTTGCTTTTCCCTGCATGATAGGCTCGCGGCCTAAAGCTTCCGGGGCCGCCTTAGGGCCAAGTTCGGCAGGGTCCCGAGCTGAAAGTGCCTGGCTTTTTCGGAAAACTATCGCGAATCCCATACTCGCTGGGCTCATGCCTTGAGAGTTCGGCTCTGGAAGCCGCGAGGCCCCGCCAGGCAGGATCCTGCCCTAGAGGCGCAGACCGAAGGGCCTGGTGATCAGGCAGGCAGGGACCTCTAGCCACGGTGCAGGGCGCCCCTTTCGCGGGCCCGTGGTAGAGGAGGGGGCGGCAGCGGTAAGCGACTGGGATCCTTTGCGCACAGAGCTCACCGCTTCGCTGCAGCCGGACCGTGGCCCGGTCTGTTGAAGCGGCGCTTCCCTGGCTGAGGTGCAGCGGGTCCCCACCTGCTGGCTACAAGGGCCGAAGCCCCCGGCCCAATTCGTAGCGGATGGCGCCCGCAGCGGGATAGAAGGGCGTGCGGGCTGCTCCGAGACGCAGTGGCGGTAGTGCGGACGGCGGGAGCTCCCGGGCTGTAGTGGGGACCCGCCCGCGGCTGACTGCGAGCAGAGCCCCAGGCTTGGCCCAAGGCGGAGCGAAAGAGAAAGTAAGACCCCGGGCCCGGGCACTCTCGCCCGGGCAGTTCGTCCCTCCGGGCCTTGCGGGTGCCGGTGTGCGGGAGGGTCGGTGGGAGGCCAAATGAGGCATGGCGGTGGGTCGCAAAGAGGCCAGTGGGGACCCTGCTGCCGGAGGCACCGGCACCGGGCGGCCCGAGCGAACTGTGGGAATCACAGAGGAGCGCCGGCCACCACGCGGGGCACCACTTGGAAATAAACTTCACGGCCACAGTTCCGAGCGCAGAAAAAAGTATCTATGTTGCTTCCCCAGCGGCTGCGGCCGTCCTGCCTGCGCCAACCCTGCCCTTGCTCCCGGGGAGCCGGGTGGGCGCCGGCCCGCGCCCCCTCCTCTGCCCCCTCCCCGGCTCAGGGTCTCCCTCCTCTGAGCCCGGCTGGCGGACGCCAAAGGCGGTGCTCTAGCGCCCACTATTTCAAAAGCCCGGAATATGATTTGACCAGGACTGAGAGCCACTTGGAGAGAGAGAGAGGGAGAAAGCGAGCGAGAGGAAAAGTTACTCTCCCCTTTCGTCAACTTTTCGCTAACTTTCGCTTTTCTCTCTCCTCCACCCCCGGCCCTCCCCCTCCGCCCCCCTCCCCGGCCCCCACCGCGCGCCTCGGGTTCCCGGGCCCGAGCGCCTGACACTGTGGGGGGGAGGGGGTTCGGCGGGGAGGGGGCCGGCGCCTTCGGGGAGCGCGCGGCCCGGGCGCCCCGAGCCTCCGCGCCGAGCCCGGCCGCCCCGGAGCGCGGGAGGCGGAGCAGCCCCCGGGCCGCGCGGTCGACCGGGGGCCGGAGCCGCAGGCGCGCCGACCGCGCCCCGACGCGCACCCCTGGCCCGGGTACCCCGGCCCGGCGGCCCGGGCCCGGAGACGCGGCGCGGTCGAGCGCAGGAGACTTACTTTTGGCTAGCTTCCTCGCCCTCGCCTTGGATCGCATGGTGTCGGCTCGCGGAATCTCTCTCCTCCTCCTTGAGCCCAGAAGCAGCTACACACTATCTTCATCTCCCTAGCATTGTCAGTTTGGACACCTTTGCACATGCGCACAGAGCACTCAATCTGACACCCCTCGCCGGGGCCAAAAAAACTTTGCAATGTGTTCATCATCCTCTTCGTCGCGCCGCCGCCGCCGCCGCCTCGGCGCGGGATTGGGGGGCTCTCCGAGGCCTTCCCGGTCTTCACCTCACTTCTCTCTCTCCCCCCCCCCCCCCCCCCGTGCAGCGCAGCTCGGAACTGGCCCTTTAAGAAAACATTCCGTGCTCCCCGCTCCCGCCTGGGGCCCGCACCCCGGACACTTTAAAAGGACCCAGGTAGCCCAGGAGGCGAGGTGACGGTTCCCCCCCCCCATCCCCCTGCACTGCGATGCGGCTCCAGCCCCAGCCCCAGCCCCAGCCCGGCCAAAGAGGAGATTGGCCGCTGCGGTCTTCTGCGCGACTTCCTCGGATCTCCCCGCAAATGCGCGGATAGTTGGGACGCGGGTCCGGGCTAGTTTTGCTGCGTTTTAGTGCGCTTTATTACTAATTAAAAAGCTTTCGTTCGCCGTCGCCCCAGAGCCCTCTCCTCCTGAACTCCCCCTTGGTCCCTGCCCGCACCCCGCGCTCGCGGTGGGGGTGTCGGGGCCAACACGCCAGAACCCGGCTCCTCCGAAGCCCCCGCCGGCCGCCGCCCCCCGCGGGCCTCCCGCCCCCGCCCCTCCCCCTCGCCCCCACCCGGTGGCTGCAGTTTCGGGCTCCGCGGCTCAAAAACAAACAGCCGAGGCGCCGCCAGCTCGGTGCTCCGCCACCGCCCGGGACGCCGAGCGGCGCTGGACCCGTCGGTCCTCGATCGGGCGCGGCGGTTGAGAGCAGCACGCCCCGCGTCGAGGGGCGGCCGTGCCAAGGCCAGGCGTCTTGCTTCGGGCGTCCCGGGGTGTCCCTCACCCCTGCATCTCCGGGGTGGGCCCGTGTGCTCCGGTCTCCACGCCCCGTTGGGCTGTGGCCGCGGCCCCCAGGTGAGTACCGGGTGAGGAAGTGCCGCCCGAGCTAGGCCACTTCTGGGAGCTGGGGTCCTTTGCGGACACTCCCCTCCTGCTTCTCCCAGCCCAGGTGCGCCTTGAGTTGGAGAACCTGAGGCACAGGTGAAGGAGATCGGGCTGGAAAATCTCCGGCGCTTCATTCCCTGAAGCCTTCACACGCGCAGCTCAGGCAAGCGAAGGGCCTAACTGGGCAAGAGCAGGGTAGCCCCAACTAAGAGGCCTAATGGAGTCAGAGTATGGCTACGATTTGAGTTTGAACTGGTAACAAACGGAGGCGCTGCCAGGGCTGGGTCACTGCCCTGGGCGCCCTTCCCGAATACCAAGGTCCTTCCAGGGAACAAGATTCAGAGCTGTCATGGTGTCACCTGAGCCTTAGCAGAGGTAGACGCCATTTGGGTCTTTCTGCCTCCCAGGTGTGGCTTCTAGCCATCCTCACCCCGTCTTTGTTGTGCAATGAAACCAGTCTCGGAACGAACCCCCTTTAAACAGCAGTCCCCAGAGACTCCTTCCTATAGACCTCCCTCGCCAAATGGAGAGTGCTGGTGGGCCCAAGCTGCCCCAGAGAAGAGCCCCGGAGCGGAGTGCGCTCCTGAAGGCAGCAGTGGGCTGAATCTTCTGGCCGCCAAGGGAGCCCCTTCCCTGCAGAGTCTCCAACGACTCTAAGGAGCCCGCAGCTTCGGGTGCCTAGCCCTGCACCCAGCTGGCTGCACAAACGGAGGCGTCGTGGAGAGGCCTCAATCTTCTCCCTTTCTTGGCCTCTCTACCTGGGTTGAGTCACAGACCCATTCAGTTTATAGTGCTAGGCTCTGGGGCTCTTGGTGAGGGACTTCCATTGCAGGCTAAGGCGCTGCTGCAGCTCCCGGTGGGTCTTGGCGGGACCTGAACCGGCTCGCGCCCTGCGGTGGGTGGGGGAGGGACAAATTGGCACGAATGGCCTTTATCCTGTGTGTGTGCTTAACCTGGCTTGAGTAGCACATCAGAGAAGGCTCAAGGTCACCCTGGGTGTCCCTTGATATTTGGAGACACCTGGAAAGATACAAAGATGCTAGTGAAAAGTTCTTGGCTATAAAGAGACCCTTGGCGACACACACACACACACACACACACACACACACACACACACACACACACACCCTACTTCTTCTAGGGTGTTCCGTTCGCTGGAGCCCTCCTTCTGGTCCCTTCTGCTCAGGAGGACACAGAATTCTAGCCAGATTGGACCAGATCCTCCTAGGATGGGAGCGGGAGCTGACCCTTGCCAGTGGAGGTGTGTGGAATGGACAGTAGGAAGTCTTTCCTGCTCTAGGCTGCCATCCTCTGAGCTGGGGGTAATGACGTGCCTGGCCAGAAAGCCTGGGAACTGACGCTGACCAGGAAACCCACCCCCACCCCACCCCCAACCCATGCAGGTGCTGCCGTGGCTCTTAGACAAGGACCTCCAGGTCTGGAAAGGCCATGGTCCTGCCCCCACGTGGCCAGACTTAGAACCTGAGAGGTCATTCCTCAAGGAGAGTGGGAAGACAAGGGAACTCAGAAACTCAGACAGCAGGCCCCCTTGGAGGCAGTTTTGTATTTCCAGCCCACCAAGAAATTTTATTTTATTTTATTTTTTGCCAGGGATGGGGTGGGCACTTAGAGGAACAAGTATGGGCAAGCAGAGGTCCTGTGTGGGAACCAATTTTAAAGTGAGTCAAGCTCTGGGGAGTTTGAGGACCAGGTACTCTGATGAGAAGTGCCCCTCACTTTGGGGCAGAGATAACCCCCTGTGCTGGACAACTGCTAACACTGCCAAGTTCAAGAACCAACTTCATTGCTGGCTGGCGAGGGAAAAACATGGTAGTGAAGAGACTTCCACCGACCTCTGTGGTGTGCCACGTTAGAGGTGCCCACTCCTTGGGACTGAAATAAGGACCAGACTGAGGGAGGGTCCTCATCCACTTAGGGGAGCTCTGACTCCCCCAGTTCCTTCTTAAGACCAATGTCTACAAAGTCCTTTTTTTTTTTTATAGCCACACCCAGTCCCAGGCATTCGAGGGGAAGCCAGCCTCAGGAGAGGCACAGGGGTCAGAACTGGCACTGGCAACCCTCAGAGAAGTAGGGGGTGAGCCGCCCCCCTTGTGGAGCCTGCCCAGATGTGCCTACCACCACAGCTTCTTGTTCTTCCTCTCTCCTCTTTGCTCCTGAAGCTCTTCCTGGGTTCAGCCTCCACGTGTTCAGCCCATACAACCTCCCGCTGTGGTTGGTGCCTGCCCCTCCAATAGCAAAGAAAAGAAAAAAGGAAAGAAAAGCACTTCTTCTGTGACCACTTTCTGGGAGAGCTAGATCTCAAATCTGGCACATGGGCCACCAAGCCAGGGTGGATGAGAGTCTCCTCACCGCAGAGGTGTGTTTTCATGTTCCATCCGTTGGTGGAGGTGTGGTGGCTGGTTACCTACACAGATGGGAAAATAAAGCAGAGACTGGTGCGGGGGTGAGTCACCTTCCTGTCCGAGGCAAGGAGACTGCCTGCAGATTGGTTCTGACACGGTGCTTGGGATGGGGTACAAAACTCCTAAAGGGCTGCTCCCACGCAGGCCTGGAAAGCGGACCCAAATGGGGCATTCCCCGGCGCCCAGCCTTCACTGTATGTGCTGTATCTACCCTGGACCCATTTTCAGATTCCCCCTTTGCCCATCAGCCCTCCCAGCCCCGGGGAACCTTGAAGTGACCTGAATGACCTGAGAACAGAAGAACAGTGGTCAGAATTTCTGTTCTTTGAATATTTGGGACCTCCCAGGGCCAATACCAGTTTCTAGTTTCCAAAGTGTGGCTCTGGGAGGTACGGGACGCTCTCAACCAGGAATGCAACCTTTAGCCCAGATGTTCAGAAACAGACTTCTTTGGATCACAGGACTTTTGTCCCTTCCTTGGCAAGGTCCTAGAGGCCTGCATAGGCATCCTTGAATGGGTGCTGAGTCGCTCCAGTGAGGCAAGCAGAATTTCTGTCTGGCTTCCTGTCCTGAGCCCCTGCCTGGGTGACGTATAGGAGATGATTTGCCACTTCCCTGGCATACTTGGCCTTGTGGACAGTGAGGACAAAGTGGGGGGAATGTTTTGTTTTGTTTGAAAATATTGAGTGCTCAGGCCTGAACTCCCTTTTCCTCTCCCCCGTTTGTGTCCAGAAGGGAGTTGGTTTTTTATGTCTTGCGGAAAGAAACGCTCTCCAGAAGGCGCTGGAAGCTCCCTTCCCGCCTGGAGAGCACAGTGTGTGCGATCAAATGCATAAAAGCCCAGGGCTCTTACAACTGAGCGGCTACAGCCACCGGGAGCAACAAACTGAATCGGCTCTGCGGCTTCCCAATCCTGCGAAAACCCACCAACGAATCTAGATCTGCTGCTTGCGGGGCGAGTGTCCCTGAGGCACGTGCCCATCCCGGACAACTCAGCCTTACAGCTAGCAGGTTCCTCCCCTCCGCCCACGCTCACCGGCAGCAACTTCGTTCGTTGCAGGTAACAGCGTGGAACCCCGAGGAGTGCGCTGAGCTCAGTACAGCCGAGTTGCACCCGCCGGCGGCTCCCAAGCCGCTGTCAGTCTAGGATGCTACCCGCTTCTAGCGAGCGCGAGCAAACACGGAGAGCCCTGGGAGCAACGAAAACAGCAAGCTGTGAGTGTCTCCTGCCTGAAGGCCTGGGCTCGGAAGCCACAGAGTGGGAGCCTGCCTTCCATGCGCAGACAGGTCCAGAGCTGGGTCGAGCAAAACAACCAAGTCCTCTCAGCTAATCTTGAATATGAAACTACATTTCGTTTTGCAGAGTCACTGACTATTTAATGATTTATTGGCAGACTTGTGGGGGGGGGTGCGTATGGCTGACACTCAAGTTTGGAAACCAAATTTTGTGTTTGAACTTGAACAGCGCTGCACCCTATAGTTCCAACTGTTGGACAGGAGCTGCTAGGTAATTTTCCTCTGGTTACCCTTCTGTGTCTTGGGGCCATTCATCAGTTCTCTTCTGTGTGATTGGCAGGCAAGAACCGGTTAGTTCTTAGCCAGGCCAGAAAGGCTAGCTGGTGGAGTGGCACAGCAAGGCCCACCCTCGTGAGCCACAGTTTAAGAGGGAAGTGGGTGCTCAGCTCAGTGAGGAATTTCCCCATTTCCCTGTGCACTCCCGGCTTCCTCCCTCCTGCCTCCCTCCCTCACTACCTGTGTGTTGGGCAGAGGAATGGACCGTGTCTTCTCCTGGCCCTGGAGAAGATTTGTTCTGTTCCTGTCCTGGTCCAGGATAGAGTTGCCAGAAAAAAAATTAACATCAAGGCCTCTCCATCCAGCACTCATGAGGTTGTGGGGGCTGCCTGAAGGGAACAGCTCTGGCTCCAACAGCTTTGGGGGAACAGTGGTCCTCCCCACGTACACACACTCATGTCACCCTAATGGCTGCCTTGATCTGGCATGTGTGGTGGGTACTGGAGAGGGACCCAGCCCAGACTTAGGCTTCTAAAGAAAGGCTCCCTTTGGAAGATGACTATAGTCCTGGTCAGTGAGAAGAAAGTGGTAGAATGTCACTTCTTTCTGATCCGGAAGCTGAGAGAGGGAGAGTGCCCGAACTGCCTCTGCCTCCCCTTCTGCTTTCTACTAAACCAACAACAGCCGAGCAGTGGAGACATGCTTTGTGAGCCGGCAAGAAAAGGGCAGAGACCAGTATGGCCTGAGGCTGGGGCAAAAAATTACCAGTTCTGCAGAGTCACTAAAGGTGATGGAACCAGCGGCCCATGTCCTCCTGGGACAAGGTGCCTGTTCTCCACCTGTTCCCCAAGCCCCAAGTGGAAAAGCCCAGGACAGGGCCAGCACCTGGCTTTATGACCTTGGCTCACTGGCATCCTGCCTTCATTCTTCCTCCTGACAGTCGGAGCCTTGAGGATCCTCAAGAAAAAAAGGTAACCCAGCTGGAAGGTAACCCCACCAGCAGGCATGGTGTCTCTACAGCCTGTGGACCAGGCTGAGAGTGACTGGGTCCCAGCTTGAGCTCCCAGTCTTTCACTCACTCACAGGTGAGAGGTCTTCCAGAATTGTAATGGGTATACAGACATGAGCAGAGCGGGAGGTGTCTACTGAGGAGGGGTGTGCTGGGTCCCCGCCCTCTGTTGGAGAAACTACCCTCTAAGCCAGCATAGAGACATTTTCATTAAGGTAGCTTCACTATTCGCAAGAGGCACTGAGATCAGGCTTGCGGGACAGCTGATACTCCCTTATAGAAGGTGAGAGAGGGGAGGGCCATTGCACCTGGGTCAGAGATCCCACCACCATTTGTAGGTAATTCTGCCCTAATTGCAGGAGGCCTCAGAGGGCCAAAGTGTAAGGTCTTGGTGACTGAACGGGGGTGGGGGTGGGGGCAGTTCTATCTAAAACAATATGAGGAAGTCATCCATGCTGGAGCTAGATGTTTCTCATGGTGCAACTGCTTTGGGACCCTTCACCTGCCCAGGCTGTGTTAGTCCCCCAGGTAGGACTTCAATGGGATCCTGTTCAGTCTGGAGCCCTGTACGGTGTGTGGGGGTGGGGGATGGGGGGTGGAAGAGACGGGGAGCTGTAACCTTGTCAGAGCACACTTCATTGGGACCTTCTCTCAGCTCTCCAGAACCCTGTCCCCTGGTAGCACGGCGCGGGGGGGGGGGGGTATGGGTAGGTGCAGCTGGCAGTACCCTGGCAATAGCCTTCAGGTGAGCACTTGCCGGGAGCTCCCTAGGGTTCTGTGGATCCAGGACAGCAAAGGCCAGGGCCCCTTTCCCTTCTGCTACTTTGTCAACTCCTCTCCCAGAACCTAGGGTTTGCCCTTAGAGCTTCTGAGCTGAAGCCCTGAAAAGCACTGTCCTTGGGCTGGACAAAGAGAGGGCAGTTGGAACCGTGTGTGTGTGTGTGTGTGTGTGTGTGTGTGTGTGTGTGTACGTGTGTACTCACAGTCCTGGCAGCTGCAGGCGTCACTCATCGTGGACTTCTTACAGGTTTCGCAGCCTAAGCCAGTATCTTTGGGGGCTCATCATGGGACCAAAACACTGAGGTCATGTCCTGACACACCAGTATATTCTGTATTTGAGCTTCTAGTAAGGCATTTTTTAATTATAAAATGTGTCACTGCGGAAAAAAAAAAGGAGTGTCCATTAAGTGTTCACAAAGCCTGGACCATACAGGACACAGTGGTTCTGGTGAGCCGGAGTAAGCCAGTTTTCACATTAGAGAAATAGCAGTTCTTGTAGAAATGTAGCACTTTTAGAAGAGGTTAATTAATAAACAGCAGGTAATTGTTCGTGGCACGATGTGGCAGAGGGTAATTTTCATTTTTGAGGATGGAGGGCCAGATGCCCCTCCCCGCTCAGCATTTCTCTGTAATAATCACCTTGGCTTTCCTTCCGCCTTTAATTTTTACAGCTGGAGCTGTTTATCATCGCTCCAACTTTCACTAAAAAGGCAAAACTATCACTTAAACAAAGCTATTGAAAACTCAGCATCATATGTGGGGTTCTTAACATAAATAAATCATACAAACCAAGATTTATGTTCAAGGAATGATGTCATTCATTGAAGGCTGCCTTCCCAATCAGATCAGTGTGTGTGTGTGTGTGTGTGTGTGTGTGTGTGTGTGTGTGTGTGAGAGAGAGAGAGAGAGAGAGAGAGAAATGTTCTTACAAAAAGCTCTCTCTCTCTCTCTCTCTCTCTCTCTCTCTCTCTCTCTCTCTCTCTCTCTCTCTCTCTCTCTCTCTCTCATCCTGGATGCTCTTCTTTGTCTGGGTCATCAGAATGATCTTGCCTTGTGTCAACCCAGCAGAGCCAGGTCTAAGTGGCAAAAAACACTTTTCTCTTTTTCTCCTCAGTTGAAAAAGAAGAAAGCTAGGCTTGTCCTAAAAAGTCAGTCAGCTCTTGGCTGGTGTTCACGGTCCCTCATGTTTTCTGACTTTTGAAACGAGTCCAGCTAGGGAAGACACCTCTATGGCAGCTTACCCATGCCAAAAAAGGCTGAGAAGCTTTAAAGCCACGAAGAGGTAAACAAAAGGCAGGCTATCCATACAATACTGTGTGACCTCAAAGGGACCGAGACACCAACCCATGCTACAAAATTGATGAACCTCAGGAACAAGGCAAACGAAAGACACTGGCCGTTAACGGCCACACATCATGTGATTCACAGTACAAAATGTCCAGAGTCAGAAAGCCCATCGAGACAAATTGGGAGGCTGGGGAGGGATCAATGGATCCTCATGGAATTGCCCTGGCATGAAAATGTTCTGCAGTGAGCCATGGTACAGGCTGCACATGTTGAAGTTTAATATCACTGCTTTGTTCACCTTGCCAGAAGATGAATGTTACAATGTGTGACATACCCTAATAAAATTGTTACTTAAAAATCACTATTTAAGCGTGGCGCAGTGGTGCACGCCTGTAATCCCAGCATTTGGGAGGCAGAGGCAGGTGGATCACTGTGAGTTCGAGGCCAGCCTGGTCTACAAAGTGAGTCCGGGACAGCCAAGGCTACATAGAGAAACTCTGTCTCAAAAACAAAAACAAAACAAACAAACAAACAAACAAAACCAACAAAAGGAACAAAACCAAAAATCACTATTCAGCACTTGAGGTTTTGTTTTTAATTAAAATTAATTACCACAGAAATCAGCATTCAGATTTAAGGAACTGTTTTAACTTTTCCCTGCAGACAAAAACAAATACTAGTCACCCCAGACACAGCACTAAGGATAAACCAAAGAAATGATCCCACTTACAGGACCAGGAGCAACTTAAAGCTTCCCCTTCCTGCAACTGGTAACTGCACGTACATCCCCAGGGACTGTCCTGCTCCTGAGCTCTCTTCTCACCTGGAAGGAATGTTGTTAGTGGGTCCAAGCTTGTGCTGGTTTCTGAATCTCTAACAGGTAATCGAAGCTGCTCTGGATTCAGGACAGCAACCGGCTGTTATTCCCAGAGAGCAGAGTCCCACAGCTCTGTGCTCCTCTTTAAAGCGTTAGCTTTCAACATGATTGCACAAGTAAGGAATGGTCCCAGCATCCTGGCACAGCTTGGAGGGCAGGGCTCCTGAGTGAAAAGATGGCCCTGTGAGTGTGTGCTTCACAGCTCGCCCTGCAGCTGGAGGGCGCTACTGTCTCGGTTTGGAGCCTTTACTTTCTTTGATGTACAGTCTTAATTAACCAAAATCAAAACAACAACAAAAGGACACACATCTCCCTGTTTCTAAAGGGTGAGAAAAACGTGCTCCATTCACTCTCTAGGGCACCAGCCAGCCATGAATGGGAGGGACACTCTTATACTTTAGTGTCCATGAGCCAGACGGCCAGTTGCCGAAGGTCACATGCAATTCCAAAAACGTCCAGAAGAGGCAAAGTCGCCAAGAATGTAGATTGGGGCCGCTGGCAACAGCTGGAAAAGTAGTGATGTCCCACCCGGGGCAGGTGGCAGTTTGAGGTCTGAGAGCAGCTGAGCCATACACTTAAGTCTGGTTTCAGTCCCCAGACAATGGCTTATCAGGAAAATAGCAGTGACCCAGATCAGGTGCCTAGCAGACTGAAATGTAAGCCTTTTATTCCTCAAGAGTCATTGCAAGAGCTGGAGAGGTGACTTAGCTGTTAAAGAGCATTTGCTGTACCCACATGGTACTCACATGCAGGCAAAATGTTCATATACATTAAAAAAAAGAGTCATTGCACACCAACTCTGTGCTAGGCACAGTCCCAGGCCCTAAGAATACAGCAGTGACCCAACTAGGCCAGTTTTCCTTGAGGTCACACCCTTGTGGAAAGGCAACACTTAACAACCTACATGACTTGCCTGTTTGGCTAGAAAGTAATGAATGTCAAGGACACAATGGGGGTGGGGGGTGAGGACTTGGCACAAGACAGGTTTGAGATGTAACTTTTTTAGGACTTTACATGTTGGAAGATGTCCTTTTCAAGCACAGCCGGGGATAGTTGATCTAGGTATAGAATTCTAGTGTGGTGGTGAATTTTTTTTTTTTTTTTTCCATTCAGATTTAGAGAATGTTAGCCATCTTTTCTTCCAGGGGAGCTGAGAAGTCCCTGCCTCAGGGTTTGTGTGACTTGCTTTTGCTCTTAGAAAACCATAGAATCTTCTCTTTGTCTCAGGTGTTCCAGTGTTTCCTGGGTGCAGGTCCTAGAGTAGGCATCTCTCTATCTCCACTGGAACCTTCAACTTTTGGTAATTTTCTTGAAACAGGCTATTGGTGATTTCCTTCATTACTTTCTCTGTCCTTGGGTTTTGGAACTTGAAGGATGCAGCATTTTCCTCTCCTCGTGTGGGACATGCGCACACCAAATGTCTATCTTTCCCTGGCTGGCTGTTCACAGCAAGGAGCTTACCGACAGAGGTTTTGAGGCTCATCGTCTCCGTGGTTAAGCTCCATGACTGGATGCTGATAAGAATCCTGGATGTTTCCATCTTGAGGGACTCATCTGGTCTCACAGAGGATTTTCCTGGAAGCCACTGGAGGGGTCTGGCTGTCAGCCTTGTAGTAGCCAAGTTGGAGAGGTGGATGCCTCTGCAGCTTAAGGAGAGTAGAGCTTTGGATTTCTGCTAACAGGAGGGAAAAAAACAGTTGCTCCATAGGGAAGTGAAGGGGAGCTAGGAATTTTAACTTGTCACTTAGCATCATTCTAAATTTCTGACGGTAGCCACCCCCCCCCAACTCCTTCTCTCATCAGTGTCCTTATTAATTCTGAGTTTAGGGTGCTCTAGTCCCCCCTCCCCTCCCCCACCGCCGCTGCCCAGAGGACAATTCCTCTTGTTCTCTAGGACTTACATAGACTTCAGCCTCGATCCCAGACCCAGCCAGGTCTTGCAGGAGGGAAGCACAACCCTGATACTCCACCCGCAACCCACGGAAGGGAAGCAGCAGACATTTCCTGTGGGGAAGAGACACAGGAGGTGAGAGGAGATGCTTGATGTAGCCCAAAGTCATAGAGGGAAGAAACTTCTTTACCCTCTGCCCTAACTCTGTTCTTCGTCCTTATCCCAATGAAACAGTTCTCAGGGTCACCACAGGTGCCTGAATGATCATCCCCACACCCAGAGGTCCCAGGCATTCCAAGGAGGGCAGGAGACCCCCCAAGGGAGATGCTTGGGACAGGGGAGTCTGCCGCTCCTTCTTCCTTTCATGGTGTAATCTACCTGTTGCCTTAACTCATGCTCAGCGCTGCATGTTTTCATGTAATTCAGGGAGCAGTGCTCTTCCAGGGTGCGCCTGCGCATCTGACACTTTCTTTCCTATATGCGGGGCCCCAATGTGGATGGACTCAACAGATCTGGCTGACTTACCAGCCTCATCCTGCAGAGAAAAAAAAAAAAAAAAAAAAAAAAAAGATGATGGAGCTGAATTGGGCCCCTCCTGAGACCCTCCTTCTTAGAGTCTGGGCTACTCCGAGGCTCAGAATGACTCCAGCCAGGTGTAGTAGGGACACTGAGGTTTGGGTTGGGGCCTGTCCTCACCGTGGCCTCTATCCCAGTATCTCTGAGAGTCCACACAGTCACCTGAGGGGTAATGCTGGCCTCCCTGCAAGTGAGCCATGGCAGAAACAGCTGCCCTAGGCTCCAAGGCTTTTATAGGTTTGCCTTAAAGATTTTATTCCAGAGAAAACCCAAAGCAATTAATTCAAATTACAGAGTAGTCATTTGCGATAATATTTGCTTTAAATATATGTTGGTTTTTTTTTTTTTTTTAAACCCTCAGCTGTGGGCCTTGAGTGGGTTCGAGGCGAAGGACACCTTGAAATAATTACATTTTTGCTCATTTTATGTTGTGAAAATGGCTTAGTCAATTTGGGGAAGAGCGTAAAGTGTTCGGCCGACTCCCCTACAAAGGCTGTGCTATTTCTCTTCCCGTTTCTGCCAGCGTGGCCACACTGGGATCATTCGCCCTTTCGCCTCGAAGGTGGATGTCTTCCAAGAGGCACCCAGGCGCTGGCCCAGCTGCTTCTCAGCCCGACTCTTGGCAGCAGTGAGGTGCAAGGCGTCTTCTGGAGGTTCACCTGATGGGTGGCCTCGGGGAGCCTGGAGCACAAGGTCTGTGTATGGGGTGCCTTGTGCTGGCCCACAGCTGACTGGCTCTTCAAGTAGAGTGTGTGCAGGACCTGGGGCGCCCCTGCCCAGCTTGTCCCAGGAATGTTGCTAGGGCTTTACCTGCAGGTGAGTGTAGTTCAGAGTGGGGCAGCGGGCCCAGGTAGGACTGTAGCCAGTATATGTGTGTGGAGAGAGGCTCGGAGCCTGGAGAACGGGAATTCATTAAGATGAAGTTAAGAGTCAGCAGGGCATCAGAATGGGGCCTGTTCAAATTCAGGGGCCTGCCTGGCGTCCCCACTGCCACAGCTTATCAAGGGCCCTAGGCAGGACCCGACCCTCCTCCCTGCCACAGCAGGCACGTGAGGTAGACTTGTTCCCTTAGTGCTCTGTTTGTCTTTTCTTTCTGTTGTTTTTGGTGTGCTGTGGGATTTAAAATTTCCTTGTGTGTGTGTGAGTGTGTGTGTGTGTGTGTGTGTGTGTGTGTGTGTGTGTGTGTGTGTGTGCGTGCGCACATGTCATGCACTAGTGTGGAAGTGAGAAGACAGTTTTCAGGAGTTGGTTCTTTCCTTTCACCTTGTGGGTCCTGGGACCATTAAGTCACCTCACCAGACCAGGACTGGGGAATTTAATCCAGGTCTTACAAGAGCTGTGCAAGTACTTCACCCCAGCTCATCTTTACATTTTCTTCTTTCTTTCTTTCTTTATTTTTTTTTAAATAAGAAGGCAGGATCTCATGTAGCCCAGGATAGCCTTGAACCTGCTATGTATGCAGCTAAGGATAACCTGAACTTGCCTCCTGGACATTAAGATCACAGGCATGCACAATCCCCACCCCCACCCGTGGCCACCCCAGTTTATTTCAGTGTTGTGGACAGTAACCAGAGCTTCACACCTTCTAGGCAAGTGCTGTACCAACCAAGCCATCTGCTCCTCCAACCACGTGTGTGTGTGTGTGTGTGTGTGTGTGTGTGTGTGTGTGTGTGTGTAAGACTTATTCATTATGTATACAGTGTTCTGCCTATGTAGGCACCTGCACACAAGAAGAGGGCATCAGATCTCATTATACATGATTGTGAGCCACCATGTGGTTGCTGGGACTTGAACTCAGGACCTCTGGAAGAGCAGTTAGTGCTCTTAACAACCTCTGAGCCATCTCTCCAGCTCCCATGTGTGTTTTTAAAATAATCCACATTTAAGCCAGGTATAGTGGCACACGCCTTTAATCCCAGCACTCAGGAGGCAGAGGCAGGTGGATCGCTGTGAGTTCAAGGCCAGCCTGGTCTACAAAGTGAGTCTAGGACAGCCAAGGCTGCACAGAGAAACCCTGTCTCGAAAAACCAAAAAAACCAAAAACCAAAACCAAAACAAAACAAAACAAATCCACTTTACATTTTAGCAACATCCTATATTTTTTCACTTACAACTTGTTTCCATTTTCGTTATACTTTTAAAAATCTTTTCTTAACTCAAAGCCAAAACTTTCTATTATTTTTTCTCTAAAATTTTATTTGTTTAGACCCTTTGGTCTAGCAACAGTCCTAGCTACTCAGGAATGAGGCAAGGGGATTGCATGTGCCCAGAAGTTATGGGCACATTAGGGCAACACAGCAGAAAATCCATCTTTCAAAGAAAGTTGAGGGGCTGGAGCAGTGGCTCAATGGTTAAGAGTGCTTGCTGCTCTTGAAGAGGACCAGAGTTCAACTCCCAGCACGCACGTCAGGTGGTTCACAACCAACTGCAAAGCCAGGTGCAGGGGATCCAGCATCCTCTTTTGGCCTCTCTGGGCACCTAGATACACACACACACACACACACACACACACACACACACACACACACACACACACGCGCGCGCGCGCGCGCGCGCATATAAACACACAAACCTATATAAACAAAAATGTATCTTTTCAAAAATAAAAAACATATGTAGGATCTATTTTGAGCTACTATTTATACGTTGGAGGATTTATTTGTTATTTATTTGTACGAATGTTTTGCCTGCATGCATGTATGTGTACCATATGGCATGTCTTGTGTCCTTAGAGGTCAGAAGAAGGCATCAGATTGCCTGAAACGAGAGTGATGGTGGCTGTGAGTGTGGCACCGTGTGGGTGCTGGGAACCAAACTCCGGCCCTCTGCAAAAGTAACAATGTTATAAACTGCTGGTCTATTTCTCAAGTTGGTTTTTTTTTTTTTTAATTTAATTAGAAAGTAGCTTTAAAATTGTATCTGGGGGTACACATGTGGAGGTCAGATGACAACTTGCAGGAGTCTTTTCTCCCCATCCGCTGAATGGAGATTGAACCCAGGCGGGGAGACTGAGCCCAAGTGGTCAGGCTTACCTTTACCTACTGAGCCATCCTGCCAGCCCCCCACGGCGCTTTCTTTGCATGTGTGTCTAAGTGCTTTGGCGTCATTTGTTGAGTTGTATGTGGATCTGAACTATGCTTGTGTGTGGCATGCTCCCAAGTAGGCGTCTTTTGGAAACTACTGGGGCATGGGGCTTCTGACGTCACCCATGAATCCATCCATTTATAGGTTCTAAGCTTAAAGGGTCTGGAGAGGAAGGCAGCTTCCTATGAAAGCCTGCGCTCTGCTTGCTGGGCTTCGTGAGGCAAGTGGCTCCCTCCACCACAAGTTCCTACCATGGCAGTCTTAGTGCACCCAGCTTAGCGAGCCAACATTGAGGCCTCAGAAACAGTGAGCCAAGGAAAAGCTTTCCTTCTTTTAAGTTGTGTGCCTCAAGTGTGTCTACAAAGTAACAAGCTACATGGGTTGGGTTGGTGACCTTGTAAAAGCTGACAGATCAGTTGGTGCGTCTGTTTGTTGGCTCCATGGGATCTGTCAGTTCTTAATCCCGCCCACCACACTGCTTGAGTCCCTGTTGCTTCCTAATATATTTGGGGAGGGGGACATTGTTATTTCTCTATTGTTTTGTGTGTGTGGGTTTTTTGTTTGTTTTGCTTTTTAAAACAGAGCCTCGTTACGTAGCCCTGGCTGACATGTAACTTTCTATGTAGACCAGGCTCGCTTCAAACTCAATGGATATCCACCTGCCTCTGCCTCCAGATTGCTGGGATTAAAGGCATCCCAGCTATAACATGCTTTGAAATAGATAGCATGCCTTTTGAATTCTGCGGAGTTTTGTTGGGACTACTGTGCTGACTAGTTTTATGTCAACTTGACACAAGCTAGAGTCAGCTGAAAAGAAGGGGACCTCAATTGAGAAGACGTCTTCTCAACACCCAGCCCGTTGTGGGTGGAGATGCCATTCCCTAGGCTGCTGGTCCTGAGTTCTGTAAGAAAGCAGGCTGAGCAAGCCTTGGTGAGCAAACGAGTAGACAGCATCCTTGGTGGCCCCTGCCTCAGCTCCTGCCTCTAGGCTCCTGCCCTGTGGCAGCTCCTGTCCTGGTCTCCTTTGATGATGAGATGAGATGGAAACCAAATAAATTCTTTCTCCAACTTGCTTCTGCCATAATGTTTTATCATAACAAGAGCAGCTCCAACTAAACAAATTCAGCTGCTTTCCGTGTAAGCACCAGAACCGGTCAGTTTCCATCAGGAAGCGTCCTGGTTACACATTGGATCTGCTCGCCCAGGTTCTGAAGTCCTGCTTGCTAATGGCGCTGAGCCCCAGCTCCAGAGACATAGGTCCCCTCACTGTGTCTGGGTGACGCTTCTTGGTTTTCACTGTATAAGGTGAAATATATGTATGTTGGGATGGGAAGAGATTGAAGGCTTTGAGATAAAGTAGACATAAGTGTCGAGCCTGGCCCAAGAAGAAACAAAGTTACAGAGGGTCGAGTGGGAAAAAGAACCAGGGTTCCGAAACGGAGCCCTCTGCCTGGATGGGTTGCAAAGGAATTCTTACAAGGGGAAGATTTGCCTATTTTACATAGGATTTTCTAGAACATATCAGGGAGAAACAACTCTGTTCAATGTTGTTGGGGGTTTTTTTGGGGGGGGTTGAGACAATGTCTGACTGGGTAGACTGGCCTTGAACTTGTGACCCTCTTGCCTTAGCCTTTTGAATGCTGGGTATCCCAGGTCTACATTGAAAAACTGGTTGTCATGTTGTCCCAGTTCATCACTGAGCAACAGGTCTACTGATCCTTAATTGTGGGTGAAGGTACTTGCCGTGCCACCCGGATGACCTGTGTCTGGGTCCCCAGACCCGTGTAAAAGCCACAAGCAGAGTGTAGACATTTGTAATCCCAGCCCCTCCATGGGGAGATAGGTTGAGACCAGCCAGATAGCCAGGCTTATACAACAAAGAAAAGACCCTGGCTAAATCTGATTTTAACTAACCTATCGCAAGTATTTCATTTACTACTATTCCAGATAAAAGATAAACACACACACACACAGCACACATATACATAACACGTGCACATAGCATGTGTACACACAACATACATGTACCCAGAACACATGGACAGAACACATGTACACACAGCACACAGAATACACATAGCATGCCTACAGAGAATATAACATGCACACACAACACACATGCTTGTTTGTATACCTGCCATATATGTGTGTATGTGTGTATGTGTGTGTATGACACACAGCGTGCATACCGCACAGGACATGCGTGCATACCGCACAGGACATGCGTGCATGCAACACTGTATATATAGAATTCATACACACACACACACACACACACACACACACAATGCTCTACCACCATACTTATACCCTGGACTGTTGGCCCAAGGCAGAGGAGGAAAGATGGAGAGGGAGAATTGGGATCCAGTGACAATGACAGAGGCAGGTGCTGAGGAGGCAGCCATAGGCATGAAGTAGGAGCCAGGTAGCTGGACTAATTCTCTAGTTGGGGGTGGGTGAGGAGGATGCCACACCTCAGGCTCCACTGAAAGGGCTCAGTTGTACAGCCTTGGCACCTGTCTCTGCATCCCTTCCCCTCCTGAGTGCTTCTTCTCCTCGGAAGCTCTGGCATTCCTAGAGTCCTGAAAGGGGAAGGCCATGCCCTCTCTCCCCAGGACCTCGCTGTGGGTAGGTCCTGGGCCAGAGTCACTGACGGTTTGGGCAGTGCACTTGACCAGCGTCTGGGTGGTCTGCCACACCCACTCCTCCAGAAACCCGATGCCCCTCCAGCTGGTGCATCTGTCTGGTGGACTTCCAGCTGGAGGGGCAGGGCTGCCCCCTGCAGCACAGAGCCCATGGCCGCACCATTCCCAGACTGCTGTAGGGGTGTCCCCGCCAGTCTCAGGGTTTAGCGGCAGAAGGGCCAGCTGTTCCCAGCTGCGTCTCAGCAGGACAGAGACCATGAGAAGAGGCTTTCCCCTGCTCTCGCTAACCCCCTCACTCCACTTCTGTCTACCCCAGCTCTGGAACCCACACCAGCCACTTCAGCTGCCTCCAAGGTGTGCTGAGGTGGCTGCCACACATGAACATGGGCTGGAGCCGAACACTGCCTCCTGCCGGCCAGCACTCATTTGCCCTCCCTGTTGTCCGTTTCTAGGCTGATTTCTTCCCCTCTACAAGATTTTCACACTGTCTACGTTTTTTGTTGTTGTTGGTGGTGGTGGTTGGTTGGTTGGTTTTTCGAGACAGGGTTTCTCTGTGTAGCCTTGGCTGTCCTAGACTTGCTTTGTAGACCAAGCTGGCCTTGAACTCACAGAGATCCGCCTGCCTCTGCCTCCTGAGTGCTGGGATTAAAGGCATGTGCCACCATGCCTGGCTTGTCTGTGTTTTTTTCAGAGGAGGAACTTGCCCTTACCAAGGTCACAGAGCTGACCTCTGAAGTTGAGTGGTTAGCTGTCTTGGTTCTTAGATGCTGAGGCAAATGAAGAAGGGGCGCTTTTTGGGGGGCGGTGAGGAGGCACAGGGCCCTCAGGAACAAGGTCACCTGCAGGACACGGAGGGTGTGAGTCTTTGGGTGCAGACTTGGCCAGAGTGTTGAGGGAGGTAGGGAGTGAGTCATTGTTACTAGCGGTTTTCCAGTCCCCCAGCCTCAGGACCTTGGTGTATGCTCTCAGCCCGCTCTTCTTGCCTCACCTGCGCCTGCTTTTCCTGCCCAGTTTAGTTGTCAGGAATCTAGGGAAGGAGGCCATTTCTGAGTGCTCACCTGTCAGTAGATCAGGAAGCAGAGAAAGACAAACTCCAGAGCTTGGCTGGTTCATCTTAGGACAGTGGGTGGGACCGTTGCTTCTCATTTAATGTTTCTCTCTGGGAGCTTCAGTCTCCTAGGTGATACCCAAGTATGTAAATTGACAGCCAGCAGAGACTGGCCAGAATGGAGCCACACAAGGTCAAAGGCCAATTCCGCCATCTTGGTGCACTTTCTGTGGCTCAGGGTGGCATTACCAAGACCGAGTGACCATGGAGATAGAGGCTTTTTCAGCTTCCGGTTCTGGAGGCTGAGACTGCAAGAGCTGGGTACAGCTTCTGGCAAGGGGCCTGCGTGCAGCCTTCAGCCTCTGACAGGAAGCAGGGCAAGTGGTGCTTACAGAGAGGACAGCAGGAGGAGGCTGGTGGCTGCTTCTCAGCAGCTGCCCTCACTGTGGTGAGCTCAGTTCTTAGCAGAGTTCGCTTTCTTGAGAACAGACCCAACCATGAGGGGTCCGTTCTGATACCTCAGTACACCCCAACCTACCACCCTGGGGCCAGGCTTTACCAGGAACTGGCCAGAAACGCCACTCTTTAATCATAGCCCCTGCTAAAACACTTAGCAGGGTGCCCATGGACGCAAAGCCAAAGTCCCCTCGCTGCCGGCTTCCCAGCCTTGAGGAAGGCTCTCAGAACCAGTCCTGCTAAACCCCACACTGTGGGCCACCCTGCCACTCAGGCAGCCATGGCCTCTCTGCCTTCGCCTGTGGCCTCTGGGGTCAGACCTGAAGCAAGCATCAGCCTCAACTTTCCTCAGATGTCTTTCCAGGCTACCGGGAGGCAGGTCCACCCAGCGTCTAGGTGACAGTAGCCTCTGAGAAGATGGGCCGTTTCTTCCGTTGTGCGGCTTCGCGGGCCTCACCGCCTTGCTGTATTTTCCAGTGTGTGTCTCTGCACTCAGACCTCTGAATGTCTCCAAGCGTCCGCAAAGCACATTGAGCAGCAGCGTACACTGCCGGGGGAAGAACAGACTCAGGTCCAGCTCTTACAGGCACCGCCCCCCCCCCCATCTGGAAGCCCGGTCATCAGCCCCCCTCCTAGAAGGGGCCACTTTATCTTCTCCATGGCTTTATGCTGCATAGAGTCTCTGTCTGTGGCCAAGGGGTGGAAGGTCCCATCCCCACAGCAGGGAGAGAGACAGTGACACACAAGTGATTATGTAACCCTGGTGGGACGAATGGCTTTGGGCTTCAGGAGGCCCCAGAAGAAAAGCTGTTGTTATTCACACCGCAGCTCTGTTAATGTTGGAGCAGGGAGGGGCTGACTAAAAGGGGCGAGGGTTAAGGGGGTCCGCAGAGCCTGCGCAAGTACCCCAGCATCTCCTGGTTCCATCTACACAGGTATCCCCTCGAGTGACCTCTTTTGACCTCAAAAGAGCGGAGAGCCCTAAAAACGCTCGGGTCCCAGAAGCTTGTGGCTCAGGATGGATTCGGGCTAGGAGGAGGCTGCACTTCCCAGCACCCTGCACTGGCCTGTCTATGTGCAGGCTCCTGAGGGAGGAGGAGGGTCCAGAACATTCTCCCTCAGTCTTTCTAGGGGAACTAGCCCCAGGAACTATAGGCTCACTCTGACATCTTGGCAGCCCACATGTTAGAGTAGACACTCCAACCTTCTGGGATCCCCATACTTGACCAGGCATGGAGGACAGAACACACAGGCTGTGGAGTCTGAGCCCTGACATCCCGGCCACCGTTCCTGGGATGTGGGGAGGGAGATGTGGACTCTTTCTGGTGACGGCATGCTACACAGCAGGGATAAAGCAGAGCTCAAGGCTTAACGCATCCATTACCCAAGAAGCTTCTGCCTCTGGAGGCTCCGCATCTTACCTCGTTCAGGAGGCCCTCTGTTTCTGCAAGATCGGGTTTGAACTTAAAAGTGTCACACACTTACCACCCTGGAAAGTCACACATTGAGTCTGTACAGCTACGTAATGGTCATTGTGGGGCCAGGCAGAGGTAGAGCTGATTTGAGCACAGAGTTGTTAATGTTTGCATGTGAGCTTGCATGTGCGTATTGTACCTGTGCGCCCACTAATGTACATGCTCCATTGCCGGTACACGCGGGCACTCGATACACACACATACCTGGGGCATTTGTGACTGCCGATGTGTGTGTTCACTCTGCAACACACACTGAACCAGCTGGCACCGCCAGGGCATCCCGAGGAGCAGGCGCTGATCTAGGGAAGAGCCAGAGCTCCAGGTGGGAGCCTTTCCACAATACCTCAGGGCCATAGGGCCAGTCACAACCTACTCCAAACACCAAGACCTGACAGCTGAAGGAGTCACCAGACTGCTTAGCTGGCCACGTGGGGTTCACAGCAGACTCTGAGACGTGAGTGCCATTGGCAGCCTGGAACTGATGCTAAGTCTGGGCTTTACTGTGGCTTTGTTGCAAGGACTTAAATTCTTATTTGTGTTCTTGAAAAGTTGAGTCCCGCTTTTTCTTTAACAGTTTTCAGAAGATCTAGCCGGGCCAGACTCAGTTGCTCACACCTATAAGCTCAGCATTTAGGGGGCTAAAGCAGGTAGACTGGCGTGAGTTCTAGACCAGCCTGGACTACACAGTAAGACTCTGCCTCAAAAAAGTCAAAAATCTAGATCAAGCTTGGTTTCTAGGGAAAAGAGTCAATAGGACGTAGGCTATTTTCTGTATACACACGTGTGTGCTATAGCCTGCACATACTTGTGCGTGCGTATGTATAATTTGCATATATGTGTGTATCTATACATTGCCGCTGATATTTGTGCTATACACACACACACACACAAGTATGCAAGTGTGTTCACGCAAGCCTGTGTGCCTATGAACATATGTGTTGTATGCACTCACATGTATGTTTTGTTACCTGTATACCATGGTGCATGTCCAAAATGCATGCTTCTGTGCCCATCGGTATATGTGTGTGTGCGTGCGCACATGCGCGTGCTCTATGATGTGTATACGTTGTGTGTGCATGTGTGTACTATGGTCTGTTTGTACTAGTGCATGTGTGTGCTTGCATGTTCTACAGTCTATATACACTCCTGTATGTGTCTACCTACACGATCATGCATGCCTGTGTCTACATATGTGAGCTATGATCTGTGTACACTGTGTGTTCATGTGTGTGTTTGCACAGGTGAATGGGGAGACTTACTTCAAGCAGCTGGCTCATGTGACTGTAGCACTGGCAGGTGTGCTGGGATGGAAACCTTGGAAGAGCTGAGGTTGCAGTCTGGAGTCAGGAGGCAGAACTGCCCCCTCCTTGAGAGGCCTCTGTCATATCCCTGGAGGCCTTCAGCTGACAGTACGAGGCCACCCACAGTACAGCAGCCACCTGCTTTCCTCAAAGACTACTGACTTGAGTGTTGACAATGTTTTAAAAAATCTCTACAGCAATGTCAAACCAAGGGCATCTTCTCTGAAGTCCCAAGGCCTGGGGTTTGCATGTCTTGCTCCCACGAGTTTGGGTGAGGAGAGTGTAGTTTCTTTAAAAAGAAAAGAAAAGAAAAGAAAGAAAGAAAGGAAGGAAGAATGGCAAGACTGGGGCTGGGACGCTGCTCACCGGTGCAGCATTTCCCTAAGCAAAGCACAAAAGTAAAGAAGCAAACAGTAAACTCTAACCTTAGCTATTAGCACGCATCCCCTCTGTAGCTTGACCCAGAGCCCTGGAGCTGCAGGAGCAGAACTGCCTGCAGGCTGGCCAGGAGGACTCAGGGCATCTTTCAAGGATGGGAAGAAGATATTTTGGTACTTGCTCTTCTCTGAGGCCTGGAAACGCAGTGGCCCCCGTGGGCGGCTGAGGGCAAAGGTAGAGGTAGAGCTCTGTGGCTTGGGTCACACGATGTTCAGTCTCACCACTATTTTCTCAAAATGCCCTCCTGTCTCCTAGAAAGGAGCCTGAATGAGACAGAAAATAGGGTCCTCGCTGGGATAAGCGAGGTGCAGGCACAACACCACACACCCTACCGGGGTTATTCAGGTGGACGTCTGCTCAGTTTATCCTTGGCATGTGCTTCTGTTAAGGGTGAAAACCCTCTGGCTGCTGAGTCTGAATCCTCACCCTGCCCCCAACAAGCACAGCATTCCTACCCCACTGTCAGAAGAGAAGCTAGAAGCTCCTGCTGTGGGTGGAGTTGGGGGTGACAGGAGGGTGAAGCAGGCTGCTGACTGGATGCGAATGGGACATCTACCTGCCCAGGGGGACAGGAGAGAGCTAGGTCCGCAGTCTGGCTGCTCAGGCTCTTGAGCAGCCACAGAAAGGGGAGGGATCACAAAGCCTGTGGCAGTGCTGTCTCACCAGGGACATGTGACCGTGCTGTCCCACTGGGGACGTGTGACAGTGCTGTCCCACCAGGGACGTGTGGCAGTGCTGTCCCACCAGGGATCCAGGGATGGTGTGGCAGTGCTGTCCCACCAGGGATGCGTGACCGTGCTGTCCCACCAGGGTTGTGTGGCCATGCTGTCCCACCAGGGACATGTGACAGTGCTGTCTCATCAGGGTTGTGTGGCAGTGCTGTCCCATCAGGGACGTGTGACTGTGCTGTCCCACAAGGGACGTTTGACAGTGCTGTCCCACCAGGGTTGTGTGACAGTGCTGTCCCACCAGGGATGTGTGACAATGCTGTCCCACCAGGGTTGTGTGACAGTGCTGTCCCACCAGGGTTGTGTGACAGTGCTGTCCCACCAGGAACAGGTAACAATGCTTTCAGAGAAGACCACTAAAAAGACAGTTGATTTGGAGGTGCCATCTGTCCCACCCGCTGGCATGGCTCTTGTCTGGAAACCACTGTTGTTCCACCCAGGGTCTCTCCCCTTTCTGCTAAGGGCGTCTGAGTCACGGACTATCATGGCCAGATGTGTCTTGCCTGTCCCTGGTTCTAGGCAGGAACACACAGGCACAGGGGTGGGGATGGGGCGCTCAGCAGAGTGGGCTGCCTCCGGTTATCTATCCCCAAGATAGGGCTGTCCTGTTTGTCATCTTTACCCCCTGCACGCTCCGCCTACAGCTGATATTTGAGGCTTTTATAGACACCCACTTCCTCTTCTCTGACTTATGTTCCTGGGGATGAATTTTATAGGAAACAGTCTCTGAGCTCCTGTGAGATAAAAGGCAGCCCCTGCTCCTGCAAGATGGGGCCACTCAACCCCCACCCCTCATTGATCTTAACACTCCCTGCTCAGGCTGAGGCCTCCCACACAGCTGCGGCTGTCTGCCTGTGAACCTCCTCCTGATGCGAAAAGAGCCGCCTGTGAGACTCCCCTCCGCTGGAATGGCCATCAGGACTGGGCCTCCCCCTTCTGAGATTGAACGTACCATCCTACAGGAAGCTCCTTAAGCAGGAAGGGAAACAACTCAAACAGCTTCAGGAAGTCCCTGAAACTGACCAGATTCAATAGCCCCATAGCGGGGGTCAGGTGGGGAGGGGTGTTCCGGCTCTGCCCATGTCAGTGCCACCTCCCCTGACTTCCAGAGAGTCACCCTCAGATGAAAAGAGCCAAGTTGCTAAGAAGGCTCTTAAGACCAGCTCATCTGCCTGGAAGAACAAAACCAGCTCATCTGCCTGGAAGAGGTTTAGACCAACGGAGTCACTTGGGGAAAACACCCTCCAACCTGCTGAGCTGCCTACAGGCTGTGCAGTGTGATCCAAGTTCCAGCTTCTGTGGTCTGTCGCCCTTGCTGGGGTGGGCTTTGGTGATGTAGCTGCCTTTGAGTAATTTTCTGCTTCTCTTAAGTAAACATTCACCCATATTCTTATAAGTACCCCCCCCCCCCCCGCCGCAAAAAAACCCTTCATGGTTCACCACGTTGGGTTTTGGTGGTACCCATGCCTTGTTCTCTGTGGACTTGAGCAAACATGGGTGGCGTCTCTTCTTCAGGAAAAGTTTTATCACATAACACCCTTCCCCTGTGGGTGCCACCTCTTGGTGACCATGGGTGGTACCTGGGCTTGGTTGGCGTCGTCTTCTCTGACACAGTCCCACCAAGGACCCACCACCCTTCCTTTGCCATCCTCTTCGTTCTACATTTGCCCAGAAGCCTCTCGCTCTAAAAGCTAGTGAGTGACGTCATGCAACCTGAGCAAATCCTCTGGGGCCCTCCGTTCCCAGTACCATGGCGGGGTGGGGTGGGGTGGGGGGGACGTTCACACTGCTCCCAGCTCTGACCGGTTCTAGGATACCTTGAGCAATGAGACAGGCATGGACCTGGTTTTTCAACTCACATGTGTGTCAGCCCTGCATGGTGAATCTCCAGGTTGTCTGCACCTGCGGTGAGCTAACGCACACTGCCAGGCACAGAGCACTGTGCAATCCTAGCGCAAAGAAAGAGAGAGGAAAAAAAACATGGCCGTCCCCTCCCCCATCCCCGCCATGTGGAGGGTTTGTGTGTGAAATGTTCCTCTCTAACTAGGGGAAAGAGGAGACGATTCTGGACGGGACCTCCTGCCTTCCCTGAGGCGCTGTGGTGGCTGCAGGGCCAGGCTGGCTGCAACAGTGGGCCAGACCTCCCAGCAGGCTGCCCTTCCAAGGAGGACTCTGCAGTTGGTGTCCAGCCCTCGCCACCCTCCCCCTGTCATTGGGCCTGAGGATTTCCCACTCTGGAGCCGGCATGGTGCTTGTTTTGGCTGGCCCAGTGAAAGCAGCCCATCCTCACAGACCCCGAGGTTGCATAACGGTGAGGTATCCACTTACGCTGGCTCCCCCCTTTGCAGCAAGGCCTGGGCAGCCTTCCTTGGGTGGAGCAGCCTCCCTGGGAGGTACCCAGCCCCATCAGGCTAGGGGTAGGATCTCTTGGGCCTCTTGACCCCCTGCAGCAGCTGGCAGTGCCACATGGTGCCTCAGCCTCTAGGAGCCAAGAGCAGACACCTCTGGCCAGAGTTGGCCCTTGTGGGTGTAGGCGGGCAAGGGGCTGCCTCCACCCACTGATCACATCTCTCCCAGCTCTGCGTCATCGTTGGCTCTGCCAGAGCACTGTGGGCCCTGGGTCAAGAGACAACGGCGTAGTGTGTGTGTGTGTGTGTGTGTGTGTGTGTGTGTGTGTGTGTGTGTGTAGGGGGGAGATCCAGAAAATGGCTTGCTGGGCGCCCTTGTTGCTGCCTGGACCCCTCAAGGAGCCTTGGGAGCATGGTCTGACTCCCGAGTCCCTAACGGCCCCTGGACACAGCCCAGCTGGCCCAGGTGTGAAGATGTCCCAGTGTGCAAAGCCCTCACAGCCCAGCTGTTGCCGCCAAAAGGTGGAGCCAGAGAAATAGGAGATTTGAATAATGGGAGAAAATTATTATGTCTTCGTGTGAGCTGGAGCCCAGCCTTGCTCCCCATGGGTGTGATAACTGGGGACGTCTTACGTTTCCCCATGCTCGGAGCCAAGGCGAGCCATGACAATACTCACATTGTTTCCTACGCCGGGGTATTGTTATCCGATGACAGTGCCCTGAAACACGGTTACAGAGTGCAAGATTAACCCACACGTTTTGAAGCCATGGGCATCTGTAGGGAGGACAAAAGCTGGGGCACGGGGCGCGGGCGGGGGGGGGGGCGGGGGAGGCAGGGATTAGGAAGTCAGCAGGAAATGACGAAGGCTTGACACAAGTGGCCTGATGACAGGCAGGCACACAGCTGGGCAGGGCCTGGCATGAGGGAGCCGTAGGCACTCCGGTAGCCAGAGCCCTTGGGCTACAGTGTGTTTTTTCCCATGACAAAATGAGACTGGAACTGGCTTTGGTTTCTCACCTAGGGGGGTGGCCAGGTGAGAGTATGGTCCCTGCCAGCTGAGCTGGTGGGTCTGCCTGCAGAGTCTGGGAGCGCTGCGGGTGCTCAGTCTTGGCTCTGAACAAAGAAAGCACAGGGTACTGTTGGCAGGGGCTGGGGAGGGGGCACCCGACACCAGGCTGCTAACTCAGATTTAGGGGTAGACACTAGTTTCCCATCATACAGAGGTCCAGGAAGCCTTCCATACCCCCACATGGGAGAGCACCAACCAACCAGCGCAGTATCCAGGGGTTCAACCCTCCTTGGTGCAGCTAGCCCACCGTTCTCTCTAGGCTGCCAGCCATCTGTAAATAACCATCCTGGAGAGAGGAATTGGAAATGCTGGCCCCTGGGGCCATGGTTCCACGCGCAGCCAAGCCCACCTGCGAATAGCCATGGCCCGCATCTCGGACAGGATGGAAGCTGCCTCTGAGTTAGCATGGAGTCAGCAAGGGTGTCTAGGAGGGACAGCCCTGGGGAGGGGTCCTGGCCGCCTGCCTGCATGCTGGGCCACCAAGATGGCTTCCCAGCAGTGCTTGCTCTGATTTTCTGTGTTGGGGGGTCGTCAAGCACCAGTCTGAGCTCTAAAGCGCCTGCCTCGTGAGGAGTTAGACGGGGCCCGTGTGTTTAGATTCGCTGGCTTACAGGACTCCTGCACTAGCCCTACTGTCCTGAAGAGAAAGGGGCTTGGGAGGGCTACAGGTGTGCATTTGGAGCCTACCCTGTGGCTCAAGGGGACCATCAGAGCCCTGTCTCTTACTATTTTTCCTCTCCAGAGGACAGAACAGCTGGCTGCTCAGATTCACTCTGGCCAGCTGCCTGGTGGGTACACCATCTCTCTCTCTCACACATGGATCTTCTGCCCCCAGGAACATCCCATTGGGACGTTAAAACTTCTTAGGAGGCCAGGGCCCAGGGCCAGAAGAACTTTACACCTGGGGCTCTTTGGTTCTCACAGCACACATCTGGGCAGCATCTGGTCCTCACAGGTGTGCAGAGTCTGAAACCGTAACCCCGCCTGCCAGGTGTACCCGCACTACACAGGAAAGAGCTGGGGACCACCCGAGGGACATGGGATTCCTGCTCTGCCCTTGCCAGATCTTAATTCTGTCACCGCATGGTCAGCCCAGTCTTGCCCCTGACCTCCTGGGTTACTCTTCCCCATCTTCTGCTTCCCTGAGGGGCACTTTGAACGGGTTGGCTTCCTTCCTTCGAGTGCTTGTGAGATGGTGATGCGAGCGACAACATGAGTGGGTAGGTGAAATGACGGGTAGGTGAAGGAGTGCCGCGGGGAGCCTGGGAGAATGGGGCCTCTGAGGGCGGAGGATAGCTCTCGTGGCAAGAGGCCTCCCCGGCTGCCATGACGGAGGGCCACCACCGAGCAGCTTCACACATAAGAATCTCCTCACCACGCAAAGGCTGAGCTCTGAAGTCATCTGCCACGCTCCTTCTGGAGGCTCCAGGCTTCGTCTTCTCTGTGTGCTGCTGTGTCCTCCCGCAGCACCCTTGTATGCCCACTGGCAGACTGTCCCGAATATCAGCTGCCGTCATCTTCAGATAGGCAGGGGCACCCGACCTGTCTCCATCCCCTTCCAGACCTGAATTGAGTGCTGAGATCTCAGGGTGTCACGGAGGTGTCAGTGAGAGATCCGGCCCCAGCCTTAGAGCCCACGAGCAGCTTGAGGCTGTTGCGGACAAGCAAAGGAAACTTGGTTCTGAGTACCCTCACTTAGTCTTCAGCCTCTATTTAGTCATAGGGAAAAACTTATGTTCAAGGTCCCGAGCCCTAGGGGAGCTGGGGACTTCCCAGTAGCCGAACGGATTCTGTTGTAAGGAAACGGTTGTCTGAGTCCAGTCACTTCAAGGGCAAAACCTCTCCATCCTGCTGGACAGGGTGGATTAAGTTCATGTTCTAAGGCCCGGGAACCCACGCCTATCCTGAGGGACGGAAACTCCCTCGTGTCAAAACATGATTGGACGGTGCTCCAGCCCACCCACCCCTCTCCCCATTGCTCTGTCCTTTAAACATGCTGAACGTTGTCCCTTCAGGGTCCCAGTTCAGCCCCCGGGTCTGTTCTGCAGCCCTGAGGAAGCAGAGGCAGCTTGATCACGTTTTGTCGTCTGCATTGACATGGTGGTTTTAGGTTATGTTGGATTTAAGCAGACCCCACAGCAGAGACAAATAAGTAAAGGCAGTGATATTCAGGTGGTGGTTGTGCTGTGAGATGGCCCATGGGTGATGGAGTGTGAGGGACATCTTGGCCACATATCCTTACGTAAATTTGTCTGGGCTTCTGAGTCTAGGCCTCTGAGAGTTCCACCTGCAAAATTATGAGCAGTCCTCTAGAGGAGCCTTTGAGACCGGGAAGGTGCTTCGAGCCAAAGCCCAAGGCAGGGCACACTGTAGAATACAGGGCAGCAGACGCTGTCCACACATGGAACAACCTCCTCACGTTCCAAATACTGTCTTGCTCCTGTGTGTCCATGGAAGACCACACGGGGCATATTCACGAAAACAGTCAATTACTGTATTGGTCCTACAAGTCACTTTTTGTGGCTTTCCACTTGTCATTAGAGAGCTCCTTTTAAGATGGCTGGCCCCTGTACAGATGAACATCGGTTTACTTATGTCTGGGAGGACACCACAGTTTTCTCTAAAAAAAAAAAATGGTGTCAGGTGGGGCTACTATGAAGATCGCTCAGTCGGTAAAGTTATTTACACACAAGTATGGGAGCTCAAATTTAGTTCCCAGCATCCACACAAAATGCTAGACACAAGGAGCTATGAGATGGCTCCACAGATGGTTCCACAGTTAAGAGCATAGCTACCCTTCCAGTGGATGTGGGCTCAGGGTTTGATTTATAGTTTCCTCTGAGAGTGAACGTACCATCCTACAGGAAGCTCCTTAAGTAGGAAGGGAAACAACCCAAACAGCTTCAGGAAGTCCCTGAAACTGACCAGATTCAATAGCCGCGTAGTGGAGGTCGGGTGGGGAGGGGTGTCCCGGCTCTGCCCATGTCAGTGCAGCCTCCCCGACTTCCAGAGAGTCACCCTCAGACAAAAAGCTGTTAAGAAGGCTCTTAAGACCAGCTCATCTGCCTGGAAGAACAAAGCCAGCTCATCTGCCTGGAAGAGGTTTAGACCAATGGAGTCACTTGGGGAAAACACCCTCCAACCTGCTGAGCTGCCTACAGGCTGTACAGTGTGGTCCAGGTTCCAGCTTCTGTGGTCTGTCGCCCTTGCTGGGGTGGGCTTTGGTGATGTAGCTGCCTTTGAGCCGTTTCTACCCCTGTAAGGAAACCCTCACCTATATTCTCATGTCACCCCAATAAAGCTTGTGGCTTACCAAGTTGGATGTTGGTGGCGTCAATGCTTTGGTCTGTCGTGGGCTCCCTCTCTGGAGTGAGAAGAAGTGTGTAGCATCTCCTTAGAAAGGTTCTGACCCACAGTGGTGGCTCACAGCCATAGCTCCAGTTCATGGGGATCTAGGCCCTACTCTGAACTTCTCCTGCACCGGGCACAGGTGTGCTGCCCATCATACATGCAAACAAACCACTCACGTATGTACAAATAAGCATATCTAAAATAATAAAACTAATTTTAAAGTCCAACATGGAGGCCTGTATTTGTAGTCCAGTGCTATGGAGGAGACGCAGATTATTTCTGGGGATGTTGGCCAGTGTAGCCTAAGCAGTGGTCTCCAGGCCAATTGATGGGAGACTCTGCCTCAGAATGCAAAGTGGACAAGCTCCTTGGGAAAAATAACCCGATTGGCTTCTAGCTTCCACATGCGTGTATCCATACATGACCTGCACACATGAGCACATACCTGTGCATGTACACACACACATAAAGGCAAGGGAAGAAGGGTAAGCAGTCATAGGCTTTCTATGTATTTTCCATTTCTCTGCCAGTTATGTTTTGGGAGAAGTCCACCGAGTGCACATGGAAATTCCCTTCATGAGTCAGCTGTTCAGCCCTGACTTTACTGACAGCCACTTTGTTTCCAATGTTTGAATGTGATCCTTGAAAGTGAGAAAACATGGGTCACCCACAAAGGTGTAGGGAACCCTGAACTGCTGACACCTGGTCCCAGACTCATGGACCACAGAGGCTGCACACTGTGTTGAGAACTGGCCTCCCGACAACCCTGTCCTGCCTGGCAAGGCCCTCCAGGTGAGGCCTCCTTGAGCTCTCAGGACCTGGAAGCCAGCATTAGACCTGCTGTTCAGCCTCCTGCTGACCGCTGACCAGCTCTAGGTCCTACCTGAGAGCCTTAGGATGCAGACTCCCCGGCGGCACCACCGAAGTGGAGCCTTTGGCCTCTGACCTCAGAGCTTAGCAGCTGAACAGCACCAGGGCTCTCTCAAAAGAAAGGGCAGGAGCAAGGGGTGTGGATGGAGTCACAGCAGGGTAGAAAGAATTCTGCTAGAGGCCTAGAGAGATGACTTGGTCGGTAAAGTACTTGCCACACAGTGCTGGGTAGGGAGAGACAGGAGGATCCATGGCCGGCCAGCCTAGCCTAAGTAGCAAGAACCAGGTCTACTGAGAGACTTGTGTCTCAGAAAGCAGGGTACGGATGCTCCTGAGAAGGGATACCTGAGATCACATGGACACATGCGCACGCACACACGCACGCGCGCACACACACACACACACACACACACCTCTCAAGAACAATGCTACCTCAGAGAATGAACCGAGCCTGACACAAATGCTTCACCAGCCTTCTTTAATCGAACACGGCGCGAAAGCCATGGGAGAGCTCACTTCCCAAGCGTTCCCTCGCAAGGGACAATGTGGTTACCAGGAGCATGGAGTAGTCCTTCAGAAACACCGTCTCTGGACCACAGATGCCCCAAACTCCTTGAAATCTGCAGCAGTGACCCACATCTGCTTAAAATTGCTCAGAGATGTGACAATAGAGGCTCCGATCCACGTGGAGAACCAGCGGTCAGGCGGTGCCGTGATCTTGATGGGCACCCCCTTGGAAGCCAGCTGCTCCAGGTCCTTCAGGAGCCTGTCATCCAGCCCCTGGAACAGCGTGGTGCCTCCTGACAAGATGATCTCCCCGAACAGCGTCTTCTGTATGTCAGCATCACACTTGCCTATGCTGTTGGATGTCATCTGTGCCAACCCTGGGCCTTGGGTGCCCAGCTGGTCTGGTGAGAACAGGACCTCGGGAGCCTGGTACAGCTGGTCTCCGATGTAGATGACATTCCCATCCG
The DNA here is from genome assembly GCF_903995435.1 of Acomys russatus. Taxonomy (NCBI): domain Eukaryota; kingdom Metazoa; phylum Chordata; class Mammalia; order Rodentia; family Muridae; genus Acomys; species Acomys russatus. The sequence continues at coordinate 46,086,345 of NC_067165.1, forward strand.
GCAGCTTGTACTCCCTCAGGACGTCTTCCGCCCGCCGGGAGAGTTCCTCCTCAGGCTCCAAGGCCACGTAGCAGAGCTTTTCCTTAATGTCATTCACCAGGGCCTCGTCCAGGGGACATGGAAAGGCTCTCCCACTGGCCAGGAGGAGCCGGGTGAGGAGCTCTGTGATGTCCCTGCCAGCCACTTGAAGTTTGCTGACTGCATGAGGCAAGGAGTAACCCTCAAAGATAGGGACGGTGCAGGTGATCCCATCCCCGCTGTCCACCACCAGGCCTGTGACGCAGGCAGAGGCATAGAGCGCTAGCACTGCCTGGTCTGATAGGTAGAAGGCAGGCACATGGAAGGCCTCAAACAGCACTTCTGCCGTCTTTTCGCGGTTCTCCCTGGGGTTCAGGGAGGGCTCTGTCATGAGCACCGGTTGTTCACTGGGCTTCACCCCGAGCTCCCAGTCGAAGAGGTGTCGCCACAGCTTCTCCACGTCATCCCAGTCCCTGACCAGGCCCCGCTCAATGGGGGAGTGCAGACTCAGGGCCTCCTGTTTGTACAAGGTCTCCTCCCCAACAAAGTACTCCTTCTGATTGGCTCCAGTTGAGGACACCTTGACCTTCGGGTACCCCACAATGGAGCTGGTGACGTGTCGAGGCCCAATCTCTCCAGAGAGTCCTGCCTTACAGAGCCCAGATCCATTGTCAAAAATCACAGCAGGAGAATCTAGCCCCTGTAGGCTAGACATGTCTGCAGCAATCTCTTCTGTGTGACACAGAATGCAGCCAGATGACCCTTCCTGGGCCAGCTTGTGTCACAATAGGTTTCCCTGGAAGGTCACAGGATTCCAGGGTTCCTGGAGGTACCCCAGGCACAGCTAGCAGACTGACCCCAGTGCCTGGGAACCCTCCATCCTCTAGGTGGCTGGCTTTCCTCTCAGGCGTCCCTGGCCAGCAATGCCTTTTCAAGAGTGGTTATGTAACAATCCAGTGACTTAACAGTGGTCCTTAGTAGGTATTAGAGCCCTGCGGTGTAGCTCTGAACCGCTGTGTTCCCTCAAGGGTGAAATAGACTAAAAAGCCCAGGGTGATACGCCTAGGGACCTCACATCAGGGGCAGCCTGAGGGCACTGACTCCTACAGGATGACAACACTCCACTTCCCAGCGCCAATGTTGGACAGACCCTCATAACATTTTCTTTTTTTGGAATATGCACTATTCCAGTTCCAGGAAGCCCTCAGGAACGTGTCTCCTCACTCTAACTGGCTCTGGTTCTCTGCCTCACGGTCCAGTTCAGGTCAGGGTTCCTCTCTCTCTGTATACCCTAAGGTGCCCAAGGCAATTCTTAGCCTATGTCAATATCTGCTCATGCAGTGGTGTCCCCTGGAGTTTGCGACACCCGTGCGCCCAGACCCGCAAGACAAGGTGTACCCATGGGACAATGATCAGAAACTGCTAAACAAAGACAGGGAAGCTACAGAACAAGACTGGGAAGGCGACTGGGGGCCACCAACTGTGGCCTCAGAGGTACACAGAGGCACATGCTGGCTCTGAGACTCTACCTGGCACTCAGCGTGGCGGTTGAGCCTGGCCACACCTTCCCTTTGCCTAATGATGGAGGGAGCCTTGGAAAGGTGGGTTCATCAGCCATTCTGTCCCACATTATGTGCAAAGACACAGGTAAGCTAGGCTCTTCATCTTGAAAATTCTGCCAGAATATCACATCCTGGTGCCACACCCTTCCTAGGGCCTGGGATCTTTATGTCCAGGGTTCCCTCAGTGCCCTACTGACCCTGCAACCCATCAGTAGGCATTACTAAGAAAGGTTATCCCAAGACTATGCCATTCAGACACATGGTGTTAGACATGACATAGGCACAATGTGAAAGTGAGCTGAGGACTCACAGGGAGATTTGTAGTAGACATGTGCCATGAATTAATTGGCATGAGTTCATTGCAGATGTGTACTAAAGATGTGACTTTCTGAGCACCACTGAACCTTGCAGAGGGTGTCGTCACTGGAGGCTTTGCCTAAATCAGGCTGAGGCTCAGAAGGGACAGAGAGAGACTGCCACTCTTCTATAAGCCATGTTCACCATGTCAGTTCTATCGGCACCTGTGGGTACCATATTGGCCCAGGGAGCTGGCAGACCTTCTCAGCTCATGCAAGGCTCACCCTGTCCTGTGCCCAGCTAGGTGACCTTGACCTTGTAAAGGACCCCAGTGGCCATGACTATTGAACTGACCATATCCTCTACCTAAACCCAACTCTGTACAATCTGCCCACTTGCTCCTGCCGCTAGATCACCAAGACTTAAGTCCCACATGTTGAGGACTGTCTTCCTCTCTGGGATGGGTGGGATGGGCACTCTGACTTGGGGCTCCATCCTACCTGCATCGCAGAAGCCCATCTCAGGCACCGCCATGACTTTCCAGCTAAACCAAAAGAGCGATAAAGCTCTCTAGATGCGAGCATGGTCTGTGCCAGGAGAGGATGAGTCAGTGCCTGGGGCAGAAGGCTCTGGGCAATGTCTCGGTGGCCATGGGCTAACAGGGGTTGGCATTCCTGTTAGGGCCAAGAGAGTTTGGATTAATTCCTTTCATGTGGGTGTCTTGGGGAAGCTGAGGCTCCTTGGCACCCTGCTGAGACAACAGCACAGGATAGCGGTGTCCCAGGGGCCAGAAGATTCTTACACAAGTATAGGCAGGCAGGCCAGCCTTGTTCCCTACCCAGCCATGGCCTCCAAGTTAGGTTGCCAGGTCTCAGTTCTCTCATCCTCTGCATTGCTCTGTGTGTGTGTGTGTGTGTGTGTGTGTGTGTGTGTGCAGTGTGCAGTGCGTCAGTATGTGTGCACAGTTTGTGTGCAGTGTGTGTGTGGTATATGCATGTGTGTGTACAGAGTATGTGTGTGCAGCATGTGTGTATGTGTGTGCATGGTGTGTGTGTATGTGAGTGTGCACACACATGTGTGCGTGTATGTAGGTACATGTGGAGGCCAGAGGACAACCTCAGGGTGTCTTAGGGTATTGTTCCTCGGTGTTACTGCCTTGTCCGTTGAACCTTAGATTCTCAGATATTTACGACTCATCACAGGAGCAATGAAATAATGTTACAGCACACAGCACCACATGTCACCACAACATGAACTGTATTAAAGGGTGGCAACATCAGGAAGGCTGAGAACCAACCACCCCGGCCCCATTTTAAGTGTCTTTATTCTTGCTGCTGAGCCCAGGAGAGGCCTTCGCATGATGACACTGCCTCACCTCTCTCTCTGAGGACAGCCATGGCTGTCATGGCTCCTCACACCCGGCTGAGTGGTCCCTGGAACACCATGACTTGGTTCACGTGGAATGGTGAGTCGACCTTTGTGAGTCACCAGTGCGATTCCTGGACAATGAGATAAGACAAGATCTTCTTTCCTGGGTTTTCTGTTGCAGTTCAAAGGGACCAGGCCCAGTTCAGAGCATAGCACAGGCTCAGAAAACCCTGTCCTGACACCAGTGTCTAGCTCAGCGAGAGACAAAGAATCGGAGGATTCTGAAGACCCTGTCTTGGAGGAGCCAAGGGCATCCCTTGGAGTGGCACCACATGGCTGCTGGGTTTATGAACCATGGCTGTGAATGTGGGCCAGGCTGGCTTGGAACTGCCCTGGGGCAGAAAGTCCACTTCTCAGGTGCTGGGAACTTCCTCTGCCCTTTTTGGAATCCTTGAAGTGACCCTGAGTCCAGCGCCTGTATGTCTTGGAAGGACTGTGTGCACCTTAGCCTGGCTGAGACCCTTGAGTCCTCCTGTCCCTGCAAGGATGTGTTGTCAGTAAGACAAACGCTTGGTAGCTGGCCAGCAGCACAATTTCAGGGGCAGCCACTGAAAGGGTGTGTTTGCCATTAACACGGGGATCTCTCTGCTCCTGGCTCCAATTAGGAGCTGCCCAAGTCTGCTGCCTCTACCCTAAGCCAACCAAGCCTCATAAATCGCTTGAACGAGTTTATGGACAAACTGGCTGTAACGCCATCCCCCTCACCAGTGCTCACTCTGGAGGGCGGCCGTTCCCGCTCCACCCTGCAAACATGCCCTTGTTTCTGCTCTACTGTGTAGCTATGACAATCTCCTCTTCCATATGACCCCACCTCACGTTTTAAGGTCATGGCGGGAGGTGGGAGGGTAGAAGGCCCTGGGATACCTGAGAAGGATTGGGCATTCGTCTGTAGGAGTGGATAGTGGTGCCTTCCAAGCCTCCCTGCCTTCCCACAGGCCAGTCTTGAAGTGCCTGGGTCCCCGAGCCCTGAGAGAGGCCTACCTGTCTGTCTGTCTCACCACCATCACCCATGGTTCCATCTCTCAGCAGTGCCCAGAGCCTCGGCCAGTTAATGACCAGCAGGCAGGCTCATTAGTGCCGACCTAACATCTGGTGACCAGATCCCCTTGCAGAGACTGATCCACATGTCAGTAGCCTAGAGCAGGGTGGCCCTTCAGGTGACAGGATGCACACTGCCGTTGTAAGACCGGTGCTGTCTGAGGGGTCAGTCCGGGGCCGTCCACAGCAACACAGAAGGCTACTTCTCACGTCATTCTCTGGGTACTCGCAAATGTGCTGGAGCCCGGAGTGGATTCCTTGGCAACTAAGCCCTTCTAAGCGTCAGAGATGCAACTGGCGCCATCCAGGCACTCACCAATGTACTTATCCATCTGCCCATCTTCCTGGCTACCCACTGACCCTTCCACCCACCCACCCACCCATCCATCCATCCGTCATCCACCCACCCATCCATCCATCCATCCGTCATTCACCCACCCATCCACCCATCCATCCACTTATTCACTCATCCATCCATCCGCACACCCCCACCCATCCATCTACTTCCCATCCACTCACCCACCCACCTCTTTTGTCATTCAAATGTTCATCTTCCTACCAACATACACCTCTCCTCTCCTCCCTTCCTCTCCCCATCCTTCCTTCCCTCCTTCTCTCTCTCTCTCCTTTAGTTTCATTCTTTCCCTCCTTTCTTCATTATTTCCTTCCATTCATCTTTCTAGTGACCCATCCACAGAGCCACCTCTGTCCGTCTATTCATCTTTCCATCTGGACTCATTCCTCCTTCCTTCCCAGTAACTGAAGTCTGTACCTCCTCTTGCCTCCCATCTCCCTTTTTCTTTGGCTATCTTTAGCTTAAACTCAAAGCGATAGCCCTTGGGGTTCCGCCCCCCGCCCATGTCTGCCCAGTATCAGTAACCCTCCACACTTCTATGTCCCTCTCATATGGGGTCAAAGAAGATACCCAGACCACACCTCTCTGTAAGACTGGAGGGGTAGGCCTCACCACTTCAGCCAACCAGCCTGTCTCCCCTGCCGCATGGGCCAAGGAGAGGGAGGACCTACTACAAGCTTGGCCCTCACTGAGGAGCCAACGAGGAGCCTGTGGTGCGGCTGTCCCCGTGGGACTCTGGATGCTCCTCTGGGTAGGCGAAGGGAAGCAGGCCTTTACCAGTTCTTGAAGAAAGCAGCCTCAGTCCAGCTGGCCATCTCTTGCTGTGTGTCACACACCCTCATGAAACCCAATCCTGTATAGAAAGCTTGGCTCCTGTAGCACCCGCCCTTGTGGCCTTACTTCTCTGGAGTTCTTCAGGCTGCCCATCCTCCACCGAGATGTCCTGTGATGACCACTGGCCCTGCTGCTCTGCCCCTCCCCCATGCACCCCAGTACTTCTGTCAGGGGGACAGTCGGGAGTTCCAGGCTCCCTATCATGTGGACAGGCAAGGACAGAACCTAAAGTTGCTCAGCTTTGCATGTGTACAGCCCAGGTTCAGGAACACTTACAATAAATAGCCTTGGGGGAGGTGCTCCACAGTGGGCTGACTGCGCTCCAGCCCCCTGAACCCCCAGCACGGCATATGAAGCCCTTACCGTGCTTGGTCTCTGAGCGGTTAACCCTGCCTTTCCACTTTTGGGGGACTGTCATATAATTTATCAGAGCTTTGAAATAAGTATACCAGCCAGAGCGGGGGGCTCTTTCAACAGGGTTGAAGACTGCCAGGCTAGGCTTAGAGAGGACCTTTCCCATGGACATGTGTGGCTGGAAACCTACACCAATGTTTGGGTGTTCCAGACGTAGTATGCTTGAGGACTACGACTACCCCTTCCAAAGCTGCTGGAAATGCAACTCTTCCCGACTTTTTCCTCCTTGTGAGGGTGTCTTGCTCCCAGAATTACCACCCTAGAACAACAGGCACCGGTTACATGGTGGTCTTAGACAGTGTGAGTGGGCATCCTGGTTTGGGCGGCTCAGGAGTGCTGAGGTCTCTGGTTAAGCTGAAGCTGGAGTTAAGGTTGTACCTTAGCTCAGTGAGGAGGGTGAGGGCACTTCACCTTCCATGGACTCTTTCCCCTTGCTGTTTGAACTGTGCTGAGAAGCTTCACCAGGTAGAATCTGGCTTACCTTAGTGGGGGTGGGAGAGGGAGAGAGGGGGAGGGAGGGAGGGAGGGAGGGATGGAGGGAGGGGGAGAGAGAGAGAGTGCGCACAGTGGAGGCTAGTGTTCTCATTGTTTTATCATTTGTGAACGCCCGTCACATTAGCCTACTATGAGATCAGGGTTACAAAACAGAGATAAGACCACCTCCCAGCTTGGTGATTCCAGTCCAGTCAGAACCCCAGTCCTCCCCTGCCACCAACCCACACCATTCCCTGGTCTGTCAAGTGCCCACTCTCCGGGGCCTGACTCCCCAAGAGGCAAGTGCTTATGACTTTGCAGAGTACACGCCCAGTAAGCTTAGTTAGCCAGCAGGGACATACCTAGACAGTGTCTGACAATTTCCCAGTGGTCTTTCATGTCCTCACTACTTAAATGGCTAATGCTACTGCTGCCCAGTGACCTGACCCAAAGAAAGCAGGGTTTGCCTCTCAACGCCCAGAGAAAGCCCTGCCCACCTGGCCCCAGCTCTGTCTGCTGGAGTCCCCTTCACATCTCGGGGTATCCTTGGCTCCCTGGCCTCAGCTCTGTAGAGGCCTTGCCTCAACTCTTCAGTCCAGTGGTGGTGTATGTGGGACTCCTCCCCTCCTGCCTTCAGCGCAAGGTGTCTCTGTACCTCTGACCCCAGCTCTGTCTGGGGAAATCCTCCCTCCCCTCCATTCTCCAGCTTAAGCGGTTGGGGCATCCAGAAATAGAGAACCCAAGATCCCAGGCTAGTCCCAAAGGTGCTGTGCCCTGACCCTCTAAGTTACAAAAAGCATTTTCCGCCCCCTGCTGGTGCCCGTGTGGAACTGCCACAGGGTCTTGGGGTGGGAGAACTGGGGAATCTTAGGCAGGCTTGTTAATTTCCAGGCAAGGCAGGACACTGGGAGAGAGAAAAGGAATCAATGTTTGCTAAATAAGGGGAAAGCATCACCCTGTCTCTGAGGGGAAGAGGTCTGTTTTCAAGTGTATTAACGGTGATTACCCAGAGGAGAGCCAAAGTAAGCAAGCGCGCCCCGGAATGAGCGGCCCTCTCCCCGAAGAGCTGGACCGAGTGCGTGCTAACGTGCTTCCTCCAACCAAACACAGCCATGCTTTGGGTTTTAAATAGTTTATAGCTTTTCAGATGCGGCTTCGAAGTCAGGCAGTCCCTGGAGACACCGAACAGACTTCTACACTTAGCCAATGATGAATAACCGAGAGAGCTCAGGGCCCGAAAGGATTCCAGATTTAATTCAAATAATTTAAAATCTAATGTTGAAAGAGCTCTTTGCATTCATGGGCCGTACCCATTTCCAGCTGGAGAAAGAAAAGGCTTTGTGTTTGAGGCTGAGGTAGGAGTGCTAACTGTCTTACCATGTGCCTGCCACTTCCAGCCAGCGCACCAACATTTTTCATGTTACAAATGGCAGGCTGTGATTCGGAAAGCCAGACACGAGACGAGGAGGGGAAGATTTATCATCACTGTGGAGTTCTAGCTCCAGGTGGAAGGATTTTTTTGTCCATGTCCATGGTGAGGTTGCTGCCTGACCAAGCCTGCCAAGAGGAGGTGGGAGCACCCTGGCCCACTGGGAGGACCTTAGGGAGTTCAGACGCTGGGTGCAGAAGCAAACACTCCCACGCTCGCTTGGCTGCACTGTGTTCAAGTTCTGCTGCCTCGGAAGAGATGGGGAAATGCCAGGAGCTCACCGGATGCCAGATCTGCCCTGCCTGGCCAAGGACCAGCAGAGGAGGGATCTCCAAGGCCACCTGTTTCTTTCCTGTCTAGTCACAGACAAGAATAATGGGCTTGGGTCCCAAGAGACTGAACACAAAGGCTTGTGAGCCCCCCTAAAACTCAGGCTGGGCCATCCTTTGCCTGGACCAGACTGTATCTCCGCCACCCCCCGCCCCCGCACGCCCCAGCCCCTAACACACAAACTTATAGCACTCAGAATTTCAGAACACAAATTTATTGTAAAGTAGGTCTTTGCAGTTATAACTAGGTAAGCTAAAATTAGGGATACTGAACTCGGACGGGCCTCAAACACCACCTCTGGCACCCTCAGAAGAAGGGAAAGAGACATAAGGGGAAGATGTGACAACACAGGTGGGCGGACTGTGCGACTACAAACAAAGGTGTGTCCAGTAGTCAGACAGAAAGGTCCCTAGCCAGATTCTTGGAGGACGATGGGGAGGGGGGTTGCGCGTGGACCTTGCTTTCAGCCTTGGACTCTAGACATAGAGACGGGATCCCCATGTTCTATGCTGCTCCATTCTGGTCCCTCATTATAGTGGTCACAGAAACATATCTGTCCATCAGATTCTGGAAACATCACCAGCCCTTTGCTTAAGTCACATACCAACTATCTAACAAGTGAACAAACATGTATGTCAGACTGTATGAAGCACACCCCACCCCAATGTCTCTTTGAGGAGGCCCTGGGGTGCTCAGGTCTCTTTCAAGGTGTCTTCACTCTGTTTCCCAATCATCTCTGAAGCCGCACCAACCAGGCAGGCCGCCTTTCAAAATCCTCTCCCCTCACCTGACGTCATTTTTTTTGTTGTTGTTTGTTTGTTTTGTGGTTTTTGTTTTGTTTTGCTTTGGTTTGGTTTGGTTTGGTTTTTTGAGACAGGGTCTCTCTGTGTAGCCTTGGCTGTCCTGGACTCACTTGGTAGACCAGGCTGGCCTCGAACTCACGGCGATCCGCCTGCCTCTGCCTTCCGAGTGGAGTGCTAGAATTAAAGGCGTGTGCCACCACGCCCGGCCCTGATGTCATCTTTTAAAGAAAACCCACAGGAACATAAGGTGCCAAAAAAGGGCAGCATCTCACTCCAGAGTATGTGCCAATGTGGGTGACCAGGGCTCAGGAGGGGCTTTTGTGAGGTAGGAAGGCCAGGGGTGCACTGCAGAGGGCAGTGACCTCAATAAGCAAAGCTGGCATCAATACTTCTCCCCAGAGCGGTCCCAGGGAGGTTCTCTATCAGTCAGAGTGCGCATTCTAAGGACGTCAGACCCAGGATTTGGAAGAGTGAAAAGCGAGAGTTTCTGAAACAACACTGCGCCCCAAAACAAGATGCTTGGGGCTCCCACCAGCTCCCAGGGACCTGCCATCCCCAGAGACCTTGGTTCGGCCTCCTTAAAGGAAGGAGGGTATGGGAAGTGCCAATCAACAGAGACAGCTCCATCAGAGGGGAGGAAGCTCACCCATCGACCTAGAGGACAGGAGTTGTGTTGCAGCCCCATGTTGTCACCAATTTCTTTCTCGCAGACCTCTGGGTCCCCCAGAAGAGCAGTTAAGGCGCTTTCTTTCTGAAGGAATCTGCTGGTAACAGTTGCCTTTCAGCTGGCCTAGACTCCTTGAATGCAGATACGGAATGTGGGGGCGCAGGTTGGAGGCGCCTGCAGCTTCAGGCACATCTCAGCACATGCACCGAGTCTGCATGCTTGTCTCCAGGAAGTCTCTTGGAATCCAGGGCAGTGAACGTCATCCTGGATGCCGCCTGCTCACCATAACGAGAAATGCGCCGGAAGACTGTGCAGGCTTCTGCTCACACTCACACTCACTCCACTGGGCAGAGCTGATCCCACTGCCAGTCCACGTACATGAGATCCTGGATCCAGGAAGTGCAGGGGCCATGTCTTTTAAGCAGTGCTGGGCTTGCTTCTCAGCTCCCCTAAGACCGTGGGACACTTCCACCCTCAGCATCTGAGATTCACAGTCACCAGGTTCCTTGGCCTGCTGCATACCTGCGCAGTCAGTCTCATCAGCTGCAGTGGTGTGGGCTCCACAGTGACACTGAAGAGAGACAGGAAGAGACGGTCACAGTAGCCACCCCTGGTCCTGCCGGGGCTGCACCGTCCTCCATGTGTCTGCTCCTATGGCAGACCTGGAGCTCTCCAGAGGGAATCCAACCTAAAATGGGGGGTGCTTCCATTCTCTTGCCCACCCAGACTCCCAGGAGAGAGATGCTGGAAAGCTGGGTAGTAGTAGGTACAACGCCCATAGTGCAAGCGTGTGTGTGTGTGTGTGTGTGTGTGTGTGTAAACCAGGTGCAGAGAGTTACCCACAGGTCTGTATTGGCCCTGTATTTCCAAAATGGCCGCTGGCATTCCCCTCCAGCAAACACAAAGACTCTGACCAAGAAACCATGCAGCCAAACCACCCATCGAGAACTGCAGGCTAACAGACTCACCAAGTCAGAGCTTGGATGCGGCCCTCAGACAATGTGGATTGTCTAGAGACAAGCTCAGGACAGCCCAGAGGGCACAATGCCACTGCCCAGAGAGACGGCTTCAACCCCGCATCCACCTCCCTCCCCCGCCAATCTCTCTCCCACTGCTCACACCTTGGCTTCCTGAAACAAGGGCAAGTTGAAACTATAAACTTGGCTCTCAGCATAAGCTAAAGCAAGTACTACTCTCTCCTCCCTCAAACCAGACTTCCTAGATGGCCTGGGACATTCCCAGTTGGCAGACCTTTGAGTGTCCTATTGGGCATACACCTTGTGCAGAGATGGACACCAGCTCAAGCCTGAGAAGAAAATTACAGAACTCAAAGACGGGTGGAAAGTCACCATGTAAGTGGCCTGAGGGAGTGTGGAAAAGCCAAGTGGACAGGTGGCCTGGCCCTCAGGTCAAGCAAACTAAAGCAGGCATGGTGGTAGGAGGGTTGGAACCCACAAGGTGACTCCGCAGTCTGGCAGGTCCTCGTCTCAGTGGAAGTGACTGCTGCTTCTGTGGGATGTGCCATCTCCCACATCACAAGCAGACCTACTCTTTTTTTTTTTTTTTCCTAGTTTTTTTGAGACAGGGTTTCTTGGTATAGCCTTGGCTGTCCTGGACTCACTTTGTAGACCAGGCTGACCTTGAACTCACAGCGATCTGCCTGCCTCTGCCTCCCGAGTGCTGGGATTAAAGTGTGTGCCACCACGCCCGGCCAGACCTACTCTTGTCATGACTCCAGCTCTCAAAGATAGCCCCCAACTGCTTGGCCCATGTTGGTTCCATAAAACCTTTTTCATTCTATGAAGGGCAGTGACTTGCCCTGACCTGGGCTGGCACATGTTCTGGGTACCATGACCAAATGCCAGGTTTGCTCACAGGGGATCCCGGGCGACACTGCCTCTGAGAACAGAGGTGACAGATGTGACAGGAAGTGTGGCTGTGGGCTCCCTGACCTTTCACAGCCACATCGGGAATCCACCCGTGGGTGGAGGACGGTGGAGGATGCAGGCTGTGCTCCCACCGTCCCCAATGGCTCACTGTACGGATGTGGCTGTCTACCCTCACACCATGTCTCTGCTGTGGCCAGGTGGACTCCTTTATCCAAGTGTCACAGAAAGACCCCTCTATCTGGTTGTTGTTGCCTTACCCACATGGGTGGATCAGCAGGCACAGATGAAGCAGCCTCAAAGTGGTTTGTTGACCTCAGTCACAAGGGTGGGGCTGAGCTGTCGCTGCTAAACAGGTAGGAAAATTCCTGTGTCACATGACTTCCTGGGCACCTCTTGTGGCTTATTGATGCACAGTGACTGGGACTCAGACTCCCCCTCCCATTTATTACAATTTATTACAAACATATTACAGAACTTTGTTCAGAATCACATATATTTCAGGTAAAAAAACAAAAGGCGAATAATTAGGTTTTTAATTTTACTGTCACATGACATTATCTTTTTAATATTAAATTTGTTTATTTTTAATTTATTGACTTTACATCCCGATCGTAGCCCTCCACCCTCATCTCTCTTTTCTCCCCTCCCCCCTTCACCTAAGTCCTCAGGAAAAGGGGATCCCTCCTCCCCTACCACCTGACCCCAGCCTATCACATCTCCTCAGGACTTCCTACATCCTCTGTGGGCTGGCATGGCTGTCCTGCCAGGGGGAAGTGATCAATGAGTGGACAACAGGATCCATGTCAGAGGCAGCCTCTAATCCACCTTATTATGGGGCTCACATGGAGACTGTGCTGCCTGTGGACCACATCTGGGCAGGGGTTCTGGGCCATCTCCATGCATGGGCCTTGGTTGGTGCATCAGTCTCTGTAGGTCCCCCTGAGCCCAGATTTGCTGGCTTTGTTCTTCTTGTGGAGCTCCTGTCTCCTTCAGGTCCTTCTGTCCCCCAACTCTTCCCTGTCACCTCACTCTCTGCCCCAGAGTTTGGCTGTGAGTGTCAGCATCTGCTTTGATCCCCTGCTGGGTGGAGCTCTTCAGAGGACCTCTGTGGTCAGTGCCCATCCTGTTCCTTCTCCTCGATCACTCCTGCTGTCTATCCTGTCTGCCCTTCTGAATGAGCATTGAGCATTCTCCCTGGGGACCGCCTTGTTACGTAGCTTATTTCGGTCCATGGGTTATAGTGTGGTCATCCGGCATTATATCCTGCATTAGCAGATAACTCATACCTGCTTATAAGTATGTACCATGAGTGTCTTTCTGGGTCTGGGTTACCTCACTCAGGGTGGTCATTTCTAGTTCCATCCATTTGCTTGCAAACTTCAAGTTTTCTTTCTTTTTAATAGCTGAGTAGTATTCCATTGTGTACCACAATTTTTTTATCCATTCTTTATTTGAGGGACATCTAGGTTGTTCCCAGATTCTGGCTATTATGAATAAAGCTGCTATGAACATAGTTGAGCAAATGTCCTTGTTGTGTGGTGGAGCATCTTTTGGCTATATGCCCAGGAGTGTTATAGCTGGGTCTTGAGGTAGCACTATTCCCAATTTTCTGAGAAAGTGACAGACTGATTTCCAAAGTGCTTGTACAAGTTTGCACTCCTACCAGCAGCGGAGGAGTGTTCCTCTTTCTCCACATCCTTGGCAGCATGTGCTGCCACTTGGGTTTTTTATCTTAGCCATTCTGAGGGATGTAAGATGGAACCTCAGAGTTGTTTTGATTTGCATTTCTCTGATGACTAAGGACGTTGAACTTTTCTTTAGGTGTTTTTCTTTAGGTGTTTCTCGGCCATTCAATATTCCTCTGTTGAGATCTTTTGGAGGTATCTCCATCCCTGATCTCAAACTGTACTATAGAGCAACAGTAAAAAAAACTGCTTGGTACTGGCATAGAAACAGACTGGTGGATCAATGGAATAGAATCGAAGACCCCAAAATAAACCCACACACCTACTGACACTTGATCTTTGACAAAGAAGCCAAAACCATACAATGGAAAAAAAGATAGCATCTTCAACAAATGGTGCTGGTCTAGCCAGAGGTCTACATGTAGAAAAATGCAAATAGATCCAAATTTATCACCCAGCACAAAACTCAAGTCCACGTAGATTAAAGACATCAACATAAAGCCAGACGCACTAAATCTGTTAGAAGAAAAAGTTCAAGGGAAGGGCCTCGAGCTCACTGGCTCAGGAGACAATTTCCTGAACAGAACACCAACAGCTGAGGCTCTAGGGTTAATAAATGGGAACTCATGAAACTGAGAAGTTTCTGTAAGGCAAAGGACACTGCCAACAGAAGAACACAACAGCCCACAGGCTGGGAAAAGATCTTCACCAACCCTATATCCAACAGAAAGCTAATATATAGAAATATATAAAGAATTTAAGAAATTAAATAGCAGCAAACCAAATAATCCAATTAAAAATGAGGTGCTGAGACAAAAGGGCTGCTCACTGGCCCAGCCTGCTGAGACAGTGCCGTGAGAACATGAAGGTGTATTCGTTTCCTGTGTCGTTGCCATAAAAAGATACTTGGCAGAATTAACTTGAAGAAGGAGGAAGGGCTTGCTCCGCCTTACATTTCGGGGTAGCTGTTGATCACAAGGAGACAGGCACAGAAGCCGGGGCAGGAGCCGGTCAGCGCGTCCTCAGTGAGGAGGCACCGAGTGAACAGGAAGCAGCGCTGGGCCGTAACCTCTCCCGGTCCACTCCCACTGACCCACTTCCTTCAAGTCTCCAAATCCCAAAAGTTCCACGAACTTCAGTGGTGCCACCAGCCGTGGGCCAATGCCCGAATGCATGTGTGCTGGAGATCTTTCACCTTCAAGCCACAACCCCCGGGGTGGTGTGGAAGCAGCGGCTCTGGAGGCAGCCACAGTGGAGGGCTGTAGGTCCGCACACAGGCTCGGGTAACAAGTTTCCTGGAGTCAAGGCAGCCGGGTAACAGGAGTATGAGCTCCGTTTGTCCTTCAGACAAAGGGGAAGACAGTAGCAGATGTTCTTGGGGCACCAGCCAGGGCTCCTCCTGGACCAATGACTTCATTCATCACCTCTGTCCTCAGAGGCAGTGCTGCCCGGGATCCCCTGTGGGCAAACCTGGCATTTGGTCATGGTACCCAGAACAGGTGCCAGCCCAGGTCAGGGCAAGTCACTGTCTTTCCTGCCACACAAAGGGTTCAGTGAACCAACATGGCTCAAGCAGCTGGTGCTATCTCTGGGAGCTACAGCTGGGCGTGGAACCAGCCTAAGAGAGAGAAGGGTGTTAGGGTCAACAGTTCTGAAAGCAGGTGGAGATCTGGAGAGTGCTTTGACATCAGAAGCACTTTGAACCTTTTGTTTTGTTTTGTTTTTTGACACACAGTTTCTCTGTGTAGCCTTGGCTGTCCTGGACTCGCTTTTGTAGACCAGGCTGGCCTCGAACGCACGGTGATCCACCTGCCTCTGCCTCCCAAGTGCTGGGCTTAAAGGCGTGCGACACCACTGCCCGGCCGTGACTTTGAACCTTTAAACAATGCTAATATTGTGGTAGACTGTGGGGACTTTTGAAGGTGGACTGATGTTTTTGCATTGTGATACAGCTACAAGTCTATGGGGTGGAATGTGGTGGCCTGAACAGGAAGGTCACCTATTGGCTTAAACGTTTGAATGCTTAGTCATCAGAGAGCAGCACTACCTGAGAAGGAATAAGGTGTGGCCCTGCTGGAGAAAGTGTGCCCTGGGGGTGGGGTGGGGGGTGCAGGGTGGGCTTTGAGGCTTCAAAATCACAAGCCAAGCCCTGAGCCTCTCTCTTCCTGCTCCCTGTGGGTCTAGCTCCTTAGGCTCAATTTTCTTAACCAATATATTTTATTACAACTTATTAACTGAGCATACGTCACTTATAACCTGACTAACCTGACTAAACAAACCAATAGGAAAAGAGGATTAAGGAACACAATAACAAAACCGTAAGGGTATCAGTTCCGAGGAGCGATTCTCCCGGTGTAATCAGCAGGATTTCTTCTGCTGGAACCTGGAGTAACCAGAACCCAGAACCTCAGCAGGAGCCCCGAAGCCTTCCCTCCAGCTGTTCTCTCTAGGAGCGTCTCGAAGTGCAGCGATGATCAGCCAAAACTATCTAAAGTCTCCAAAAAAAACCTCATCTCCAGTTCTGGACTCCTTTATATATCTCCTCCCAGAGTCTGTTCGTGGGATCTTTTCAGCTGGCAACAATCAAGCTCCCGCACGAAGTGGTCGGTCTTCTAGTGGATTAACCTCACCTGTTCTCTCACAAGACCGTTCCGATCCCACACTTGGGATCCTAAAAAGCAGGTTTATCTCTCTCTCCTTCAGAGCTCTCAGCTACTTCTCTTCCACCATGTCTGCCTGAGCGGCGCCATGCTTCCCACCGTGGTGATAAAGGGTAAACCTCTGAAGCTGTACGCCAGCCCCAGTTAAATGCTTTCCTGTGGTGTGGTGTCTCCTCACAGCAGCAGACACTAAGACGGCATCTCTGAGTGACCTGGAGACCCTGGTCCCCTGCCGGACTGTGACTTTCATAAGACAAGACATGCTCCTTTCATGCCATCCCAGGCTTCCCTGGGCGCTACCCCTCCAACTTGGAAACACTGATTTCTGGGTCCAGCTGCCTCACCTTTCTACTCTCGAGGTACCTTTCCTTCCAGCAGCTCCCTTGGTCTGGTTGTCCTGAACAGGAAGCCTCTCTGTTGAGTTTTGGGTCTACCCTCTGAACTCCCGCAGATGTCATCTCTGCCTGTCGTTACCCAGGGCGCTGACAACCGTCTCCAGGTGCAGGGCAGAGGCCCGGGGCCTAGGGAGGCTCCTCTAGTCCTGTCAGCAGCTGGGGCCCAGCATTGACATGAAGAGGATCAAGGAGGCTGAGGTAGTGCACAAGAATTGGGGTCTCCTGCTTGCACCCAGCACCCCAACACCTGCAGGTCGAGGCCTGCTTTGATGGCAGTGTATGGATGGTTGTGTAACTTAAACAGAGGAGGCGTTCCTTTCACCAAGAGCCTTTCAATCAAGATGGCTGGAGAATGCTCCCATTTAGAGAAGAGCGTGCTTAGGGAAGCCAGCTAAGAAGCGCATCTCCCAGTGCAGAGCTGAGCTTGCAAAGGAGTCATGGAAATTTCCAGGGGCTCGAAATGAATAACACGACCCAAAGCAGTAATCGCGTGAGGTAATGCCGCGCTGCCTAGGGGCTGGCTCCCAGATGTTGGTCTTGCTATCAAGGGGCTTAGAACGGTTTCTAGGACAGGGAGGCCCTCCAGCCCTCAGACCTACAGCCTGTGCGTGAAGCTGTTGTTCCTGCCGTGACCTCAGCGAACCGTATGTTCACACAGACCTGGCCCAGGACGGCGTGGCAGGAAGGAGCATCTTGCCTGGCTCTGACTACGATGCTGCTGCAGTCTGGGTGTGATATGTTGTCATGGTCCCTGCAGTGTCTGTCAGCCTTTAGGAGGTAGGGCTCTAGTGGGAGGAGACCATTTCCTGTGTGGGCTTCTGCCTGCCCTCTGAGGTCATCAGAGGCCCAAAACAGTGGGGTTACCTGAACCTGAAGCTGAGGACCTCTGAGCAAGAGCTGAAGAAACCGTCTGTCTGTCTGTCTGTCGGTCTGTCTGTCTGCTGTCTCTCTCTCTCTCTCTCTCTCTCTCTCTCTCTCCCCCCCTCTCTCTCTCTCTCTCTCCTCCCTCTCTCTCTCTCTCTCTCTCTCTCTCTCTCTCTCTCTCTCTCTCTCTCATTTTTTGAGATGGGGTTTCTCTGTAGCCATGAGTCACTTTTGTAGACCAGGCTGGCCTCGAACTCACAGCGATCCGCCTCCCGAGTGCTGGGATTAAAGGCGTGCGCCACCATGCCCAGCTGAATCCGTATCTCTTTATTGCTCGTCTTACATATTCCACTGGAGTAGCACACTGTTGGCATAGAAATGGGACTTTTGAAAGTTTCTCCTGGAGCTGGAGAGATGGCTCAGCGGTTAAGAGCACACTGGCTGTTGTTCTTCCAAAGGGCTCAGGTTCGATTCCCAGCACCGGCGTGGTCACTCACAGCTGTCAGAAAGCAAAGGGGCATAAACCAGACCTACCTCACAAAGTCAAAATTGTCCTGATATCTAAAACAGACTAATACAGAGTTCTGCAGACCAGAACTCCTTGTGAGTATTGATGGAAAAAAAAAAAAAACTAACTAAAATTCAAACCCAGCAGTATAGAGGATTTTTATTCTTTGTGATCTAGCAGAATATGTCCCAAGAACTTAAGGCCCGTTCAACATACAAAATCAATTAATGAAACACCTACCACAGGCCTTAAAGAGGTTAATTAGCTCACGGATTTTGAGAATGGAAGAGGCTGAGAGCCCTGCGCCCCACCCACTGTGGTGGATGGCGGAGTGTACAAAGGGGCGGAGTCACATCCTGAAGTGACTGGGTAGAGAATGCCAGGCTCTGCCCTTTGCAATAAGCACCTAGCAGCCTCCGCTGAAATTGCCCGGCTCCCTCTCTCACCTCACACCGCTCCAGGCTTTCACCACAGTATAGAAGCCTCCAGATTCTGGGAACAAAGTTGATCAGGGAAAAATTAACAGAGATGTGATTGAGTCTAAGACTACAGTGTGGGAAAACATGAAATAAAAGCAAACAGCTTGTGAAGGCAGCCAGCAGGGACGGGCCTAATGGGGAGTTTGCTTCTTACTGAAGTGGGGCTGTCGGAAGAACTCAGGACCTGTCGAGAAGAGCTCTGATTGGCCACAGCTGTTCATTTGAATAGTTAATGTAACAATGACAGCAAGAGAAGGAAAATAATAATAATCACAATAATAAAAGCCAGTCCGGGGTGATGAATGAACACGAGGGAAGCTATACCCCCACCAAAAGCTCCACGACAGTCAATTCAGGTAAATGACACTCTATGTTGATTCAAAAGTCTCCTTTAGAAACTGCAGTAATGGGGCTTGGTTCCCAGCACATCAGGCAGCTCACAGCAGCTCTAAGGGCCTGATGCTCTCTTTCAGCTTCATCTGGCACCTGCACTAGCAAGAACATGCCAAGACACGACACACACACACACACACAAATCTTATTTTTAAAAGCTGCAGTAATAATTGCTATAGGCAATGTCTTCCAATGAAGTTAAGTAGGCAATTTTTTCTTAAAAACAGGAGGCTTGAATTACCCTCAAAATATTCTCTCTCAAATTAATTGCAAGTGGAAAAATAGTTGACCTGTCAGGGCCTACTTCAACATGGGGTCACGATCAACACACGCAAAGGACACAGTGATATCTCATCCCCAGGGCATGATGCCCTCAGACATTCTTGACCCAAACCTATAACCACAAAATGAACCAAGAAAACAAAATGAACTCCAGTTTGTATGTATTCTTCAAAATACCTGGCATATACTCTGTAAAAGTATGATGGCCCATGGTTATGATTGGAAGATGGGCCATCCTCCACAGGCTCTGTTGGGGAGGGCAGGACTGGAGGAGGTGGAGCGAGGCCGGATGAACAGGTACGCGTGCCGGCCTCAGTTCTCCCCTCACTCTGGGCTCCTTGCAGCACACGTGCCAGCCGTCGTGGCCTTCTGCTGCCCAAGCGCGTGCAGCTGAGCTCAGACACCATGAGCCAAGATGAATGCTCCGTCCGTTAGGATGTCCTCTATTTGAGTTGCGAGGACGCGGCAGTAAGCAACAGGGCCACAAAACCTTGAGGAAAACAGAAGGGCCGCTCATGCAGAAAGAGGCCAGGGGCCACGGCAACTGAAAGTCGGCACAGGAAAAGATGTTGGCGGGGAAACAGACCACGTTCAAACGAAGTCCATGATTTTGTTTAAAAGCTGACTAAGGGAGAAGTGCAAAAGACTGGGACTTTGGCCCAAAGGTAATTAAAACTATGTTTGTTTTGTTGTTGTGGTGGTGGTTTTTGTTTGTTTGTTTGTTTGTTTGTTTGTTTTTGCTTTTTAAGACAGGGTTTCTCTGTGTAGCTTTGGCTGCCCTGGACTCATTTTGTAGACCAGGCTGGCCTCGAACTCACGGCAATCCGCCTGCCTTTGCCTCCCAAGTGCTGGGATTAAAGGCGTGCGCCACCACCGCCCAGCAAGAATAGAGTATTTTAATAGTCTTTAAAATGCTAAATAAATAGAAATCCCTGGGTCTAAACAAACATTCAGATAGTGGAATGAAATGCCACTTGTTTTTACTATTATTTTTTCATTTTAAAGATTCCACCTATTTTATTTTAGTGTATGCAGTGGCTCCGCGTGCACGTCATAAGCTGTGAGATCCCCTGGAACCAGAGTTACGGATGTTTGCGTGACGTCATGTGAGAGCTGGGAACCAAACACGGGTCCTCTGTGGGAGCAAAGAGTGCTAACCACTGAGATATCTCCTAGCCCTCTGAATTTATTTAATGTGACTGAAATCGCTTTAATATTTGGTGTCAGAGATGAATATTACAAAAAGGAGGATGTACAGGTTATATTTATTTATGGGAATGAATTATTTTTTGTTTTGTTTTTCGAGACAGGGTTTCTCTGTGTAGCCTTGGCTGTCCTGGACTCACTTCGTAGACCAGACTGGCCTCGAACTCACAGCGATCCGCCTGCCTCTGCCTCCCGAGGGCTGGGATTACAGATGTGTGCCACTGAGTCTGGCCTCGCAAACATTTTTAAAAGACCAAACTTTACTTAACAGAGGAATGCAACGTCAGAAAGTCTAGCTAAACTCAGGTCCCATGATCATTAATTAGACTTACTTCTGAGTATATTTGTTCTTATCCTCCCACTGGCATATTGGGGACAGGACTTCCTCAGTTGTGACAGGAGCCCCCTTGAGGTCACGTGAGGAATTGGGAATCCTTTTGTTCTACCTTTCTCTAATAATTCACTCTCAGAGGTCTGCTCCAAGATGACTCACAACCACAACCCTGTTTCAATACTATGGAAGGTGTGGTAAAAATTGGAACGCACAACATACAGTTAAGCAATTGCCGGGCGGTGGTGGGGCACGCCTTTAATTCCAGCACTCAGGAGGCAGAGGCAGGGGGATTGCTGTGAGTTCGAGGCCAGCCTGGTCTACAAAGCGGGTTCAGGACATCCAAAGCTACATAGAGAAACCCTGACTCAAAAAACCACAAGAAAGAGCCGGGTGTGGTGGCACACGCCTATAATCCCAGCACTCAGGAGGCAGAGGCAGGTGGATCTCTGTGAGTTCGAGGCCAGCCTGGTTGACAAAGCAGGTCCAGGACACCCAAAGCTACATAGAGAAACTCTGTCTCGAAAAACCAAAACCAAACCAAAACCAAAAGGAAGGAAGGAAGGAAGGAAGGAAGGAAGGAAGGAAGGAAGGAAGGAAGGAAGGAAGGAAAAATAAAAGAAAGAAAAAAAATTGGACAATGTTTTCCAGGTTAGTCAAACTGTTGCAAGTGGCTGCCGGGAGAGACTGAGTGTAAGCTAAAGTTACAGCTAGGCCTTCTGTTATTTTGAAAAACTGAATTTGTATCTAATTGTGACTTTGTTTCCAACTTCAGTCTCCCAAGAATGTGGCTCCCTTTTTTTCTGGATCTGAGTATGGTGCCCACAGATTAGCAGAAAATAGTGACACCCCAAAGTGCCCCCAAACTGTTGGAGGTTGGTTTGGTTGCTTCCAAATGAGCAGAGTCACATTCTCCAAAATGTTTATAACCTTGCCTAAAACCTTTTTCCTGTCTGACGGATAAAAAGCCAACACACCTGGGTAGGGCAAATGGGATAGGCATGGCTAAGCTCTCCAGGCTTTTGAGAGAGAGACGGGATGAGAGGAGACAAGAGACAGGAACAGGAGAAGGCAGGCCGAGCCATGGGTTAGATGGAGGAGAAGCACATGGCCGGCTTGGATGGAGGGTTTGGCCCAGATGAAGAACATTAGCAAGTATTTTGGATTATGGATGGGAGGTAGCTTGATAGAAATTATTAGAAGCAAATGGCATGGGATTGGGGCGGGGTATGGGATGCCTGCCCCTATATGGGAGGTAGTTTAGGGGATTAATATCTGCCTTGCCCCAGGGGAAGCAAAGCTATTTTAAAATATAACAGGTGTCTGTGTTTTATTGATGGCTAGTGGGTTAGAAAATACCGCCATAATAGTGACTATAGCCTAACAATAAACAATTATTAGGCCATACTGATAAATTAACCACAACACCCAACAATAGTGAGAGGAACCACAGGGCTTTTCAGGTGCCATCAGGATGCCAAATCAGCTGATGAAGAGATTGTTCTTGGAGAGCCTTGCCTAACCAGACGTTCCCCTACAGATAGGCACGGCTCTTTCAGGAGAATTGATTATGAGAAATTAAACAAGAGGCATGGCCCTTCAGGCAGCTCTGAAGTCATGGGAGGCTACACAGCAAAGGCTTCAAAACAGCCAGAGATCTTGGAACATAACCTGGGTGATAGCCAGAAATGAAGTCGCCCATGGCCCCGGGACTGGCTTCTGCCATCAGCTGCACGCCACCTCCTATCAGCAATGCCCCCCTGAGGTCCTGAGGCAAGAACACAGTTGATTGCTCACCTGCAAACCCTTCAAGATGATAGACAGGTGGGTGGCATCCAAGCCTTGGGAATCTGGGCATAGAAATACAAGATACCTTCTCTCTGTTGAGAGCAGCAGGCTCCACCCAAGTTGATCCTGTCTGTGCAGACTCAGGGGACAGAGTCAAGTCTGGAAACATGGATAATTCAACATGGACTCTGCTTAAGGCGGCAGTGTAAAATAGTGGGGAGAGTATTGTGCCCACTGGGTAGACATGGGAGAGGAGAAGTAAAGTAAACTATTGTGACCTCACAACAGGTGGAAAGTATGTGGTGGCGCTTAGCACTAGAAATGAAAGGGAAGTGCCCCAGGTGCTGGGGTAAGGTCACAGCACACCTGTGACCTGGCCCAGGTGCTGGGGTAAGGTCACAGCACACCTGTGACACAGGATACCTGTGACCTGGCCCAGGTGCTGGGGTAAGGTCACAGCACACCTGTGACACAGGATACCTGTGACCTGGCCCAGGTGCTGGGGTAAGGTCACAGCACACCTGTGACACAGGATACCTGTGACCTGGCCCAGGTGCTGGGGTAAGGTCACCGCACACCTGTGACACAGGATACCTGTGACCTGGCCCAGGTGCTGGGGTAAGGTCACAGCACACCTGTGACACAGGATACCTGTGACCTGGCCCAGGTGCTGGGGTAAGGTCACCACACACCTGTGACACAGGATACCTGTGACCTGACCCAGGTGCTGGGGTAAGGTCACCGCACACCTGTGACACAGGATACCTGTGACCTGGCACAGGTGCTGGGGTAAGGTCACAGCACACTTGTGACACAGGATACCTGTGACCTGGCCCAGGTGCTGGGGTAAGGTCACCGCACACCTGTGACACAGGATACCTGTGACCTGGCCCAGGTGCTGGGGTAAGGTCACAGCACACTTGTGACACAGGATACCTGTGACCTGGCCCAGGTGCTGGGGTAAGGTCACAGCACACCTGTGACACAGGATACCTGTGACCTGGCCCAGGTGCTGGGGGTAAGGTCACCACACACCTGTGACACAGGATACCTGTGACCTGGCCCAGGTGCTGGGGTAAGGTCACCGCACACCTGTGACACAGGATACCTGTGACCTGGCCCAGGTGCTGGGGTAAGGTCACCGCACACCTGTGACACAGGATACCTGTGACCTGGCCCAGGTGCTGGGGGTAAGGTCACAGCACACTTGTGACACAGGATACCTGTGACCTGGCACAGGTGCTGGGGGTGAGGTCACAGCATACCTATGACACAGGATACCTGTGACCTGGCACAGGTGCTGGGGGTAAGGTCACAGCATACCTATGACACAGGATACCTGTGACCTGGCACAGGCTAAGACAGTCAGGTTAAGGTTGGTAAGTGGAAGCACCAGAAATAAAAGGCCTTCCATTGATGACCATATTGACCAAAGAAGCTGGATCATGATGGGTAGAAGCGCGGGGCAAGGAAGCCAGCACAAGAATCACGTCTGAATCCCCAGAGGCCGAGAGCCACAAGGCAGGAACCAAACAACCCCATGGAAAGTCCAAGGTTGTGGTGGGTCATCTGTGGGAGATGACCAAAGGGTGCACACCCTTAATCCCAGCACTTGGGAGGCAGAGGCAAGCTGACCTCTGTGAGTTCAAGGCCAGCCTGGTCTACAGAGTGAGCTCCAAGACAGCCGAGGCTACTACGAGAAACCCTGTCTTCAACAACAAAACAAAACAAAAAACAAGAGTGGAGCAGGCGCAAGAAAGTCTTCACCCCCTCACTGTCATGAGGAAACGATGATGAAGACACCTTGGCTAGCACACAGACAGAGAGGCCAGAGAGGCTGGAAAGCCCCTGAGAGAGGGCATTCTTCAGGGGAAAAAAAATACTCTGAGAAACTGTCCAGTATCACAAACAGATTCAAACCACTGGCCGCAGACCCAGGCATTTCAGGCTGTTTTGTGTTGGCAGAAAACACCCCAACTTTGACAGCCATTGTAAAAATCCATCAAGTATCCATCAGCTTTAAAAATAAATGCTACATTCCGACAAGGAATACCATGCCAAGGGTTTGTTTATTGACTTCGTAGCCCCCCATGGTCTCCCCTGGATCTATGAGACTGCTCAAGCTGCTAGCGTATCTCAGGAGCCGCCCAGCGACCCACAAAAGCACATCCACTCTGCGGCACAAGGAGGAACCAGTAGACAAGAGTACACAAAAAGGTGACACTTAGCAGAAGCAAAGTCTCTATTGGATAGGGGATTGGTGGGTGGGAGGATGGATGGATGGGTGGATGGATGGATGGATGGATGGGTGGATGGATAGATGGATGGGTGGATGGATGGATGGATGGGTGGGTGGGTGGATAGATGGATGGGTGGATGGATAGATGGATGGGTGGATGGATGGATGGATGGATGGATGGATGGATGGATGGATGGATGGATAGATGGATGGATGGATGGGTGGGTGGGTGGATGGATGGATGGATGGATGGATGGATAGATGGATGGATGGATAGATGGATGGATGGATGGATGGATGGATGGATGGATGGATGGATGGATGGATGGATGGATGGATGGATGGATGGATGGATGGATGGATGGATGGGTGGATGGATGGATGGGTGGATGGATGGATGGATGGATGGATGGATGGATGGATGGGTGGGTGGATAGATGGATGGGTGGATGGATAGATGGATGGGTGGATGGATGGATGGATGGATGGATGGATAGATGGATGGATGGATGGGTGGGTGGGTGGATGGATGGATGGATGATGGATGGTAGATGGATGGATGGATGGATGGATGGATGGATGGATGGATGGATGGATAGATGGATGGATGGATGGATGGATGGATGGATGGATAGATGGATGGGTGGATGGATGGATGGATGGATGGATGGATGGATGGATGGATGGATGGATAAGTAAGTAGATAGGTAATCATTGGATCAGTGGTAGATACTTGAGTAGCTAGATGGATGGGTAAACAGAATGGGTAGAGTAGATGATAGGTAAATGAGATAAATGTATGGGTGGATTACCAGATGGATAGGTAAATAGATGGTGGAGATGCATGAGTGGACGGGTGGATGAGTGTATAATGTATGGACTACATAGATGAATGGTAGATAGTTTGATGGCTACACGAATGTAAGATAGATGGGTGGAGTGGAGAGATGAAAGATTGATATATGGCTGGATTACCAAATAAATGAGTGGGGTGATACATTAATATATGGGTATGTAATACCAAATGGATGAATTGACAGATGGATGGATGGATGTTTGGATGATAGGATAGACAGGTAGATTACAGATGGATAAATGGATGGATGGTTGAAGGATGGATAACAGATTAATGTATAGATGAATTACCAGATGAATAAGATGGATGGGTGGATGATGGATGGATGAAGGATGGATGATGGATAACAGATGGCTGATGGATGGATGGATGGATGATGGATGAAGGATGGATGATGGGTGGACGATGGATGAACGATGGATGAATGGATGATGGATGACAAATGGTTGATGAATGGATGGATGGATGGATGGATGAAGGATGGATGATGGATGAAGGATGGATGAATGGATGATGGATGACAGATGGTTGATGAATGGATGGATGGATGGATGGATGGATGGATGAAGGATGGATGATGGGTGGATGATGGATGAATGATGGATGGATGGATAGACGGATGAATGATGGATGACAGATGGTGGATGGATGGATGGATGGATGAGGTATGATCAGTGGATGATGGATGGATAGATGGATGGATGAGGGATGATGGATGGATGATAGATGGATGGATAGATGGATGGATGGACAGGTGAATGAATGATAGATAGAAGATGGGATCATCCTGAAGCTGAAGCCCTCAACTGAAAGCTTTTATTAGGAAATGACATCCCACCAACAGCTCTCTTGGGTTTCAGGAATTCTAGCAAATGAGCATCCACACTAGCAGGGATACAGTAATTTTACCCTTTCCAACAGAAGCACTGTTCTCAGTGCATCCAAGACAAGCCAAGACAAGCAGCAATGACTTCCATTGGCTGAAGGAAATAGAGCCTGGATCAGGCAAGATTGCTTTTGGGTCCACAGCTTGAGTTCTTTTTTTTTTTTTTTTTTTAATTTATATGTATATGTATCTGTTTTGTGTGGGTAAGTAAGTGCACAAGTGCATGCACATGGAAATCAGAAAAAGGCATCGGGTCTTCTGGAGCTGGGTTACAGGCAGTTGAAGGCCAACTGGTGAGGGTCCTGGGTACCACCCTGCAGTCCTCTATGACAGTAGCAAGCAACCTTAGCCACTGAGCCATCTCTCCAGCCCCTCGTTTGTCTCCTCCAGAAGAAAATTAGAAATCAAAGAAAATAATATTCTGCTCAGCATGTATTGATACTGTGTCTAAAATACAGTGAGCAACCAGCTTCTAAGAGATTCCTGGGAATGTTAGAAGGCTTGAGCAGCATATTAAAAGTGAGAGTGTACTGTCAAAAAGCATAGAGCAGAAGGTAGGAGTGTGTTGGCAGAGCAGTGGTCTCCATAGGGAAGCACTCAACCAGTGAGCAGAGGACAGGAGGCTTCCTGGCACTGAAAGGCCACATCCAAGAAGTCTGACAGCTCCTCACAGGCTGGGAAAGTTCAGCAGAGGACAAGGCCCTGCCAAGACTCCATTTGGGCAAAAGTCACAGAGCCCCATCCTAAGGAAGGAAGGAAGAGACTACCAGTTTCCATAGGGAAACAGCTCACCATATGGCATTTTTTTTATTGCCACCCAAACAACAAGGCCAGCCACAAGGTTCCATAGTCCTTGCGCCCACGGAGGTTTCCACGGAGACCCACCACTGGCCTGTTGCACAAAGCATTAGTGGGTTTCGTGCATGCCAATAAAAAAGTAAGAGCTGCTGTTAAAATCGAAGCCCTGGCACATGCCTGGTTCAGATCACAGGGGAGCTGGGCTTTTGCGCTGGAATTTTCAGCATCTGTCCCAATTAAGTCTTGTTTTTAGCTTAAAGATATTAGTCCGATCACTAGTGTTCTGTTGGGGACATGAATGGCGCATTGTTCTGCCCCGAGCAGCCCTGCAGACGCTCAGACACCATTAAACGGCTTTGCGGCCCAATTAGAAGTGGAGGTGGGCTGGCTGTGGGGCAGGGGCTGACCACCAGGGCACAACACGGGATGGACATGGAGTGGGGGAGGGGCGGCTAACACGGTCCATGTGTGGGAAGGGTGGGCTCGGTATGCAGGGCCCTGGCTTCGTGACAAGGCTCATCCATCTTGAAGTGACCACTGCTCGTATGTGGTGGGCGAGCAGGAAGGGGCGGCAGTCTCCGAGGCCATACCAGTAGCTCCAGGCTAACTCCAGGACCTGGAGCACTGGTCTGCCAGGTGGGACTCAGCAGGTTGTAGTCACCTGGATCTCCCACCTTGCAGCAGCGCACAGATACACTCACACTCAGAAATTCAGTCACGCACGTGCGTGCGATCACATGTGTGTATGCACACGTCCCCACACCTAGAGTCATGCAGTCACACATACAATTTACACTATGCACATCCGTGTCCCTTGTTAGAAGAAGGTGACTTTATAGCCTGACCGTTTTCTACATTAATGTCAAGCATAGAGAACTCTGACCACCAGAGTCTACAAATGGCTTCCCTTGCTCATCTGGCTCAGGGACAGAATTAAGGCTTTCCTAAGTACATGTAGAAAATAAAATTCCATTCCAGGAGCTGGTGACACACATGCTCAGTTCATGACTGTTCTCTGAGCTGCTCTTTCAGGGAACCTGTCCCTTGCCAAGTGCCAGTTAAGCTTCAGAGCCTCAGGGGAGCTTCAAACCATCCCAGTGCCATGCCCTGCAGTAGGCTTACCTGACGCTCTTCTGTGTCCTCTCACTGCACTCGGGCAGGTCACCCTGGAAAGGGCTTCCTGGAATGTGCACTTAGCTGGCACCAGCTCTCTGAGTAGTGGAGAGTAGGTAGGGGAGCTGTCCTGGTGAAGCCCTTGCTGAGTTGGCCCAGCTTGTGTGGACAGCCCCTCTGACCCACCACATGTAGCCTCAGTTCACAGCTAAGCAAAGAGAAACTCCTCTTCATCCAGGACCTGAGAGAGTCCACCTGCCCTCAGCATTGGCCCCATCCCTGGACTTCAGGCAGCCCTGGAGATGTCACACTGCTCTTTAAAACAGTGGCTTCCCCTGATGCCGGACCAGGGAACACTGTGCCTCCTGAAGCTACCACCGTGACACCACACCCCGCAGCACAGTGGAAGTGACCGGCATGTGAGTCTCTCTTCACCGTGCCGCAGGCTGTGCTCCAGGGAGGGTAGCCTCAGCCAGCCTGCTAACCAGCCGAAGATGTTCACAGCGGCCTTGCTGCCGGGTCAGCAGTTCCCGCAGAACTTTTGGACAAGAGTTCTCATACGGTCATAGAAACATTATTAAGGGACAGAACAGCTTACACAAGGCACCAATGCGTATGGATCCACATGATAATGATGATGATGAGGAGGAGGAGTGGTGTGTGTGTGTGAGAGAGAGAGAGAGAGAGAGAGAGGGAGAGGGAGAGGGAGGGAGAATTGATCATTGATATTAGGTTAAGCCATATGAAAATACCACTTCTCTCATTTAAAGAGATTAAATAAAGAGATAGCAATTGCCTATGGTTGACAAGAGCTGGGTGGATAGGTGAGTATGTATGTGGATGGATGGATGGATGATAGATAAGAGGGTAAGTGGCTGAATGGAAAAAGGAAGAAAGGAAATAATGAATGGGTGACGATGGGTGGATCAGTTGATTGATCGTCCAATTGATTGATAATTTGATGAGTTGCACAGGCTATAAGTAGAGGCATGTGGTAGAAAAATACAAGTAAATGAAAGGTAAGGGTTCTAATGTTTTCTGTTTCCGCCTATTGTCTGTATTTCCTAAGTCTTCTATGGTAAGCAGGCTGGGACATACATAGGTAGGTAGGTATATGTAGATAGTTATATAAATAGGCAATAACGATGAGGATGACGACCATGATGAAGATAGACAGATAGAGATGAGGATGGATGGATGATAGACTGCTTCTTTAGCAAGCATACATGAATATCTCTTTATATTTAGACATAGACAGGCACCCAGACACACAGACAGTCAGACAGACAGATATCTTCATTACAAATTCTGGAGTAAAAGTGCCGGCCTCTCATTCCTGAATCTAGGAAGAGGTTTCCAGCACCCAGTGCCAGGAAGCTGGTCTGTCCTAGCCATCACATTTGAAACAGAGGGGCCTCTCTCTCTCCTCGCTCAGGCAGCCTCTGCCATGACATCACCCTCGTGGTGTGAAACCCGAGAAACGCTGTGGGAAGCGTTGGAACTGCTTGATCTGTGTGCTGGTGTCCGGGAGGCTGAGGGACCAGCCTGAGGCGGCAGCTGGCTGTGTCTCTCACCAGTGACAGGGCTAGGAGCTGCATCTTCTTTCTGCAGTCCAGAAACCAGCAGGCAGCACACGGTGAGTGCGTGTCACGTTTCCAGTGAGTGCGCCCGACACCGGTGTTGGCCCTGGAGGACACACACATTTGTGTATGGTCCCTTCCCAAGGTTCCCCCCCCCCACTGCCTTCCTTCCCACCCTATCTGCCTGCCCCTTGCCTGACTCCTTGGGTGGGCTGCAGTTGTTGCCTTTTCTCCCCAGAGAAGGTGGGGGAGGGCTGGAGAGGCTGTCTGGTAACCCTGGATGCTGAAGCCAAATTTACTAATCTGGAGGTGGGCACCGTCCAGGCTACTGGACTGACACCTGCAGAGAGGCCTGAGCTGCTGCTTTGCTGTTTATTGTTGTCAGATCGTGACTAGATCCTTATGAGGGGCGGGGCAGGGGCCTCACAGACTCAAGGAACATCTTCCCACCCAGCCCTCTTGTAAGCCTTGGGCGCCTAACTCCTGGGAGCCTCAAGAGTTACAGACTACAAAACAGGAAGCTGTCCACCCACGAGGTGGTGGTAGAGAAGACACGAGCCATCAAGTGGATGCCTAGACACAGTAAGTGACCAGCTGTGGTTCTGCCTAGCACCTGGAACAGGACATCAAACCCAAGTTTCTGGTATGATCAGGGGAATCACCTCTGTCCTTGCCCACCAGACTCCCGGAAGGTGGTGCTAGAATACCCTTTGCCCCCCAGCCATGTGCGATGTGACATTCTTCTCATGCCTATGCAGACTCGGGCCGTGGCGTTCTCTGTTTCATTTTGTATTATCCAAGTTCTCAGTGCGTGAGTCCTCAGGCCCTTGGACCTCCCACAGACAGCCCACGCTCCTGATGCCTGTGTGAGGGCCCCTCACATCACTTGCAATCCTCAGGACCGTGTGCTAATACCTGGGTCCAGAAATGCCCCTCGTTCCTAAAAGCCCTTGTGTCTGTCCACTCCAGCTCACCAAGGTGACCAGATGGCTGCACTCAGCGATAGCATCGGGGCTGAGCTGCCTCACGAGCTAACGCACCGAGGAGGGCCCAGGACCTACCAGAGAGCCCCAGCTAATACCATGGGGTTCCTTTCGCCACTTAGAGGAAGGTGCCAGCATGGACCAGCCCTGTGTCCCAACTCTTCAGATGACTCCGTGAGCCCGAAACGGTTGTGGCTCCCAGTTTCCAGCCACCTCTGAGGAGCTGGGCTCAGAGAGATGAGGAAAGACTGTGAATGTCACTCAGCTTCCAGGAAGCGGCTCAGGGCCTTGCAGTCTTGTTGCTCAGAGTATGGCTTCCCTGGAGTCAGGTGTCAGGCCACTGCACTGCCCCAGTCACCCAAGGAGCCTACCTGCTGCCCGGAATTAGCCAATGCAACACACAAAGAAGTGCTAAGGAAAAGAAAAAAATCAATTCACAGTGGAATGGCCATCTATTTCAGAGTAAAAACAGTCACCTTTGTGTTCCAGAGAAACGGGAGAAAGCACTTATTTAAATTGCTGTCTTAGAACTACGCAGAAGCTATTTTCAGAAACCCCTTGAATGCTTTTTCCTTCCCTTCCCACAGAAACCCACTGCTACTCCACCCCGCGTGCCCGCTGAGGTCTGCAGAGCCCCTGGACCCCCAGAACGCAGCCCTGGGCCTCCCTCGAGCAGGGCCTGCCAGCCATGGCCCAGGCAGGCAGGGCCCAGGGCTTTCCTGACGCCATTAAAGCGGGGAATTTGGAGGGTTTGTGGAAAGCGATGCCTTTGCAGCATGGCCAGGAGGGGAGCGATAGGTCAGGCCCCCTCGCTGAGGCAGTTAAAAAGTAACACAGCCCCCAAATCACATTAAATATGTTAAGCAAACACACGGCAGGCGGCGGGGATATTAGGTCATTTCTCATAAATATTAATACCGGGGAGTTTTCCAACGGGCGAAATTACAGAAACAAAGATGCCTCTTCAGGTGCAGTCTCACTCTCTCCTAGTCCTGGACCAGGCCCAGCAGGGGAGGGGTCAAGCCAACTCGGCATCCAGAAAGACTTCTCGGCACACTGGCAGATGTGGACTCCCGAGTGATACATTAGCACACGGAGGCTGAATGAGGGCCAGGTGCCCAGTGCAGCCAAGCCAGTCCTCCCCGGGGCCGGCCGTGGAACTGCACCTCACTGGGCTTGGGAGCGCTCTCCCTCACCAGCATGCGTGCCCATCGCCTACACCTGACACCTCCCCGGGCTGAAGGCCTGTGAAGGAAGTCACCCAGCTTGGCCTCACTGACCCTCTGAAATAGCCAAGAGCCCTGTGTGTCTAGAGCAGCTGGCCTTCTGGGGAAAGGCAGATCTCAAGGGCTCAAGGAATACTGCCAGTCTCTCCTCAGGGTTCGCTCACCGCTGCCTAACTGCCAGATAGCTCACCTGGACCCCAGAGGTGTGAGAGCGGGTAGGCCCTTACCCTGCAACTGTAGGCAAGAAGGTGCAGTCAGTCCGTTATTTGGGACAACCCTCAGAATGGCTGTCCTGAGAGGCGGGGGGGGGGGCGGTCCTGAGATCTGGTAGCTTGTCTTTCTACCTCTATGGCCTGAAGTGGCCTGGGAAGG
Organism: Acomys russatus; assembly: GCF_903995435.1. NCBI lineage: Eukaryota > Metazoa > Chordata > Mammalia > Rodentia > Muridae > Acomys > Acomys russatus. The sequence continues at coordinate 46,118,527 of NC_067165.1, forward strand.
GCCAGAAGAGGCCATCTGTAGAGGCCACAGTTGGTTCCAGACTTGCTCGGCCATCAGAACCGCTAAATAGTAACTTGGGTCAAGCTCAACCTGACAGGATACAGGGAGGAAAAGGTTTGGATGAAGGAAGCTTCGCTGTAGCCATCACAGCATCTGAACATCATTGACCACCCACTACAGGTCAGTGGGCAGGTTACAGGGACTTTGTTCAAGGGCTGTGCTATCCTCACAACGCCATGAGCGCAGAGGCTCCCAGCAGCTCCTCTCTCCTCCCCTGGGGCTCCACATTTTATCTGTGTACAGCACAAGTCCTGGCTCTTCATGGGTGTGCCAGCGTCCTTGGAGCCCATACCCCCTGCCCACAATTGGGCTTGGCACAGCTTGCTAGGGTAGCTATACGCACAGGTCATGCCCTGAATCTGCCTGAGGCACTTGCCAGACAAGTGACCTGCACAAGGCAACGCTCCGCCCGGGGAGGAAGATTCGTGAGATGCACATTGAGCAGAGGTAGAAAGAATTCGTCAGTTAGGGCTCAGCTCCACACCGGTGGCAGCGAGGGAGCTGGCGGCCGCCCATTGGGTGAAGCACGGGCCTTACAGGGATTATGGACTTGAGTTCAGTCTCTAGTAACAGCATTAAAAAGTCAGGCGTGGCAGTGTGCCCTGCGGAAGCAGAGAAAGGAGGGCTCTCTGGAGCTTGTTAGCCAGGTAGCCTATCACAGTCAGAACTCCCAAGACCCCTAGTGAGAGACCTTGTCTTTGAGAAGGTGGGTGGCATCCAGGTTAACCTCTGACTGCTACACACGTGTGCACATCATCCATCCATCCCTTCATGTACAGACACACAGAGGGATGGGGGGGGGGGGGGGGAAGGGGGAGGGACGGAGAGGAGGAGGGAGGGATGGCAGGCAGGAGGGATGGGGGCTTCCACAGGTGAGTCCTTGTGCTGGGTAGTTTTTTTTTTAATTTTATTAATTTATTCAGATTACAACTCAATTGTTATCGCATCTCTTGTATCCTCCCGTTCCTCCCTCCCTTCTGCTTTCACTCTATTCCCCTCCCCTAGGTCTAAGACTGAGGAGGGACCTCCTCCCCCACTATATGGTCTTAGGCTATCAAGTCTCATCTTGGTACCCTGCTTATTCTTTCTTTGAGTGCCACCAGGCCTCCCCACCACAGGGAGGTGGTCAAATATGGGCGCTGGGTAGTTTTATGTCAGATTGACACAGGCTAAAGTCATCTGAAAGGAGGGAGCCTGGATCAAGAAAATGCCTCCATAAGACTGGGCTGTACACTAACCAGGCGGTGCTGACACACACCTTTAATCCCAGCCCTTGGGAGGCAGAGGCAGGTAGATATCTCTGAGTTCAAGGCCAGCTTGCTTTATAGAATTCCAGGACAGCCAGGGCTACAGTAAAACCCTGTCTTGAAAAACCATTTAAAAGAAAAAAGAAAAAAAAAAAAAATAGCTCTGTAGGCAAGCCTGTGGGGCATTTTCCTAATTAGTGATTGATGGGGGAGGGCCCAGCCCACTGTAGGTAAGGAAATGAGTCACGTGGAACAAGCCAGGAAGCAGCACTCCTCTGCGGCCTCTGCATCAGCTCCTGCCTCCAGGTTCCTGCCCTGTTTGAGTGCCTACCCTGACTTCCTTCAGTGATGAACAGATTTGGAAGTGTGAACCGAACAAGCCCTCTTCTCCTCGGCCTCCTCTGGCTGAGGTGTTTTATTCACCACAGCGATAGAAACCCTAGCAAAGACGGCCCTCTGCCGCTGAGGTACAGCTGCAGACCCTGACGGCTGGCTGAGTACACCGCAGGAGGACAGCAGGCTGGGCATTAGCTGGAGCACAACCCTAACTTAGAAATTCAGACTTATCGTAGTTATGTGTGTACGGGAGAAAGAGTGGCGAACATCTGGCGTCAGGCGCGCTCTGGGTGTTGGAAGTTGTTCCCACTGACAAAGCGCAGCAGCTGGGCATGCTAACTCACTCCATTTTTACAGAATTTCGGGAAATGTCAACGCAGGAGCGACAGGAAGACCAGCGATTGTGCGTCAGGTAGAGAGAGCAGTGGTATGAGGAGATAGACAACAAGCACCCCGACAGCTCGGGTCACGGTGTCTCGGTGTACGCCGAGGGTAGAGCACAGTCACTCATGTGTGTGGATGCAACACTCTGCGATTGAGCCACACCCTACACCCTTCAAACAGCCCCATCACAGGACAGTGCCTGGCCTATCTATCCCAGGGCGCAGCTGATACACATGAACACAGGAAAACTTCTGTAAAACGGAGCAGAATGAGTGATCGAGGTGTCCCCTTTCCCGCCACTGACTCACCCTACAGACGAAGCTCAGGTAGCCTGAGGCCCATTGGGGGGAACCTGGCCAGCCCCAGACCTGTCCTATGCCAGCTCCCTTGAGGTACCCCCATCCAAGCCCCGCCACCCAGAGAGACTCCTGGGAACCTCACTCTTGCTTGGTTATTTTTGGAAACTGTTAACGGATTCTGTTTACCTTTCCCCGATGACCGCAAAAATTCCACTGCCCCAGACCCCTCCGCCTGACATCTGTGCCCAACTGTCCCACTTTCCTCTTCCCAGAACAGACCACAAGCAAAGATGCTGAGGACCTGAGACCCGCCCCCCGCCGTGCTCCTGGTTGCTCCCCCCCCCCCCCCACTATGTGCATTGCGAGTCATGTCTCCATAACAGGGGCAAAAGGCATGCGTCCAGTGGCACCCTCTCGGCATCTCAGTTTACTTTCCTAAACAGTGGGGCTAGGCCTGGCCTGGCCACTGGAGGTGAGAATGACAGTCATGACAGCAGCTGTGGGCACTATCACGGGTGAGGGTGGGGTGGAGATAGACATACAAGCTGGGTACGGGGGATATGTAGCAGGGGTGAGGCAGAGAAGGGGCCTGAATTCCCTCAGACATGGTGGGGGGCGGTAGGGAGGCCATCCTAAGTCGCATGCATGGGCCAAGGGCAGAGCAGCTGGCTGAGAGAGAACATGCCGGTAGCCTGCCCTTGGCTTTCAGGGGGAACACGGACATAGGAGTTTTATTGCCGAAAGCTGCTTTCTCCTTGATTTCCAAACCCATGTGTATTTATAAAGGGAATTTAATCGGGTTGTTTTTTATTCTCTCACACTTAACTCATCCAAACGCTATTTGGTGCAAGCAGGGCCAGACCAGGGGTGCCTCCAGAGCCCCCACTTGCAAGGGCTGCGTGGCCAAGCGCAGCCAACCTGTCTTGGAGGATCCTAAAGGATTTGGGGTGGCACCCCACAAAGACCAGCTCTTCCTGCCCACCTCAGGAATGTAGGGTGGGGCCCCTCTTTTCTACAGAGGACATGGATTCTGTATCTTCCCCCAGCTCCAGCTCTTGAGGGGACCAAGAACAGAGTAGGTATGAGGGCCTGGACAGCATATTCAATGTTCCCTACCCACCAAGTCAGCCTCTTTGACACCTCAAGAAGGAGGGGAGCCCTGGAGGTACAAGAAGTGCAGGCAGGGAGGCCAGCAGGTGGCCAGTGCTGCTGGGTGACATCTAAAGACAGCACCCACTGAGGCTGGTCAGTAGTCTCTGCTGGGGAGAGGGCCAGCTGGCAGAGGTCCAGGGGGTAGGCAGAAAGCACATTCCCACACTCTGGGGGCAGCGGGTAACCTGGAGAACACCAGCACACCCTTGCCCCAAAGTAGCTGCAAAGCTGCTGGAAATGGGGCACGAAAGCATTTGCAAGTGTAGGCAGGGAAGCCAGGTCCCTGAGAGCAGCTCCTCACTGCTTGTGGGTATCGGGGAGGAGGGACTCTCAGGGATGGACCTCGCCTCCCCTCTTGCCAAGGCGGCCAATACCGGCTTCCAGGAAGCAATCTTCAAAGGGCGCCCTGGGTCCTTAGGGGCCCACAGACTCTCCCCTGTCCTTTTCTCATCTGTCCTTCCACCATCAGAGGGACAACAAGGGGACTGGGAAAGCTCTGAATGAGGACACATGCAGTCTGAGTCCCTTGCGTGCTCTGACTTGAAGTGGTCACTGGGCCCAAGGCTGCAGTCTGGGGGGCTGGGCGGACCTCGAAGACCCAGCAAGCAAGCCCCATCATGACCAACCAGCTTTCTTATGACTTCACTCCTCTTCCCAGCCCAGCGGGGAAACTCTTCCCCCCTAACCCTACCACCCAGTGACTTCACTGGACTCTGGGGGTTGGCTTAGGGATGTCCTTGAGGTGGTGGGTGCCCTGGGAGATTCTGATGGATGTGTGGCAGGCATGCATGGACTTTCCCACCCAGTTAAGGGGCTTCTCTGACGTAGGAGGGGCATCAGTCCCCTGCCCACTCAGCCGTCACTCGCTAGCAACTATGCACTGACTGAGACCCCCTAATAGGGCCCAGCCTGTGAAAGGGTTGGGAGTCTGAGCGAGATCTGGTCCAGCCAAGAGGACAGAGGTCTCAGCCAGGCAGAGGATAGCGAGGGAAAGAGAGAGGCAGTCGACCCCCATCTGCCAAACATGGCAAGGCTTTGGATGGTGAGAAAAGCATGGCATGGGGGAGGCAGTTAAAACCACAGGTAATATTGGGCACCATGGCCAGGCCAAGCTGGAGATGGTCTAATTCTTACGGAGGCAGCAAGCATCGGGTACCTCAGAAACCCAGACTGTCTAGAGCGAAGCATGGCTCATCCCTGGGGTGTTGCTATTGCTCTCCTGCTTTCTCTGAATTCTGAGAGAGAGAGAAGGAGAGAGAGAGAGAGAGAGAGAGAGAGAGAGAGAGAGAGAGAGAAGGAGAGAGAGAGAGAGAGAGAGAGAGAGAGAGAGAGAGAGAGAGAGAGAGAAAGAGAGGGAGGGAGGCCTTTGGGGTGGGGAAACCAGCCTCCATGAAGATCTGGTAGTTAACCTGTGCCCAGAGGCACCAGAGGCAAAGGAGTCCAGTGGTGACCCAGGACCAGTTGTCTCACATAACTATACGAGCTTTGCCAGGTTTCGGCATACACTTGGGGGTCTAAGTTTACACGTAGACTTCAGGTAGATAACAACCCCAACAGATGATAGACAGGCTCCAAGCCCAGGCCACAATTACCAGTGTCTAGGTGACCATCAGGCCCCAGGGAGACAGCCAGTTCCAGGAGATCAGTCGGCCCCAGGTGGATATGAAACCCCAGTGGACACTCGGGCCCAGGTGAATACTTATGTAACAGGTGGGCACTAGACCCAGGTAGGCATCGAGCCTCACGTGGGCACCAGGCCCTCACAGAAATTCAGGCGGCAGTTGGACACTCAGGCTCACACTCAGGCCACGGTGGGCATCTACTCTGCGAACCTCCATCATGAAGATCAGAGGTTCCAATCAGACAACTGCCTCAGCTTTCCCTGAAGATGCCCACCTCAGCCGTCACCCAGCTGTCTGGTCCAGCCGGAAGGACCTGTGTCTAGCCTACCCAGAAGCCAGGTGGGAAGCCTTGGCTGGAGTGCTGGGATCCAAACCCTGCCAGGTTCCATCTGCAGCCGCCATGCTCTGAGCAGTGGGGCAGGAGGTACCCAAGGAGCCTCAGTCAATGGGTTTTTCATTTCATCTGATTTCACCTCTGCTGCAGCCTTGCTCCCTCTCTCCCCAACAGAATTACTCTTATCTGCAAGTGATTTAAACTCTAAGGTTTACTGAAGATTTAAAGACTGTGAACACAGTTGGAATGTTTTAGACCAACAGTGCAAGTTGCATTTTAAGAAAATAATTAACTCCCGGGGGAGGTGTGGGTTTTGGAGCCATGACAGACCCTCGAGGCTGCCTTCCCTATATGGAATTTCCAAATAATAAAATATCTTTGATTCCCTGCTGATGTCAGACGAGAACCTGTGAGTGTGCGAGCAAACTGTCATTTTTTAAAAGAGGGCCCATTAGTGTCTTAAAGACGCAGAGCCCAGTCTGCAGAGAGCAAAGGGTTTGTTCAAAGTGCCGGCAGGGGCGGTGGGGGCCGGAGGGGGGGTGGGAGAGGTGAGGCTGCCATAGTCTCACAGATGCCCTGTTTCTCGCCCTCTTGCCCCCTCGCCCCCTCTAACTTTCCACTGCCCAGACAGCCCTCAGAGCACCCCCATTCCACAGCCACAGAGGCTGAGTCCCTACCTAGCAGGACGCCTCCTTTGCACAGCAGCAACGCCACCCACCAGCCCCAGGGTAGGGCATGAACCCACCCAGGTCAGTAGCCTGACACTAAAGTGTCCACACAGCAGTCAAACCTGCACCATGGGGAGCCAGGGAGCTGAACATTAACTACAGCCCCACGGGAGCAACGGAGGGATTCCATGTCCAGCCAGCACTGGTTCTTATACAGTGCTGAGTCCGGGGATGAGCTGTCCACCAACGCCCTAATGTGGAGGTTTTCCTTCACAATGTACAAGATTGCGGGGCTGGCAGGGTGGGTTGATCAGCAGGTTAGAGAACCTTCCAGGGTGTTCACTGCTGGCCAGGAACACGGAGCCTGACTGACTACCAACCTTGGCCTGGCTCACAGTGTGACCTGTCTTCCCTTCCCACAAAACAGTAGATCAGGGGCCAAGAGGACAGCTTCGGAGCCCCAGCAGCAAGGCTCGTGGGGCTTGACAGCCGGGGAGAGGCCACCACGAGGAGAGAGCAGGTGGTGTGGGTGCTCCTGTGGTCTTCCCTGACATAGCATTAGGAAGCAGGTGTCACTTCTATCAATGACAGCATCCTATCAGTGACATCTGGCGATGGCTTTCACCTCACCTACCCAGCCATTTCTGGGGTCACCATCCCTGGAATGAGCTCAACATCCTCTCTGCGCCAAACCTTGCTCTGGGCACTGTGCCCAACAGGACACCCCCCAGCCTGGGCACCTCACTGGGGCAATGTCATATGTCTTGCTGTCATCTTACAGTCTTGAGCCAGACTGGTGTCCTCCTCTCCGCTTCATTGCCTACTTCAAAGTCGGGGCACCCTAAGCCCTCGGGGAGAGCCTACTACTTCCTGGTACATCCCGCAGCTTTCCCAGCCAGGGGAATACTGCCCAGTGGCCCCTGATCACTTCTGCTCTCCCCTTGGAGCCTTCCAGGAGCCCCAGAAGGAAGAATGCCCCATCTCCAACTTCTCCCTGGTACCCTCCCGTGCCCAGAGCTCCTGGGCTGTCTGGGATGCAGGTCAACTCCAGCTGCCCGTCGCCCAGGCCATACCCCTCCATCTTCTAGCTCCTGTCTCCAGAATCATGGCTCCCATCTGGACAGCTTCCTTCCGATCCAGCCCCAGATCCTAAGATGTACTCAGGGCCACTTTCAGGGAGATGCTGATTCTGTTGCCAAGACAGCTGCCCAGGTCCTCGCCCCGACCTCTGGCTTGTGGAAGGAGGCCAAGAGGAGATCTCGCCACAGGCCTCGCTCTAGGAAAGCAGGACCTGTGAGGAGGATTAGCGCCCCTTCTCCCAACCTGCACCTTACTCTCTGGCCTCAGGAGTGGCCAGCTGGCATTTCCAGCTGGCCTCTGTGCCTGTAGGGAGGGACGGAGACAAACATTGCTGGCTGTCCGGTTTTCTAACACCTTCCTACAAATCTCTGCCTCTCAGGAATAATTCTTTCTGGTAATTTACTTGCAAAACATTCGGCCATTAACACCCAGCCAAGAGTGGATGGCAGGTCACAGACTATTAAAAATACCCGCACCTGGGCCCTCAGGCAGCTCATTTAACCACTGCCCCAGGGCAGAGAGTCCAGCCAAGGGATCCCTGTGCCTGCCAAGCAAGTTGTGTGAGGGCAGGAGGACGCCTGCCCAAGCCTGGCCTGGCCTTTCTGCATCCTCTGCCTCTGCCATCAATGTGGTCTCATCCTTTGCTAAGGGCTTGGGACACACGTGGGCATCCGTAACCCCAGAGCCAAGGAAGTTATCCGGGGAGCAGGGAGTGTGGAATATTCTGGTTTGGAGTGGCTCCTGGGAGGGCTGGGGCATCACAGCTTTGCCTAGGTTCTACCCGTGACATAGATATAGAGTTTCTTCAGCAGAAGTACTTTGGTGTTCCCCCGGGACCCGGTGTCCTGACCCATCACTACAGCTGACTCAGTTCTTCTGGGAGGCGGGGGGGGGTGTGTTTCTGCCCCCGGCTCCTCGGCGATGCCTTTGAGGTTTCTGCTGTTGCTCTGGAGTAGGGTTTTCCCTCCCTAGAAGGACAGTGGGCCCTGTCAGTCTGTCCCCACCAACCCTTCCTTACTAAAAGCAGCTTCATAGCGCCTCTCAGCTGCTCTGCCTGGTAGATAGAGCAACTAAGGAAACAGAGGCTTGAAAGACAAGCGGCCACCTCAGAGGAGAGCAGGGCTTGCGCCACGCCCTTACATTCAACTCCCAGATGTGGCCACCGTGGTTAGACACAGAACACTAGCCTCCTTCTCCCAAAATTTCTGGAGTGTGGCCCTCGGAAGTGGCAGAGGGTCCCTTATTAGCCTCTGGCGAGGAGAGGGTTCACCTACGCTCCACTGGGTAATCAAATTCTGGGTACTTCTATGTGGAGATGGGAACCCTGGGAACCCAAGAGCCCAGCCCTACCCACCCAGGCAAAGCCTTAGCGTGTCAGCCGGACCCCTCCTCCTGCTCAGCACTCCCGTGCCCTCTCCCAGGCCTGGATGAGGGTGGTGAGCAAACCCAGCACCGCTGGGCCTGGGCATGGTCTGGATTTCCAGTAGGATGAGGAGTTTGGGCAGAGCTGGTGTGGTGATGGGGATGGAGGGGACGAAAGATGGGGAGAAGCAAGAAGTCTTGCTTGGGGCTCTTGAAGTTCCCAAGTGTAGTTTTGTCCTTCGGATGTCCTATATGAATTCTGTACCCTAACCCTACATGGTGTTGGAGTCTGGTCTTGAGGGTGCACCCAGGAGAAGGTAAGCAAGGCCCCCCCATGAAAAGGACTGGACCTTAAGAGTGGTCAAAGCAAAGACTGCTGCTGGCCACACTCCCAGCTGCCCTTCTCAGGCTCAAGCAGGGAGATGACATCCGCTAAGCCAAGTCATCAGCCTTGGGGTAAGAGCCAGATGCCCCAGGGTCCAGGTCAACTCCAGTGTCTCCCTCCCCGTTATGCCCAGCCACTCCCAAACAGAGCCTCCCAACACTCACTACCAACAGAGCTTGAGGCTGCCTGCAGTGTAAAGCTGTGTCCGGCCCCTTCCAAGGAGATGTGTAGGACTCATCCCATTTTGAGATCAATGTCCCTACTCACAGGAAAATGTGCCCTGTCCCATGGAAGGGCCTGTCACACTGTTTCCCACCCATGAGGCTGGGACAGGGCAAAGACCCTTCAATGTCAAGTTCTTGGAGTTGCGAGAGGCAGGAGGAACCCCACCCCAGCCTGTGCTTAGAAGAACCAGGGTAGTTATGACTCTGGGGTGACACTCCAGGGCTCAAAGGCCTGCTTTGCTCTCCCGCTTGCATGGCCTCCGCTTCTACCATACTACAGCAGGGATGGCCTCTGCGTTAGAGGTTTAGCGGCACCATAGAGGTCAGGATTGGACATGGACAACCCCTCCAAGGGCCACTGGGCTAGGTTTCAACAGAGGGAAAGATGCTGGAAAGTTAAGCTAGGTCTAGCCAACATCTCCAAGCCCTCCTAGAACCCCAAAACCAAGAGTCTGGCAACAGTGAACCTTCCCAACCCCTGGGCTGCCCGCTGGTGGTCAGCACAGGCTTCAGAGACCACATCCCGCCCTGAGCCACAGGCTCCAACTTGTGCTCATCTCTGAGGCTCTGAACATTCAGATGACTTATCATCTCCACTCCACAGCCAGTGGCCCATTCCCACACTCCAGGGGAGCCTTGTCCGCGTGGGATTTCTGGGCGCACCCTTGGGTCAACTGCATTTGACCCACAAGCCCTTTCGGTTGGTGAACCATGAGGAAAAGGCGGTCCTAGGCTCAGGTGCACATGTCTAGGTGGTGCCCAGTGAGTCCCGTGGTGACTGTTGGCAGCGCTAAAGACTGTGAGCTGAAGCCCAATGTGCCACCTCAGGCCCAGCTCCAGCACAGGAGGGCAAAACTGAGGACAGACCCAGCAAGTTTGGCCTCAGCCTCCAGGAAAGACCTTTTTTCAGCCTTCCCCCCCCCCCCCCCCGCAACCCTCTTATCCCACCCCTTAACCCCCCTCCCGGCTTCACCAGGCCAAGAGGTTTATAACGAACTGCGCGGCGCACCAGAGAAAATGCCCCTATCATTAAGGGATTTAACGACAGCGTTGACCGATATTGGGGATTTGTTCTGTCTCTCATTACACATTTTAACAAGCGCATTTCTTCACCCGCATCCTGGGCTGCCTGCCCCTCTGTGTGTGTTACTTTCATTAGAAGGCGTTTTATGAAGCCACCGATCACAGATGCGCATGCAACCCACAACTGCTGGCCCGATATCCTGAGTTGGGTGGCCAGCAGTGTGCCTTTGGCGTGCCTGCGGTGAGGTCTGCATGCCCAGGAGTGGAGAGCGACCTCTCCTTTTATACTTGCCCCCCGCCCAGCCAAAGCCCCTGATGAAGGAGCAGCTGGGAATGGGGGGCCATGGCTCTTGAAGAGAATCAGGGTGTCTCTAGGTCATGCCTCCAAAAGACCTCAGCTGCATCTCGCTCCCCTCTAGTCTCCTGTGTGTGAGGCCAAGAAGGTGTCCTGGCTGACGAGTGTCTTTCAGCTTATTTTAGCAGCAACTGTATTTTCCCACAAACCACTAAGTGGTATGAAAACAAAACCAAAAGTCAGAAATAGAGCTGATTCTACACATGTAAAAGACATCCACCGGATCCCACCCACCCCACTCTAAAAGGTCCTGAGGGCACCCAGAATTCCTGGGAGTCTGGAAATGGTTGGGGCCTGGATGCCCTCCCTCTCACACTATGGCTGGAACCCCCCCCCCCCCCCACCGCGCACCCACACACTTGCACAGAGAACATGACAGCCCCGGGGCAGCCTTGGGCTCTTCCCAGCAGGAAGAGGATGCACGTTGTCTCATGCCCTCTGAACCACCTGCCTGGTACCTAGGTATGCGCTTGGTTTTGCAGGCAGGTGAATCTGGGGTTTGCAAGTGGTGAAAGCCTCCCAGGGCAGTTGGAGGCCAGCACACCTCAGACTCAGGGGGAAGTTCTTGCAAGATATTTGTGGACCAACAAGAGTACAGGGCTGAGGAGCGCCAAAGGAACATCCACCCCAGGTCCCAGAGCCCTCATCTGTAGCCAGACAGTCCCATCCCTGTCCATCCACACTGACAACTGCTTCTCAGCCATGCATCCTTATGAGGTGTGAAGATGGGAGGGCTTGAAATTCTGCAGACTCTTCTGCCTTTCTCCACTAGGTCAAGCATACCGGCTGGTCTGAAGATGCGTCCAGACATAGGTTGGGCTCAGCCTCTTGGGGCCAGCTCACTGAAGCTCAGGGAAGTTGGGGGGTGTGGGAGGGGTTAAGACAAGATACAGACCAGGGCTGTGTGTAAAGAGGAAGGTAGGTGAGAGGAGACAGAGGTCACCATCCTTAGGACCAACAGACATCCTGGGGACACAGACATGCGGAAACCTGGTCTCGCCTTGGGGCACCTGGCTCTCCCCACCCCCACCAGACAAAAAGCCACAGGCTGGAGCCCCCAAATCTCAGGAGGGAGCAATAGAGGTGCAGGGAGGTGCCACGGCCCCAGTTGAGATGGGCTCATCCTGCCCCCAGCAAGAAGCCAGTGAGCTAGTAAACGGCAAACCCTGTGGGTCCCGCTCTGCCGCCCATTTGGCCGCCCGGCCTGTGACTGTGGCCACAATGCCTTGCTTTCATTATGCTCCTTAAAAATGGCCTTGTGTGTCTGGAGAACAGGAAGTGACCCGAGTCCCCCGTGTAAAAGCCATCTGAAGCCCTGGACCAGGTATGTTCTCAATCAGGAAGCAGGCAGTAAATAAACAATTACGTCCCACGGCCGCGCACCGCCTGCCCCTGGGCTGCAGAGGAACACGGGGAGCGGAAATTTGCTTAGTCCTATAAAAGCACAGGCTGTATATCAATAAATGATTAAAAATGGAAACGGAGCCGGCTAATGGACGGTATTGATTTTAATAAGCGTTAAGTACATGGGGTTTAAAGATAAGAACCGCCTGCCCATCTCTCCACGCTCCAGGAAAGTGACTCATGCAAAGAAGAAAAAGGCCTCTTTTCTAAGGTAAAATTCCCTCCGGTCCTATTGGGATGGTTTGCAAGCCAGCGTCCACCTGAGTGTCAGTGTGGCACAGAGGTGTTCGCTTACTTCCACGGTGAAGACAGTGTGCTGCCCACAGAGTGGAAGGCACGTGATCCCGTGAAGGAGCTCACATGACCATGAAGCTGGTCTCATCTCATTGTCACCGGCTTCAGCCAGGCCCCTGCGGGCCACAGTGTGCACCAAGTGTCTACTCACTGTAGGGTGGCACAGGAACACCCGATGCCAACAGTGACCCACCCTGTGCCATCCTGAGAACTGCCCAGATGCCCCAGGCCACCTGTTAGGATAATTCCATGCTCATCTGAACTCACAAGTGGCCTGGATCCTTGGGAGGTGAAGGAGGAAGAGTTGGCTTTTCCACTGAGAGGCATGTGACCTGGGCAGATTCAGATGGGAGGAAGATAAAGATACTGGTGATCATCTCCTGACCATTGCAAGACAGTGGTCCCCAACCCCACAAATGGTCACTATTGTAGCTTCCAGCTGGACAAGAGGACTGGTCACTGGGAGACAGCTGGGCAAGTATGGTCCACCTGGATTCACAGATGTTTACAGCCAGAAAGGGAAAAGTTGGGGTCCAGTTGGGTAACCATCATCTGAAGTTCTGATTGAAGATGGCCCACGGGAAATGTTACTGCCACTGGGATACGGCCATGGCTTGTCCCAGGCTTCCTGCCCCAGATTTCCTTTGAGGAGAAATGGTTGCTCAGTTAACTCCTTACTGCCAAGGTCCACAGGAATCCTGGCCCTGAGGGGTGGCGCCTCAGAGCTCTAAATCCACCCGACCCATGGGGTGTATGCTCAAGAACAGTGGGTCCTCACAGAGAGAATGTTTCCTATTCCTATTGTCTGCCTGTCCACCAGGGGTCCAGCCAGGCAGATGCAGCTGGAAGGTACCCTACCCCCCAGAGCCCCATCCCTGGCTGGGAAAGGCTACACCAGCCACATTAGACTTGTGGCCGACAGCCGCTTGGAATTTTCTGATACATTATTTTGTCTAGCCAGCATTCCAGGCTGACCTCCTTGGCCCCCAAATCCCTTATAAATCATCTGCAGGAGTGGAAAACTGAATCCCCACCCCCTGCCAAGTCTCAGTGCCAAGGCAAGCAGGGACCTCAGGAGGGACATCTCATTCTCAAAGCCAACAATGGAAGACTCTCATCAGCTTTGCCAGGGTGAGCTCCAAAGGCTTGCTGGTAGAAGCTGTGGGGTTCAGGACAGGACATGGGCTGAAGTGGCCAGGTCAAGGTCCCTAGAGGCAGATGTGACGATGTGGACTGGGGAGATGGCTGAGTCATTAAAACACTTACCGTGTAAGCAGGGACCCATGTGACTGCCGACTGGGACTAGGAATCCCAGGGGCAAGGTGGTTAACAAAAGCAGCCATATCAATGAGCTCTGGGGTTGATTGAGAGAGTCGGCCTCAATAAATAAAATGGAAGTGCAATCAAAGGTGATTCCAGACATCGATGTAATGCATGCACACACACACACACACACACACACACACACACACACACACACACGTGCATGTACACACATGCACACACATACATTTACAAACCACATATAAAAAAGCTAAAAACAAAAAAAATAAGGACTTGAGTAAGCTGGGTTTGTAGTAAACGGAGAGCTCGGCTGTATAGCGCCTACAGTGTGCTAAGCCAGTTCTGCCCCCTGCCTCCCAGTGTGAGAAGGTTCAGTCTTGGGGGCTGCAGCATCCTGGGCCAGCAACGGTCACACGCAGGGTGGCCATGCCCAGGAAAGGGGAGGTGAGCCTGAGCTAGGGCGCTCCCCAGGGACCACAGCACCGTTACTGGTAAGTGGGTGCCTTAGAGCAGCACAAACTCTCTCCACAGTCTGGAGACCAGAAGTACAACATCGAGGTATCTGTGGGGCCGGAGGCTTCCGTCCTCTCCCCATCCAGCTTCTGGGGCTCCGCCAGGGCCTGGCATGTGGAAGCATTTCACCCTCATCTCTGTCTTCTCTGTGTGCCTCCTCTGCAGCCAGCCAGCGTGGAGCTTGGTCAGTGGGCCTTTGAGGAACACTCATTGAATTAACATGTGGGAGCATGAAAGTATGGCTGGCTGGGATGAGCAGGAGGGTGGGTGCGTGGGTGGACAGGTGGCTGGGATGAGCAGGAGGGTGGGTGGGTGGACAGGTGGCTGGGATGAGCGGGAGGGTGGGTGGGGGGCAGGTGGACAGTAGATTGATGGACACAGGGTGGGTGAGTGAATGAGTAGATGACTAAAGGGTGTGAAGGAACGGGTGAGCTAACAGAAGAATGGAGACAGAGGACGGGTGGTTTATAGATGAGATGATAAGGGGGTGAAGGGTGAGTGGATGGCGGATCGATAAAAGACAAGGAGACAGATGGGTAGTAGGTGGTGAATGAATGACTGAATGAACAAGAGGATGGCAGGATAGATGGATTGTGTACAAATGAATAGATAAAAGGGCAAGAGGATGGGTCAATGGTTATGTTAGACAGCGGGTCGATGGATAGATGGCAAATAAGTGGGTGATAGGCAGGTGAGTGGTGAATAAATGGGTTAATAGGACCTAAATGATTTGTGGGTGGATGGAAGGACAGTGAGTGTGTAGACCGATAGTGGTAGAGGGATGGGAGATGGACAGGTGAGTAGTGGGGATGGACAGGTGAGTAGTGGGGATGGACAGGTAGATGGGTGATGGGCAGGTAGATGGGTGATGGACAGGTGAGTAGTGGGTGATGGGCAGGGGGGTAGTGGGTGATGGGCAGGGGGGTAGTGGGTAATGGGCAGGGGGGTAGTGGGTAATGGACAGGTAGATGGGTGATGGACAGGTAGATAGGTGATGGACAGATGAGTAGTGGGTGATGGGCAGGTAGGTAGGTGATGGACAGGTAGATAGGTGATGGACAGGTAAGTAGAGGGTGATAGGCAGGTAGGTAGGTGATGGACAGGTAGATAGGTGATGGACAGGTGAGTGGAGGGTGATGGGCAGGTAGGTAGGTGATGGACAGGTGAGTAGAGGGTGATGGGCAGGTAGGTAGGTGATGGACAGGTGAGTAGAGGGTGATGGGCAGGTAGGTAGGTGATGGACAGGTGAGTAGAGGGTGATGGACAGGTGAGTAATGGGGATGGACAGGTAGATGGGTGATGGACAGGTGAGTAGTGGGTGATGGGCAGGTGAGTAATGGGGATGGACAGGTAGATGGGTGATGGACAGGTGAGTAGAGGGTGATGGGCAGGTGAGTAATGGGGATGGACAGGTAGGTGGGTGATGGACAGGTGAGTAGTGGGTGATGGGCAGGTGAGTAATGGGGATGGACAGGTAGATGGGTGATGGACAGGTGAGTAGAGGGTGATGGGCAGGTGAGTAATGGGGATGGACAGGTAGATGGGTGATGGACAGGTGAGTAGAGGGTGATGGGCAGGTGAGTAATGGGGATGGACAGGTAGATGGGTGATGGGCAGGTGAGTAGAGGGTGATGGGCAGGTGAGCAATGGGGATGGACAGGTAGATGGGTGATGGACAGGTGAGTAGAGGGTGTATGTTTAGATGGTAGTGCATGGGTAGATGATGGTGGATGGTAAATAGATGTGTGGTGGGCAGGTGGGTGGCATACGGGTAGACGAATGAGTAGATGAAAGGATGCCCAGCTGTACTGAACGGATGGGCAGGCAACTGTCTTACCGCACCATCTTCGTTCTGAGCATGAACATTGCATGTGGAAAGTGCTCAGGGGACATGCAGACAAGGAGGAGGACAAAAGACACTTGAGCAAGTGCAAGATACAGAAAGGGTCCTTCCCCAGATGTTCATGGGTAAATGCTCTTCCTTCCTTGTCGTGGGAAGAGAGCCACTTGGAACTCTGTGAGGCCTCAGACCCTGCTGTAGGGTCGAGCTGTAACCAGAGGAGGGGATACTCTGCTTTGACTCAAGGCTTCCCCTTCTTATTGGGTGGCTGGGTAGATGGCGCGCACACTTTTACTAGAAAACCCCAGGAGGTGAGTAAGGAACCCTCAGTTCCACTGCTACTCGTGGAAGTGGTCAGGGGTGGCAGGAGCGAGCGGGTGTGGTGACACTGTAATAACAAGGACCAGTAAAGCCTGAATTCTACATGGAGGTTGAGTGGAATGAAACTTTTCATTCTTTGGTCTTTTGTTTTGTTTTGTAGATTTAAAACTGTTAAAGCCACTCTTGTTGAAACAGCAGTGGGCTAGATCGAATGGACAGGATATAACTTGCTGACCCCATCTGGGGTAGTGGTCTCTCTTTCCCTAACATTCTAGGACATGATGATTGCATGTGCTCCTTCTAGAAGGGACTTTCGGCATGATGCCGGCATGGTCCTTCTTGTCCTCTGTATGTCCCAGATGAGCTAAAAATATTCCTTGTAGCAAAGACCCCTCCCAAAGATAGGCCCTCCATGAAAGCCACAGTCTTTGCACTCAAGCAGGATGGTAGGAGTGCCTGCCCCAGCTGCTTAACGGGGTGACGGTACCTGAGGTCATAGGTGGGCTTATGGCACCCCAGCGGTGTGCATCCAAAGGCCTTGGCTGCAGGACAGCTGTAAGTCTTGCCAGGGCATTTTCTCAGCAGGTAGGAGAACTCTGATCATATCTTGTCCCCAGCATCTCCTTGGGCCAGAGAAGTCCCAGGGGCCAAGCCTGAGTGCACAGCAGGGAAGCCGCCCCACCCCCACGGCAATGGGAGACAATGACTACCTGCTGAGCAACAGCGAACGGCCACATATGTTCTCATTACCTGCTCTAAGTGACTATTAATTCCACTAATAGCCCGTCTCCTCCGCGAGGATGGGCACTGTGTGTGTTGCTCACCTTTAGAAAGCTCTGAGCAAATATTTGCTTGACCAGCTAGTGACACTCCCGTGTCTGGATCCTGTTTACATGGCATTATTACCACCACCACCCTCTCCAGCCCAGCGCCATCACTCCTCAGCAGCTGTGCCTGGCATCAGGGACTGTTCGGTTCCATCCTCCAGGCGGGGCCATTGGTCAGCCCAGGAGGAGCTGCCTGCACACAGTGAGTGCTCACAATCCTGGAGGCTTAGGGTCCACAGGCAAGGCACAGGATGGTGGGGCGCTGGTTCCTCCTGAAATCACTCTCTTTGGCTGGTAGATTCTGTCTCTTCTCAGGGTCCTTAAATACCGGTATGATTTTTTTCTTATCAGACACCAACCTCAGGCCCACTTAAAAGCCCATTTTAACATAAGCTGTCCTGTAAGGACCCCATCTCCAAGTACAGACATATCCTAGGGTCTTGGAGTCTCCGAGCTTCAGCTGGTGGGCAAGGAGTGAACTCAGCCCATTTTAAAGAGGCTTGCTGATAGGTGACCTCTGACCCTGAAATGAATGTTGGTCTCTCAGAGCCACTTGCCCTATCTTTGCTAATGGAGTTACAGAGCAGGGAGCTTTCCAGAGATCTACTGCCACCATACAACCTGTCACAGAGAGGACCAAGTGTCCAGCCCAAGTCCCATGAAACCCAGGGCATGGCCAGGATCCATCAAGCTCCTTACATGCAGATTGCCACCCTACATCGGCTTTCCATTTCTTGGCCAACAGTAACTTCAAGGAATGGACACTTTATGGTGGAAGTACGCAAACCTGACCTTCCTATGACAAAGCACCTTGCTTGACATCAAATGGCCTTGAGCAAGGAGGGAAATGAGAGTGCCACTCAGAGACCCACCTCACCGAGGCTGGGCCTTCCACCGTGAGCAAGGCCAGGGATGCAGATGGTTACCAACCATCCACAGCTGCAAGACTCGAGCCCCAAGGAAGCACTTGGTCTCCCGGGTTCCGCACCTCCTAGTTGAAGAAGCTCTGCTCTATCGTGTGTGACATGAAGTCTTCTGTTTGGGGCACACTGGAAGTCACATGACTCCCTCCAGGATCTTTATATGTCCCCAGGAGGGGTGTCTACAGGAGGGAGGGCTTGCAGCAAGTCCCCAGACATCTACAAGGGGAGAGGTGGGATGAACCCCAGTGCCTTAGTTCCTCAAGGCTTGCCTCACCTGTCTCCGGATTTTAAATAAAATGGGGATTCGTGGAGGGCCAGCAATGTGCGTCCTAGGGCCTAGGCACCTGGACAGCGGTGACTCTGACCAGGAAGCATCGCAGAGGATGAAAGCGATGGAGGCAAATGTCTGACTGTTTCTAGGCAGTTCCCTGTCTGCCCACTTCTGTTCTGTTCTAAGCTGAGAGTATTGGCCTCTGCCCGGCCCCAAGAACTTGCCCACGGAGTCGCCAAATCAAAGCTATTGCCAGCCCACACCACACAGCAGCTGATGGGGACTCCGGAGGAATGGAATAGGGCCCCGGACACAGGTCCTTCCCAGGATCCACACAGTCTCTACTGGCTGGTGTGAGCTGGAGATGCTTCTGAGTGGGAGATCCATGTGGTTTCTATATGTGCCTGCAAGAACAGGAAGTGGCATTTGTTTCATGAGGCCATGATTTTTTTTTTTTTTTTTTTTTTTTTTTTGCCTTGCCACTGTGACAATGCAAGGGGTAGGCAGACATTCCTCCCATTTGCTTGATCTACCTGCTGTCCCAAGAGGAATGGCTGCGAGTGACATCATCAGCTCTAACTCTGACCTCAGAGTTCCCGAGCACAGGTGTGTGGGGGGGGGGGCGAGGAGAGGTGGAGGAGGAGGGCCAGCATGGTTCACAGTCTAACTTCCCCTGAACGAAGGACACGCAGTCACGAGGGGAGGTCATGGAGCTTCCAAAAGAGCTACCCTTGGCTTCTGTTTAGTTTCTCCACTTGGGCTAGCCTTGGGTTTGCTGCAGTTGCCTCTGAAGGACTAGCCTTGACCTCGGAGCAGTTGGCCCAGAAGAGCCAACAATGGCGCTTCCGACATTCCTGAGGTTGGGCAGTCTCTCTACCCATCTTCAGAGGTGGCTGGTAGATTGACTCAAGAAAATTTTCTTAGAACGTCTACAGTACGTTTTAGCACCAAAATTATGCTGGGTTTACAGAGCACATTGAGGAGAGAGGTTTCCTTCTCTGTTTTCTGCAGGCGTTTGCGTGGCATTGTAGTCATTTCCCAAGTGCTGGTGGATTTAGGCAGGGAAGTTAAGCAGACCTGAGGTTTTCTCTATAGGATTTTCATCTCAGGGCTGCTGTCTGTGACTGTTTTACTTGATTCCTATTTTATCTATTTTTCCTCTTTATTATTTTATTTCTTTTACTGCCTTTGGTTTCAGAACTGGTTTCCTGAAATAACTGCAAATATAATTGATTTTCAGTCTGTCTTTCTCTTAGCAAGTTAACTCCTTCTCACCCAGAAATAATAAAATCTATTGTTATTAAACTTAAAATTTTTTTATTTCCAATGTGATTCTTTTAGCTTAAATGCTATTCTTTAAAATAGCTTTTTAAATTCTCAATATTTCAAGATTATTTATTGTTTGTTCTGTTTGTTTGTTTGTTTTTCAAATAACCATAGCTTCTTGTGATCAAACCACATTCTTTTTTATGATTTTATTCCTTTAAAGTACTTGAACTTTGTTTTATGTTCTTGAATAATCTTAATTTTGTAAGCACTGTGTGTGTGATTTTACTTTAAAGAATTCTCTCACTTTTAAAAAAAGGTCTTATTTTTATTTATGGGCTCGTGTTAGCGTGTTAGCGTGTGTGTGTGTGTGTGTGTGTGTGTGTGTGTGTGTGTGTGCACGCGCGCGCATGGGTGCAGCACCCATGTGCGCACCCTCTGGTGATGAGGTCGACAGATCGCCTGATCCGGAGTCACAGGCAGTTGTGAGCTGCCACGTGGTGTCTGGGAGCTGAATGCCAGTTCTCTGCAAGGAGAGCAGCTCTCTTAACCAGAGCCATCTCTTCAGTCCCGACATTTTACCATTTCAGGTGTATTTGTGTCCATTAGCTGTTGATCTTGTTAAATCTTCTATATAGCTAGTTACAATTTGTCTACTTGTTCTATTACTTCCAAAGAAATTTGGGTTTAAAAACAAAAACCTTCCATTTTCCTGTGCACCCATCAGCTTCTTCCTTATAGCTTGTCATTTTGTGTGTGTGTGTGTGTGTGTGTGTGTGTGTGTTATGAATTCCAAAGCTGTTACTGAGTACATATGTGCCTAAAATCCACACATCTTCATGGAAAACTTTTTCTATTTGTTACTGAAAAATAGGTCCTTCTCTCATAAATAAATCACGACCACATAGTTTCCGTTCCTCCAAGCTCACACACACACACACACACACACACACACACACACACACACACACACCCCTTGTCTCTCCCCCAGACCCTCCACCTCCCTTCAGAAAAGAACAATCCTCCAAGAGACAACAACCAAACAGGCAAAACGAAACACAATAAGACAAGGTGAAGGCCTTCACACTGAAGCTTGACAAGGCAGCCAAGCAGGAAGAAAAGAGTCCCAGGAGCAGACAGAAGAGTCAGAGATGCACCCGCCCCCCCAAAACACCAGGTTAACAGCCACAGCACACACACAGGGGACCTGGCGCAGACCTCTGCTTGCCCATATGCACCCTACTTAGTTGATTTAGTCGGCCATGTTCTGGCGTTCTCCACCCCCTCTGCCTGTAAGCAGTCTTTCTGTCTCTTCTTCCATAGGACACCCCCCCCCCGCAAGCTCCGAGGGGGAACAACCCAACAGAGACCTCAAATTTAGATTCTTTCTCTCCTAGGGGCTCCCTCTAATGGAGTGGGCCTCGAGTTAAACCAGACATCAGTTGGCCATTCCCACAAACTCTGCGCCATCTTTGCCACTACACATCTTGCAGCCAAGACAAACTGTAGGTCAAAGGTTCTGTGGCTGAGTTGGTGTCTGTGTTTTTTGTCTGTTTGTTTGTTTGTTTGTTTTTCGAGACAGGGTTTCTCTGTGTAGCCTTGACTGTCCTGGACTTGATTTGTAGATCAGGCTGGCCTCGAACTCACAGCGATCCGCCTGCCTCTGCCTCCCAAGTGCTGGGATTAAAGGCGTGTGCCACCACCGCCCGGCTGTGTCTGCACTTCTTGTCTGACAGCCTACAGAGTACCTTCCCACACAAGGAGACTGGAATGTGGCATGAGGGCCCCACGTAGACACCAGCCCAACCTCTCCATGTCCAATGAGCCGGACAGGCGTTGTCCTCTGCAATGGAACCATGCTGTCAGTTTGTTGAAAGCAACACTCTGTCCTGCCATCAGTCTGGATTGTCTGAGGACCCCTTAGCCAGCAGCTCAGTCTCACCAGTGGGAGCCTCGCCCGGATACAAGAGATGGCAAGCTCAAACTCCATATTCCCCATTACTAGGATTCCTCCCTAGGCTCACCCTCACAGACTCCAGGTCTCCATATCACCCCCAAGTGTCCCCAGTTCCAGCCATCTCTCCCCACACTCTCTCCCTTCATCCCGTCTTCCCTCCCCCACCCCCCACCCCCCGCCACCCGACTCACTCTCACTCTCAGCTCCATCTGCCCTCAGTCCACCCATGAAATCTATTCTATTTCCCCTTTCCTGAGAAAGCCATGTGTTCCTCTTTACCTAACTGCCAGATAGGGTCTGCTTCTTCCCTCAGGGTATTCAGACCCTGCTGAGCACAGAGCACACTCATGTCATGTTTAGATGCATATTATATTTTGAATATTTAGTTCATCGATAATACCTAGTTACTTAGCCAAAAAAAAAAAAAATCCCAGCTTAAATATTACCGTGAATGTACTTTTTTACATAAAATACAACACTTAAGTCAGTAGAGTTTAAGAAAAATATAATACCTTTCATGGATAGGGATCAGTACGTGATCAGTTGAACAGCGTGAGAGAAAAGTGCAATGTCCTGTAGAGAGGAAGAGGAAATTCTGTACCCAGTGGCCTTCCACCTCATGGCTGCAGCTTCATACATGTTAGCATTCTCAGCCTCATAGCCTGCCCTGCAGACTTGCCAACCAAAAAAGAATGTGACATGCTTTTTGTTTTGTTTCTTTTTTTTCTCTTCTTTCTCTTTCTTCTCCTCTTCCTCCTCCTCTTCTTCCTCCTCCCCCTCCTCTTCCTCCTCCCCCTCCTCTTCCCTCCCCTCTTCTTCCTTCTTCTACTTTTTTTGTATTTCGGTTTTTGGTTTTTTTTTTTAAGACATGGTTTCTCTGTTCAGCCTTAGCTGCCCTGGACTTGCTTTGTAGACCAGGCTGGCCCCGAACTCTCAGAGATCCGCCTGCCTCTGCCTCCCTGAGTCCTCGGGTTACAGTCACCGCGCCTGGCTGTGACACACTTTCTTAATCTCTGTTTCTCTGTCCTTATTCCAGACTAGAATATGTGTATGTGTGTGTAAGTTTATGCCAGGTGTGGTGGTGCACGCTTTTAATCCCAGCACTAGGGAGGGAGGAATAGGCAGGTAGACATCTGTGAGTTTGAAGCCAGCCTAGTCTACAAAGTGAGTTCCAGGACAGCCAGAAAGGTTATACAGAGAAATCCTATCTCAATAAATAAATTAATTAATTAAATAAAAGGGTTTGTACCACATTTTCTCTATTCATTCTTCAGTTGAGGGGCATCTAGGTTGTTTCCAGTTTCTGGTATTATGAACAAAGCCACAGTGAATATAATTGAGCAAGTGTCCTCGTGGGAGGATGGAACATGGTTTGGGTATATGCCCAAGAGTGCTGTAGCTGGGTCTTGAGGTAAATCAATTCCCAGTCTCCCGAGGAACAGCCATATTGACTTCCAGAGTGACTGTACATGTTTCACGTGCATCCTTGCCAGCACGAGCTGTTATTTGTGTTACTGCCATCCCGGCAGGTATAAGATTGAATCACAAAGTCGTTTTGATTTGCATTTCTCTGATGGCTAAGGATTTTGAGCATTTCGTTAAGTGTTTTCCAGCCACTTGAGATCCCTCTGTTTAGATCTGTAGTGCCATTTTTAACCGGATGATTTGGTTGGTTGACATCTAGTTTCTTGAGTTCTCTATCAGCTGTGGATCTTTTCCCGTTCTGTGGGCTGCTACTCTGTCCAAATGGCGGTGTCCTCTGTCTTGCAGGAAGCTTTTCAGTTTCATGAGGTCCCATTTACTAACTGTTGACCTCAGTGCCTGCGCTATTGCTGTTCTGCTCAGAAAGTCGTCTCTGTGCCAATGACTACAAGGCTGTTCCACAGCTGATCTTCTGTCAGGTTCAGTGTGTCTGGTTTTATGTTAAGGGCTTTGATACACTGGACTTGAGTTTTGTGCAGAATGGTTGGTATGAATCCATTTCCATTCTTCTACATGTGGATATCCACTTTTACCAGAATGACTCGCCGAACGTGCTGCCTTTTTTTTTTCTTTCAGTATGTATTTCTGACATATGAAAAGTCAGGTGTCCATAGGTGTGTATATTATTGTCTGGGTCTTTTATTTGATTTCTTTGATCAACATATCTGTTTTCTGTCAATATCATGAATTTTTGTTTGGATGTTTGTTTGGGTTGTTGTTGTTGCTATTGTTTTGAAACAGGGTTTCTCTGTGTAGCCTTGGCTATCCTGGACTCACTCTGTAGACCAGGCTGGCTTCATACTCTCAGAGATCCACCTGCCCCTGCCTTCCAAGTTCTGGGATTAAAGGTGTATGCCACCAATACCCCGCTGCAGTTTTTATTGCATAGTTCTGTGGTACAATTTGAAATCAGGGATGGTGATTGCCTGCAGTTATTTTATCGTTCAGGATAGCTATCCTGGGTTTTTTTTTTCTATATGTCTTATAGAATTGTCCTTTTAAGGTCTATAGAGAATTGTGTTGGAGTTTTGATGGGAATTGCACTGAGTTGGTAGGTAGCTTTTGGTAGGATGGCCATTTTTGCTGTGTTAATCCAACTAATCCATGAGCATGGGAGTTCTTCATAACTCTTGTCAGTCTTTCTCTCCCTCCCTCTTTCTAACCCCTCTTTCCTCCTCTTCAGCTCCCTCTATCTCCTCTTCCTCCCCTTCCTCCCCTTCCTGAGTAATGTTTTTTACCTTGAAGTTGACTTTATCCATTCTCTATTTAGCCCCCCAAGTTTTCTAATGCAACCAGCCCTGGTTTTTATTACAACTCCTTTTTGTCCTTCTAGTTAGGACGTAGAGACATTATGTAGGTTTTATAAACAATATATACTTAGAGTTTGGTTTTGTGCCTTTCATAAACAAAAAGTATTGGGGTGTGGCAACCCCTTTCTTTAGTTAAATTGTTTGATGCATTTACATTTAGTGTAATTACTGATATATTTAATATTTTTCTATTCACCCTGAAGAGTCTGTACTTGCAATGGAAGTTTTGGGCTCTTTGTAGACTCAGTTATGTTATATATATATATTTTTTACTCCCAAGGGTGGGATTTTATTTGGGCTTTAGTGTGTCCACGGCTGATAATTGTCTCATGAGGGGCATGGTCTTTGCAAGCTGGTAACAGCCTGACTTGCATGGCATAGAGAGGGGTGCGGTCCCTTAGACAACCATGAGGAAGATAAATAGGAGAGCCCAGAGAGAGAAAGGGTGGCATGGAGTGTTGGCGTGTGGCGTGTAGCAGTTTGGAGAGATCAGAGAGGGAAGGTGTGGTGACTTGACGGTAGATGGAAAAGAATGTTTCAACACAGCAGCTCAGAGGAGACTGCTTGCCGCATTTGCTGTTGATGGAGAGTGGTATTGCCCCCAAAAGAACCCAAATGATCCTAAACAGCCAGGATAAGTAAAGGGGTTTGTGCCTCCTCTCCCCATTAATTTCTTTCTCTCTTATCCAGGGTTAAGGGTTGGTGGAAGGGAGGAGGAGAAGGCTTCAACACCCCAAATAAAATAGAGTTTAAAAACAGATGTCAACATGTACTCTTCTTCTTCTTCTTCTTCTTCTTCTTCTTCTTCTTCTTCTTCTTCTTCTCTCTCTCTCTCTCTCTCTCTCTCTCTCTCTCTCTCTCTCTCTCTCTCTCTCCTTTTGGCTTGATTCCACTTGTTATTTCTCTGCTTCTTTTATCTGCATAGATGTCAGTTACACATAGATTTCTGCTCACTGGGACATTACCCTAGAGATTACGTCATCCAGCCTTGCCTGGACCAAATCTAATGTCTCTCCTGGAACCATGAGAATGTTTTGTAATAACTTCATTTTACCCCTTTAACTTACTTTAGGTCTTATATAGTCTCATATATTATAGGTCCTAATTGTATATTTCTTACATCCACTAGGAATCTTTGTTTCAGTAGCCAGCACTTACATAAACGAGGCTGCACATTGCTGTCAGGGATGCCCTTTACTCCTGCCTGTGTGCTTGACCCCCCGAAGTTTCTCCTTTTCTGTGAAACTTTGAATGTTTACACTTACGACCGCTTCTCCAATTTTGTTGCCCAGAAATGCCTTTGTTTCACCTCTTTTTTGAAATTTATTTTTTGTGGTCCTCAGAAGTGTAGGTCGGAGCTAGAGACATGGTCCAGCCGCTAAAGGCTAAGACTCACAGCCCGGAGTTCAAGAACCAAGAAATCCAGGATGAGTCCCTGAGGCAAACTCTTGCTACATACTTGCTCTTTGGTCTTGAACTTGTGGTCCTCCGGCCTTATCGCCCAGCGTATGAGCCTATGTTTTCTTGCAGCTGTGAAGAGATTGCTTCATCCTCCTCTGCTTGCTGCCTGCACATTAACTAATATTAAGCCTAGTTTTGGCTCCTTTGAAAGTAAAAGATCTTGTTTCTGGTTGTTTAGATGTCTCTCTTGTTCTTTAGCTTTCAGTGTTTGTTACGGTGATTCAGGAGGGACAGAGGTGGAGAAGAGGAAGATGGGTGCAGAGCTGAAGGAAGGCCACACCTGTCCAATGAACCAGATGGAAAATGGTCACCTCTCACAGCGACCCTCCCTTTGTCGCTCCACACCCCTCCCACACACAGACACATTTGAAACCAACTCTCACAGACTTGCTGGGGGCTGGAGGGATTCTTGAGTGAGATTAGAAGAATTAACAATTCAGCAGTTCTAGGATAAACTCTGGTTACCAATATGAATGATGCATCTCTGGTTTCTCCCGACTCTCCCTCGGCATCTGAATAGAAAAATGTGTGATTTCACTTCATCTCGTGATCTTAAATTCTCCTTCGTATTCTTCACAGCTCTAATTTCACAAACCTCAGTCTAGATTTTCCATTCCTCACACACCTTCCTGCCCATCTATGTCTAATTTGTTGTTCAAGTCAGCTACTCAGTTCTTGATTTTGAGTATTTCAACTTTCAGTCCTTGGTCATCAACTTGGATTTTTTTTCTACAGCTTATACTTTTCTATTGAAATTCTAATAAGCTATATTTATCTCCTCACACATTTTAAACCAGATAATGTTTGTGTCTGAATGGTGCAATATTTGGGTTTCTGTCTTTACCTTTTGTGTCTAATGTTTTGTTTTTTGTTTTTGTTGTTGTTGTTTTGTTTTGTTTTTTTGAAGACCGGACATTATATGTTTCACTAAGATAACCAAAACTAAGAATTGTGCTTGTGTCCTCCAAGGGGGACTTACTTTGTTTCTGGTAATTTGGTAGCACCCCAGGATCACCTGTGTATGACCAGGGTCATTGAGTTTCTGAGTTAGAATAAGTGGCTGTTGTCCAATGCCGAGATCCCCTTTCTGGGATTGCATCTTCTCCTGAGATGTGATGCTCTAACACCTCACTTCCTTGTTGATTTCTACTCAAATTGCCTTTGCCCATCTCTCCTGTTGTCCTTGGTAGAAGCGTTGGTCTGAACTGTCTGTCATGACACGTCGTCTCATCTATAGTTCACTGAGGCAGACACCGAGGCTGTGTGAAAGGAAGGCAACCCTGCTGGGTCCAGACAGTGTCAGCCTTGCTGGGAAAGGGCGATGTGGCCAGGGTTGGTGCAGCTAAGGGGACTCCAGCTGTGTGCTTGGGCTTACAAGCGCTCCTGTGGTAAAGAACGACAAATGGAGAAAGTCTCCTGTCTCTAGCAGCTCATACTCTGGCCTGCCACAGCAGGTTTCTTGGACACCAACTGATCCCTTCAAACCAAATATCTTAGTGTCACATCTATGGCAGAGGGAGAGCAGAGGCCCAGCACACTGGGAAAAGAGGGAAGAGGGAGCCTGGTGGGTGCACAGAAGCAAAGTGCCAAAAGGAGGCCAGTAGTTCAGCGGGGTGAGTAGGGAGATAGTGAGAGAGATTCAGGAAGAGCCAGGGAGGCAGAGGGCAGAGGTGGCAAAGCCTGCATGCATGCCAGGTGCCTGCACAGAACTGGTTCCCTCACATCCAGACCACTGGGTTTCCTTCTCCTCTGCCAGGGGACATCCAACCTCACTGGCCAGGCACCCCCAGGACAGAGACTTCTGCTCTCTCGGGGCCCAGTTTCTACCAGCCTTGGCCTAGCCATAAGCTGTGTTCACTGGGACTCCTGGCCATTTCCTGCTCAGCCCTCCCCTACGCCTTCCGTGGTGCAGGCTGTCACCTCGGACACTGGAGCCCCAACCCAGCCTACCAGGGCCAGTAATGGCCTCCATATGGGTCCAGCATGGCCATCGTCATCTCTGCTGAACTATCCCACCCACCACCCCCACCCCACCCCCCACTTCTCAGACTCTCCGGACATTCCGGATGCCTGAGAGGGAGTGGCAAGGGTTGGAAAGGGGCAGGAGAGAGAGCTGTGGTGGGGGCTTCTCCCAGCCTTGTCTGCGCCTCTGGGCTATAAATAGCCCCACTCACACCCTCACTGGCTGCATCTTGCTCCTCCCATGCCTTACCCTCTCTCTGGCAAAAGCCCAGCTCCTGCCCAGCCCACCACTCTCCATCCCAGTGGCGCTGATCTTCGGAGAAATGGCAACAGGCAGCCTGGGGGAGTGAGTTAGGACCAGCCAAGCACACTTTTTCCACGGCTGCCACTATTCCTCTGCAACGTCTCTAATCTCAGATGACGCTTTGGGCCCAAGCTGGAATTCCAGCCCTGCAGTTGCTCGGCTCCATCTTCCTCACTTCTCACTAAGGGCCCGCGACTGCCCCAAGGCCTGCCCTTCTCTCACTTCTGCAAGGTGGCGGGTCCAATTTCCATCCCAATTTTGCCTTTGAAGACAGCATTAAATGCCTCACCAAGAGGCTTTTATCATCCCAGAAGTATTTTTGAGCTCAGAGGTTACTCAAAAATAGACCTTAGACGGCTCCATTTACTTCCAACTGAATATGGGAGGGCTGACCCAAAGGAAATCAAAACCAACCCAGGCATTGCCCCAAACAATCAGGGCATTTATGAGGTGCAGGGGAATCCCCTGGGCATACTGGGCACTTTAGTATGTAAGGGGAGCCCTCACAGACGCCCCGATGTACAGGGGCTGCTTTACTCTGGCTGCTGGGGGCGCTCTCCCCCAGGAGCACTCTGGCTTTTCCCTGTCTCCTGATCCTTGAGGTAAGTTTTCATCCTCCTCGGCTAAAGCTCCTGCCCCTCGAGTCCCGTGCCCCTGGCATTGCCTGGCGCTCAGGTAACTTCGTGCTAACGGCTCATGGGACACTGAATGTCTGGCCTCTGCCTCAGACATGGTTCCCTGGCCCACCCCGACCTGCAGTCTCAGCCGAACAGGAAATGTTGGGCACAGCAATTCATCTGCCTTGGCACCGAGAGGCCAGGCTTGCTTGCTTCCTCACTCGTGGCCCGTGTCTAAAGTGACAGCAACACTGGCTGGACCTGTGTGGGGCAGCAGGCTCCTTGCTGCTGTCTTCCTGGCTGTGTTGGTTTAACAATCAAACCCGCACAGGAGCAGTTCTGTGGTAGACAGGAGGGAGGCCCCTAGCTCTGTTCAAGCAGAGGTTCTGTCAGGCTGGGCTGGCAGCTGTAGCTGTACACCAACACTGTCCAGCCACTCAGGACAACCCTGGAGAGAGGTGCTGTGTATGACCGTGTAGACATAAAAAGTCACTAAAGGCTGTAAAGCCTCTGTCCTCTGTGTCATCCCAGGCCAACCGTGGATGCTTCTGGGATGCCACACGGGACCCTTCCTGCCTCCTGCAGCCTCTCTCAGCTACCAGTAACACTTGGTTTATGGCTGCTTTGTCCCCTCTGCCTCCATTGTCACCAAGCTCCTGCCTCCTCTGTGTCCCCATGTTTTCTCTCCTCATAAGGCCGAATCCTGAGATTCCCAGTGTACGTGCGTATTGAGGGACAGGGGGACAAAGGTCAACCCAGTGGAGGAGCTGTTGTTCTGACCCTACATCCAGCCCAGGCCCCTCCCTGTGTGCGGCAGCACCACCACACTTGTGCCGTGGCCTCATATTCCCAATTTGATGGTACAAGGGTTGGCTCTAAATAGAACAGATGTGGTGGGAGAACCAGCATGGTGGCAGCGTTCAACTGCAACCCTGCCACTTTGGAAGCTGAGGCAGGAGGACAGTGAATAGAAACACAGCTTCCAAACAAAACAGGGCTGGGTGGTGGTGGTGTCACACGCCTTTAATCCCAGCACTTGGGAGGCAGAAGCAGGTGGATCCCTGTGAGTTCGAGGCCAGCCTGGTCTACAAAGCGAGTCCAGGACAGCCAAGGCTACACAGAGAAACCCTGTCTCAAAAAACAAACATCATCATCATCATCATCATCATCATCATCATCATCATCATCATCATAATAATAAATAAATAAACCAGGGAGGGAAGGGGAGGAGAAGAGGCACAGAGGGGAGATGAAACAAACGTCCACCATTCTTTTTGGCTCCCAGCGTGTGGGCACCAAGCTATGACATCCCCTGAAGGCCTCAGGCCCGCAAAGCTTCCGGAACGGCCCCTTGCACATGTGTGGCCCCACTATGTAGCCACTGGCACCTTCCAGGTGAGAGGCATCCCTGTAGCAGTTCAGAGCTACTGTGCCTCCAGGTGTGCAAAGACAGCCTGGTTGCTGCGTATTAAAGCTTCCGTGTGGGGACTATGTGGATTCAGGCTGCAGGCCGAACACAGCGTGGGGGTTGGGGAGCAATAAAACCTGTACGTGGATGCTAGGGGCCTGATGCTAGGCTCCCCTAGCTGATATTTGCTCAAAGCCTCAGATGCCCACAAATTAGCTAACTACACAGGACTAACAGGTAGGCACACAGCTGGTGAGGAGGCTTCTTGGAAGCAGCAATGACTGTAATTGACTAGGATGACTTTCTCCTGGCTTGCCCACGGTTGGGAAGCTGAGCCGGCCCAGGGCTGTCCAGCACCCAGTGACCATGGAGAGCAGCAGATGCTTTTCCAAGGTGCTGTGTGCAAACGGGAATGACATTTGTGACATCTTCAAGAGCACTTGTCTGTCCCTGGGCTATGACTGGGCCTAAGGCTCCCAGAGATCACAAAGATCTTGGCACACTGCCCCTACCAACCCCTGTTTCCCTCTTATCAGGCACCTGCCTCCCTACCCTTATCAGTCTTCAAGCTTGCTTCCGTGGCTGGATGGTAGCCTTAAGGTCTCGGTAGGGACACCTCCTGGTTAGCGGAGGCGCTCAAGAACTCCACAGTACCCTGACTTTATCGTGTGCAACCATAAGCTAGAGCCACGGTCCTTGGCTGCCCGGTGCCTGTGCTGTGAAGGCAGCCCTGGCCAGCCCCTCCTGCCATCTCCAGCCTTTCGTAAGACAGGCACTGGGCTCTCTAACTCCCCCTGGGTCTTCAGCTGTGCTTCTTACAAGGCATCTACCCCATGAGGCCCTCCAAGAGCCAAGCTGCATTCGAAGCCTCTCTCCGTGTCCTCCCCAGAGCTCTAAAGCCAGTGTAGAGTCACAACCTTACCCAGCGTGGGATCCGCCGTGAACAGCCTGTACCTTCCGGGTGCCCTGTGAGTGGAAGCCTTGGCCTCTCTTTTGTCTTCCTTCCTGCCTCCCAGGTGGGTGTATCTGGTGTCACACCCCTCCCTCTGCTGCGCTAAAGATGGACCCCAGCAAGGTGGGATCCCCTGCACTGGCACATAGTAGGTCCTCTGCAGCAAGGCCCCATCATGAGGAGTGGAAGACAGGGCGGTCCTCTCAAGGGAACTGGGCAGCAAGCCATTGGTGGGACATGGAGGGGATTAGGGGTCTCTGACCTTTGGCCATCTCCAGGAACAGGCCTGTGTGGCGGCCATCCTCAGAGCCTGCTGGAAAGTGGGCTGGGAGGTGCCCGGGGCTTTTCACGCATCATGCCTCGTTGTTCTGTTTCTATAAAGTCACTTAAGTGGCAACTGGCCTTGAGATTGGTCCCTGATTGGACTCAGGTTTGGACGACATGTTGAATTAATGATGCAGCTGTGCGCCGTTGCTCCCTGGGCCATGTTTTTTTATGGTGAGGGTGGGTGGGGAGGGGTGAGGGTGGAGAAAGGAGGACTTCAAATGAGTAAGGTTTTAGAACCATGCTATGTTTTGCTAATATTTGAATTTTACCTAAGATTACTTTTTCTTCCCCGTTTAATATATTGTTTTAAATAAAAAATCCTAATAAATCTTGAGAGAAATATGTCATAGCAGAGTTTAAAAACCATAGTGCAATATCTAACAGTTCATAAAATATTCTATTCAAATAGCCCAAACTGTAAGGCGTTTGGACCAGAAGTAGTTAACTCCAGCCTCGGCATTTTATTAGCTACTAAAATTAAGAAAGGGCAGCGCTGTTTCACAGCCCGATAATTAAGTACCGTTTTCTCTTTTTTAATTCTATAAAATTAAACTTCCTGTTTAAAGGTCTGGAGGGGCCCTGGGCAAAGGGGCCACGGATGAGCCCCGAGGGCAGCCAGAGGAACAACCTCGCCTTATGTACCCGCGATTTTAAAGCTAGGCCTTGGAAAAAAAACATGCCGCAGTCAGCAAAAAAAATTGCAGGTTGTAAATCAGAGGTCCGTTTTTCACATCACTTTAACTAATCCATTAAATCGTGATGCCCAAGGCTCCATCAGTGACAGAAGCTGTGGCAGGCGGCACCCACGGCACATCTCGGCCACGCAGATGCCGGGTGCGGCAAGGCACAGTAACAAAACCCTGGCCCAGAGGGCAGTGGGCTTGGGTTTCCAGCAACCATAGCTGGTTTCCCCCAAGGGGGTCCAGGATAAGGGAGCACACTGTGTCCTATCCTGGCCGAAGTCCCCTTGCAGAGGAGCCAAGCCATGCTGACTCCGGCAGCTTCTTTCACGCTGCCCAGTGGCAGAGGAGACACACCACCTCACCAGTGAGGACTCACCTTGCTTGCACAGAGCAGGGGCCCTTCAGGAAAATTCATACAAACCAGCTCAGTTCAGGCTGCCTTGTTTAGCCTCAGTGGAAGAGGATGCTCTGAGTCCTGATGTGACTTGATGTGCCCTGGGTGGGTTTGTGTGGAGGGGGCTCCCCATTTCTAAGGAGAAAGAGAGGAGCAAAGAAAGAAGAGGCTGGGAGGGTGGGAGGGCGGGAGAGTGGGAGGGCGGGAGGGCGGGAACGTGGGAGGGTGGGAGGGGAGGGTGGGAGGAGAGGGTGGGAGGGTGGGAGAGTGGGAGAGTGGGAGGGTGGGAACGTGGGAGGGTGGGAGGAGAGGGTGGGAGGGTGGGAGAGTGGGAGGGTGGGAGAGTGGGAGGGTGGAAGGGTGGGACTGGGAGAGGAAGAAGGAGAGGACTATGACTGGGATGTAAAATGAATAAATAAATTTAATAAAAACCGACTCAGTTCTTAAATATGATGAAACGTGCTGCGAGAGAGTGCTGGGAACGTGACCAGCTCCTTAACTATTTTGGGTACTAGGGGTGTGGTTTCCTTGTGTGTGGGTGCACTCTTAATGGATTCAATTGTTTAAAAGTCGAATCTTGGTGGCGCACACCTTTAATTCCAGCACTCAGGAAGCAGAGGCAGGTGGATCTCTGTGAGTTTGAGGCCAGCCTGGTCTACAGAGCTAGTACCAGAATAGCCAGGGTAGGTATACAGAAAAATCCCATCTGGAACCGCCCCTACACACACACACACACACACACACACACACACACACACACACACACAGTGTAATACCACAGCCTGTGGGTCACTTTATGGTCAGAGAGCAATGGTGGGTGACTGATGAACTTTCCCTATGGCTGGGCTGCAACAGAAGGCAGAGGGATGGCCAGGGAAGGCACTGAGGTCACATCCAGCTTCCCAGCTGAGAAGTGACAGCTGCCAGTCTCCTCTGTGATTCCCTCCACCGAGGTCCAGCTTCAGTCTTACAGCTGCTCGGGGCCAGGCAGCACTTCTTCCTGACTCTCTCTGCTCCTGTGCTCCACTGTCTCCGTAGTGATGACCCTGGGTCATGGGGGGCGCGGGGAGAGACTTCAGCTCCTCTGCCAGGAGTGAGGCTGGCGGAGCAAGTGGCTTGCTGATCTGAAAGTGTGCAGGGCACAAGGGCCCACAGGCAACAAGATTGAGGCCAAAGGACCCTGCACTGCTCTGCTGGACAGAACAGAAGTGGCCAGCGTGGGAATGTGGCTCCTCACCTGGATTGAGGCCTTGACAGCTGGCAAGATGGCTGCTCAACTTCCACCACCAGACAGAAGTGTCCTCCCTTGGTAGAGGCTTCCTGCCTCGGGGATAATGTGTGAGGATAGCTCTCTCCGGGGCCTTGCTCTCCTTGGTGCTAGACACAGACTCAGGACTTCAGGAAAACGGCCCTATGGGAAGAGGTAGCAGGAAGGTGGCCAGCAGGGCGAATCACTCCCAGGCTAAGGTCTGCACTCCTCAAGCCCCACCACGCCCCGGCAGCCCCTAACTCATTCATCGTCTGTGGAACGTTAAAGGCATGGCTACAAGGCCAGGCCCCTTCCAAGCTTTATGGACCTGCATAGCCACACTTTCATAACAAAAATACTTGTTGGATCTCTAGGAAAAAAATGTAAGAGCCTTTAACATGGCTGTTAAATTTTCAGTGGGACGGGTTATCAGATTTCGGGCATCTGCTGGGGAGGACTCGTACTGAAATTTCTTTGACATAAGCCAGGGATCCTCTGTCCTAGCCAAAGCACACTTGTGAGGCCCCATGGCCAGTCTCCACAGGGAAGAAACCACGTGCCACACATTACAACATATACGTCTATGCACATATATAGTGACGCCATAAGTACATAGTGACAGGCACCCTCACTAACGCATATGCACAGCGACACCTTCCTGGTACATCACCCTTGTGTGATGTGGGCCCACACTAACACACATGCACACTAGCACACAGTAACTTCCTCCACTGGGCAACACACATATGATGCTTACACACAGGAACATAACAACACACTGACACATGCACACACAAACACATATGTGCCCCAACACGCATGACGATACACGGACAAACATGCACACACACCAGAAGTTGCACTCAGATAGTGTAACAGTGCATTATTTTACACTCAGAACGCAGGTGCACACACTTCCTCGCACAAGGGCGCAGTGAGCAGCTGGCCTCACCCGGGTGCTGTACCTACACCCGAGCCCAGACTCTAGAAACACAGCCCACACGTTTCTGTGTTTATATGCCAAGAAAGCAAATAGCTGAAAATTAGCATGCACACACCCCCTCACACGAACACACACATCCTCACATACACACTCACACACATCTCTCACGTAAATTCACATATACACACACCCTCACACATACATACTCACCTTCACACACACTCACATATACACACCCTCACACATGCATATACACACCCACATATACACACCCTCACACATGCATATACACACCCACATATACACACCCTCACACATGCATATACACACCCACATATACACACCCTCACACATGCATATACACACCCACATATACACACCCTCACACATGCATATACACACCCACATATACACACCCTCACACATGCATATACACACCCACATATGCACACCCTCACACATGCATATACACACCCACATATACACACCCTCACACATGGATATACACACCCCATATACACACCCTCACACATGATATACACACCCACAGATGCACACACCCTCACACATGCATATACACACCCCATATTCACACCCTCACAATGCATATACACACCCACATATACACACCCTCACACATGCATATACACACCCACATATGCACACCCTCACACATGCATATACACACCCACATATACACACCCTCACACAAACATGTACACACCCACATATGCACACGCCCTCACACAGGCATATACACACCCACATATACACACCCTCACACATGCATATACACACCCACATATACACACCCTCACACATGCATATACACACCCACATATACACACCCTCACACATACTTACATATACACACTCACATACACACATGCTATCACACACACAAACACACATACATGCACACTCACACAGCACATAAATACACTTTCACATACACAAACTCAAACATTCATACAACACATACACCTACACACACACACTCATATAAACACACATTCATATATATGCATGGTCTCTCTTTCTCATACGCACACACACACACACACACACACATTCCCTGACATACACACAGTATACACACACACACACACACACACACATTCCCTGACATACACACAGTATACACACACACACACACACACACACACATTCCCTGACATACACACACACACATTCCCTGACATACACACAGTATACACACACACACACACATTCTCTGACATACACATAGTATACACACACACACACACACATTCCCTGACATACACACAGTATACACACACACACATACACACACACATTCCCTGACATACACACAGTATACACACACACACACACATTTATATACATTCTCCCACACACATAACACACTCACACGTATATATTGCTATACATGTGTGCTCTCTCACAAGCAGACACACATAACACACTCACATGCCTTTACATACACAAACTCACACACATACACACTCCCATGCATGGCCTCACACACATTTATACACACAGGTCCTCACATACTAACATACATTTCTGTACACACATGCTCACACACACACACACACACACACACACACACACACACATTCATGCTCCCACTACCTGTGTGTAGAAGCTACAGGGACTATTATGACCTGTTCAGTCACACCCTGATCTCAGCCCCCATCACTGAGCACCTGGAGGCTCTGGGCCATCAGGACTCTTGTCCTGGCTGTTCACACTTAAGCCTGGTGCCCCGGCTCCATCCAGGGCCAAGGGCTGGCCTGGGCCTGGACAGAGGGACGCGCCCTGGCAGGCTGAGTCCGCTCTCCAGGGACATGGAGCATTGCAGGGAGCTGCAGAGGTCAAAGGCAGATGCCCTTCTCCTGCCTTGAAGCAGAAATCCTGGTGGACACTGCAGGGCTGGTGAGCAGAGGGACCAGGCCTGAGTCCTTTCAGTGGCCACAGAGCAGTAAACAAGAGGACCCTCCATCGGAAGAAAGGGCTACAGGTGTGCTTGGAGGTAGGCCCCACCTGACCTGGGGGGAGGGTCCCTTACACACTCTCAACAAAAGTTCAGACACACCCCAAATTTGTGGACATCAGAATGCCTATGCAGCCAGTGGCAGTCGCCTGCCTTAGCCCGTCTGCGGAGGACAAGGTCTCGGTTGAGCACCAGCCTTCCCAAGGCCCAGCATGTGCTGGGTTCTCACTTTAACTTGACATAGATGTGTTATACCCACACCCCGTGCCAGTTGCACATCCTTTCCAGAGACTGGGATTGTGCCACCAAATCAGAATTAGTAGGTCCCAGTGCTGGTGGGAAAAGACTCCAGGCATGCCTACTGCCGCCGGCAACCAAAGGCCAGATGGGAAATGCGAATCCCTTCACTTTGGGGGCTGAACCCCAGAGATGACCTGCCCTGGGGCTACCCAGTGCCAACCCCATTACTTAGGGTGCATCCAATCCAAACCTGTGTGCAGCGAGCCCTCCAGGCGGGGACAGTGGCCAGTGCAGGCCAGGAGGCCCAGTGCCCAGGAGCACTCTAATTGGCAACAGCCAGCAGACAAGTCCACATCTGCAGGTTGTTTCAAAGACAATAAATCAGGGGGCCTGTGAGGTTGGCGCCCTGCCAGCGTGGAGAGGCCTAGGAGAGCAAGGGCCACAGCGCGGCCTGAGTCCAGAGGGGCTCGGGGACTGGCGGGACTTGAGACAGATTAATCTCCAGTGAGACTTTGTGGTCGGCTCGGGACTGATTAAAGAATGTGCGACTGGGAAGAGGGGTGCCCGGAGGAGCTGCCAGGGCTTGGGGTCCCTGTGAATGGGGTCCCCAAAATCCATTTCTCATGGAGCAGAGGTGAGAGATTGTCTGGATCAGCCAGGCCACTGGGTTCCTTGCCGTGAATGGGGGAGGCTTGCCCACCTAGACCCATTCAAAGAGCCCAGACTGGGCACGGCCCGCAGCATGAAACCTGGCCGCGGGACAATCGAGGCAGAGGAGGCAGCCATTGCAGGGACGTGTGCATGTTGCATGTGGACTGTGCTAGACACACAGGGACAAAGCCCACCTACGTCCCACTTGGGGGCTTCATCTTTACCTTCAGCTTGAATGAAGTCCGTCTAGTTTCCAGCACCGCTAAGGGAAGAACTATCCTGTAGGCCCTGCCTGCTAAGGTCATGTTATAGACAGGAAAATTGAAGAGTCGGAGCAACCTGCCAAGGATGGCACTGCTCCGACAAAGCCTGAGAGTCCACAGTTCTCCAGGTATGCCACCCAGCCTTCTTGTCGAGAGGGGAAATGGGTGAAATCAGAAGCTAGATTCAGGAGCCTGGTACCTTGCCAGGGACATCAAAGGAAACCCAAAAGAAACGCAAAGAACCAAACCCAGGAAGGATCCGGGTGCAGCGTGGTAAACGCGTATCTGTGTTGTAAGCATCAGCAATGGGGGCACAGGGGAGGAGGGCAGCACCCAGGAGCTGCCAGAGAGCAGGGAAGGCAGAGGATCAGGGATAGAAATGGTTTCTGACCTTGGAGCAAGGAGAAGCTCAAAGTCAACTCTCAACATTCTGATGGCAAATATCTCCAGTCTTCAGAAACACTGCCGCTGTAACACAGACGTTTTCAAAGGCCTGGACCCTTTCTCAGAAAGCTGCTACGGGGTGTGTTCCAGCCGACCAAAGACGAAGCCCGAAGGAAGTAAATTGTATGAAGCTGTATGAGGGAGAGTCAGGTAGTAGAGAGCCCGAAACTGAGAGGCAGATCCCCAGGATGGAGGCTGGAGAGAGAGAGACAGAGACAGAGACGGAGATACAGAGAGAGAGAGACAGAGACAGACAGAGAAAGACGAGAGAGACACAGAGAGACAGAGACAGAGAGAGCTCAGAAAACCATGTGTGGTGTGTGTGTGCACATGTGTGTGCGTGTGCACATGTGCGTGCGTGTCCACCGCCCCCCAGTCTGGTCCAGCCCGTCTCCCAGCATTTCCTTCACTGCCTCTGACGCACTTTTAGGATATGAGCTGGTAAGCTGCCAGCATGCTACAGAGAGGAAAAACGAGGACCCCAAGAGGGCCAATTCCTTGATAAATAAGTGACCCTGGCAGAGAGCCCTGGTGACCTACCCATTCTTGGAGAAATCTTATGTCCCTGGGTCTCAGCTGTAAACATCGTCAGGCAAATCCAGTCCTGAAAACCAACATCGTCCATACAGAGGGGAGAGGGAGAAATGTATAAAATCCTTGAGGCTGAAGTGCTGTGTGCGCCACAGGTGTGAGCCTGACGCACGGTTGGTTGTTACCATTCTACAGATGGAGCCCAGAGTCTGGTCCTTGCCACACAAGTCCTCCACCACCGTGCCCAGCCCTGTCCCTAAAGCACGCAGCTGCAAAGTGTAAGGTAAATCCAGGCATTGTGCCACTCCCAGCCAGGATGGCGTCAGCTGCTCACACACCCAGGAGGATGCGATGTGACATCCTGGCTTTGCACGATGGTCACATCCAGAAGGACCGGCCAGCCAGTTTCTGACCCTTTCTGGAGCCCAAATCTTGTGTTGATTTGCTTCCCAGGTGGGTGTCTGTATGTGTGTGCGAGCATGTGTGTGCATTGTGTACATGTGCATATGTGTGTGCATTGCACTTGTATGTATGTGTGGTGTATATGTGTGTGCATGTGCACTGTGTTGTGCATTGTGTGTGTGTGTATGTGTTTTGTGTCTGTGTGTGTGTGTACAATTTGTCTGTGTTTGTATATGTGGTGTGCATGTGTGCGCAAGTGTGTATGTGTGTAAGTGTGTGCACTGTGTTTGTCTCTGTGTATGCATACATTGTGCTTGTATGTGTGTATACAACTGTGTATGTGTGTACATATACACTGTGTGAGTTTTGTGTTCCTGTGCCTGTGCGTATGTATGCATTGTGTGCATATATTTATGTGTGGTGTGCATGTGTATGCAAATGTGTGTGTACACATGTATGTGTATGTGCGTGTGCATGCATGTGTGTGTGTCCATGCATGTGTCATGTGTGCTTTTGTGAGAATGTGTCATTTGTGTGTATATCTACCTTTGCATATGTACACGTCTGCAGGTGTTCACATTGCCACATTTCTGTGTGTACACGACTATGCTTGTTCTGAGCACCCAGAGGGGCTGTAAGGCTCAGGAGATAACCAAATGAAAAATCAGAGAGTCTGTATGACAGGCGGATCTGGGTCCTGGGGTCCTCCTCAAACTATGGCACCAGCCAAGGAAAATATAGGCAGTAAACTTCAAACCCCTACCCAGACTAGCCGATGGACAGGACATTCTCCACTGTTGAGTGGAGAAGGAGATCTGACTTTCACACAAACTCTGGTGTCCCATCTCTGACCACGTCCCCTGGATGGGGAGGGATGGTGGCACTCAGAGGAAGGATAGCAAGTTACCAAGAAGAGACTCGATACCCTAAGAACATATATGGGGGGAGGTCCCCCTCAGTCACAGACAAAGGGGAGGGGAGAAGGGGCGAAGTGGGAAGGAGGGAGGAATGGGAGGATACAAGGGATGGGCTAACAATTGAGATGTAATATGAATAAATTAATAAAAAAGTATTTTTATTTAAAAATAAATAAATAAATAATAAAATAAATGATAAAATAATAAAAGAAAAGAAAAATCA
Source organism: Acomys russatus (assembly GCF_903995435.1). Lineage (NCBI taxonomy): Eukaryota > Metazoa > Chordata > Mammalia > Rodentia > Muridae > Acomys > Acomys russatus. Next base: position 46,158,699 of record NC_067165.1, read on the forward strand.
GAGAGTCAGGGTCAGGTTATCACCTTCATGTCAGGTGCCGATGAGGCACGTAACCACCCACCGAGGCTGGGCAAGGCAGTGTCCTCCCTGAGCTCACAGTGTCTTCCACGGGATCTTCAGACAGCACTCAAATTTCCCCAGAAGAAAGTCCCACAGACCACAGCTCCAGCCAGATGTTGTCATGGACAGATAAGCACTTTCCCTGGTCGCCCACCTACCAGTAATGGGTGGGAAGGTCTGGTCTATGTAAAGCCAAAACTAGCAAAACCACCCAAAGCACAGTAAATGTGACCGTGAGGGGCCCGGAGGACGGATGACCGTCGCATTCCTCATAGCTGGGAGAAGGGGGGGGGTCTTTCTTTGCCCCATGGTCCAGGAATCTGCCCACATTCTGTGTCCTACACTAGGGACAGAGAGCCCAAAGCTACTGTTGCCTCCAAGGCCTTCCTCTGTGAAATCCCTTGGAGGAGGACACACTGGGCCAGCTTCCCAAAGGGAGGGGCATCCCCCAGCATCCACTGTTTCTTGGACACACCTCAAACTATAGCAGCCTTTCTGGGCAGGCCCGTGTCCCAAAAAAGGCTAGCAGTGCTGGCGTTGAAAGATGCCGATGATGATGGATGGAAACGGCTGAGGCCGCTACTCACAGCCCCAAGCCCAGGACACAGAGTCGTGAATCTCCCAGGCTGAAGCTGCACTGCTCATAAAGGCCTGATTGACTAGAGGGCCTGGCCCTGAGGACTGGACCGCAGAGGGGATTTCTTCACAGAGGCCCAGGTGGGAGGGTTTGCAAGTCACCTGGGCCTGCGGCTTTCCATCTCCTCTCTCCTCTCCACCTCTCCTTTCCTACCCAACGGTCACCCCTCCCCATAAGACCCTGCTTCCTCATGGCCTCTTGGTCCTCTCTGGAATTCCCCAGCCCAGGTGTGTAAAGAATGGCCAATTGTGAAAACATGACATCAGGGTCAATCCCTCCCATATAGCATATTTCCTGGGCTAAATCCAAGCAACAGGGACTTTCTAACACTGGAGAGAGACCAGAGTCAGAGTGGTGTCAACACCAGGGAGAGACCAGAGCCAGAGAGGTGCCAACACCAGGGAGAGACCAGAGCCAGAGAGGTGCCAACACCAGGGAGAGACCAGAGCCAGAGAGGTGCCAACACCAGGGAGAGACCAGAGCCAGAGAGGTGCCAACACCAGGGAGAGACCAGAGCCAGAGAGGTGCCAACACCAGGGAGAGACCAGAGCCAGAGTGGTGTCAACACCAGGGAGAGACCAGAGCCAGAGAGATGCCAACACCAGGGAGAGACCAGAGCCAGAGAGGTGCCAACACCAGGGAGAGACCAGAGCCAGAGAGGTGCCAACACCAGGGAGAGACCAGAGCCAGATGGTGCCAACACCAGGGAGAGACCAGAGCCAGAGAGGTGCCAACACCGGGGAGAGACCAGAGCCAGATGGTGCCAACACCGGGGAGAGACCAGAGCCAGAGAGGTGCCAACACCAGGAAGAGACCAGAGCCAGAGAGATGCCAACACCAGGGAGAGACTAGAGCCAGATGGTGCCAACACCAGGGAGAGACCAGAGCCAGAGTGGTGCCAACACCAGGAAGAGACCAGAGCCAGATGGTGCCAACACCAGGGAGAGACCAGATCCAGGGAGGTGACAGCACCAGGAAGTTTCCAGTCATGGTAGATGCCACTACCAGAGAGGTGCCAGTGCCAGGAAGGTGCCAGAAGCAGGGAGGAGCAGCAAGAAGCTCAGAGCATAGCAGATAGATGCCAGCCTCTCCTTCCCACATACCCCTCACACTTCCTCCCTGCACAAGCTAGCATCACAACTCCCGTGTTACTAAGGTTTGGAGGTGTCAGGTGCACCTGTGTGCCCCATCACTTGCACCAAATTAGAAACTGTACACAGATACTCTAAGACTCGGAAACAGCATAGAAAATGCCATACATCTGTAACAAGTCAATTTCCACTTAACCTTTGCCAGTTCTGGAAATTTTCAGCCATTTCAGGGTCAAGATGTGTGGGTCAGGGTCTGCTCATCTCCCTCCTGAGCCCCAGGGTGGCACAGTCCAGCGAGGTCTGAGCCAGGGGACAGAGCAGGGTCTTCCCCGGGCAGTAGCTCCCAGGGCTGACCTTGCTGGGTTGCATGTTAACTCCTCTAGCTGAGCCCACCTAGGCCTACTTGGTGTCCCTACCCATCTGCCAACAGGCTCTTCCTTGCTAAAATCTAAACCGTCCGTGTCATGGAAGCTTCTGGAACTTTAGAGATGACCTAGGAACTCTCTTTGCCAGGGTCCTTTGTCATCCAGTCTTACCAAGAGAAAGGAGTGGGGCTGAGTATGGCCAGGCTGGGCTGGGCTGCTATCTCCACACCAGCCTTTCCTCCAGCTTCCTCTCCTCCACAAGCGTCTTGAGGAGGTGATGAGGCTAACTTTGTCTCCATCATGAATGTCCTCCCCACAGTGGTAGTCCAACCAGAAGAAACTAGCTGCCGACTGCTCCTGCTCAGAACAGCTCTGACCTCCATTGGCTCAACGCAAGGAGAAAACAGCACAAGTTCCTTCAGATACCCAACCCAGTCAGGCTGGGGCCTTCGCTGCATGGCCACCATTGGCCCTTAAGCCAGAGTAGCTAGAGGTGCAGGTGGGTGTTCGTTCTCTCCAGGGCTTGTTTCTTTGTATGCAGCTGCTAAGAAGGGGACTCTCGCCCCTCCACCAGGAGTGGCAGCTTTTGTCTGACGCTTGGTGTGAGCACCTACTCAGACTCCAGGCTACGAATGGTGAATCTGGCTGCCATGTGCTGCCGAGCACCTGTCCCACCAAAATGGCCACTCTCAGTTCCTTTAAACCAGGGCATTACCCCCAGGATCCTGAACACAGCTCAAGCATCTGCCATGGTGGAAGAACAAACCCAGCTTTTCCAGTAGCTCTGAAGTGTGGCCACAGGGGCCAGCATGGGGGCAGGTGGGGAGGTGAGAATCGGCCATACACCAGGCACCTGAATGGGAGGTGTTCCCTTCCCCCAGCCTGGAAGCTGGAGGTACAGGATGAGGTGCAGGTTGGGCTGAGCCCTTCCTACACTGTTTCGGGCCTGCCTCAGCTCCCAGAGGTTTGCTGGACAGATAGCCTTATAGGCACACATCCCTGAACGCCTAAATTTCTCTTTCATGTGAGGACACTAGTCATGTTGGACAGGGGCCCACAGTAAGGACTTCATCATAACTTGACCACCTGTGGCAAACTGTTTTTTTTTTTTTTCTTCAAAGTGAAGTCTCCTTTTAAGATATTTGGGGGCCAGAACTTTAACATATGAACTTTTAGGGCCACAATCCCATCCATAAGAGGAGGCAAAGAAGTCCCTTGGGCGTCGGAAGCCTGGAAAGGTGTCCAGCTTGGGTGTCCTGATCTGAGAAGGGAGCAAACCCAGAGAAGTCCCCAGTCCAGGTAGCAGCAGAAGGCCCAGTACTCGCATCCAGGCCTCCACACACGTCTGCGGGGTGACAAGGGACGGTGAGGCCCTGGATTTGAGTGCCATGGTAGCTGTGAAGTCAGGCGGCATCTCTGTCAGCTCCTCCTTCCAGGGATGGGGAGGGCCGCAGCTGATCGGAGTCATAACAGCCAGACCGGCCTGGACTTTCAATCACCCCCGACAATACCAAAACCACGTCGCGGAGGTGGTGTTGGGTTACAATCGCCAATTCTGACTTCAAGAGCGGCCATAAAACGGAGACCCCGAGCATGTTCTTCGCGTTTTTTCCGACATTAGCAGCTCATCTGATACTTATTCTTCGGGTTCAGTTTCCTGAAAGCTGATGACAGGTCGGGGCCTAGCCCGGCCGATGCAAGGCCGTGGGTAATGAGTGTGCGCTCTCCCGGCTCGGGTCCAGGAGATCACAGACACAGATGGGTCGCTCCGGCTGTAAATGCTTTCATGACCCACTATTAGGTTTATCCTTATTTTCTACCTGAAAAAAATCTTCAGGCACACAAGTCAAAGGGAAAGTCTTCCTGGGCCCAACTCAGCTTAACCTCTTGCAGAAGGTCAAATGTGAAAACCCAACCTCCAACACCCAGAGGGGGTCCTTCGCTGAGATCAAGCCCCACCCAGTTCAAAGCCCAGCTCAGCTGCTACTGGGTCAGCGCTTTGCCGTGCCCCCTGTCTTGGTGGTCACTGATTTCCCACCAGGACTCTGGAGACTGTGCCCCCTCTTGAGAAGTCTGGGGGTGACCAGAGGTCCAAAGACAAGAGGAGCAACTCCCTGTGTTTAACAGGGGCCTGGGACTCCATGGTACATGTGAAACTCCTGAGAACTGTGTGAAGTACACAGAAGGCCCCGCCTTCCCTGGGCACCCGTCACACCACCCTTGGCTGCCTTCATTTCATCCTCTTGCCCTGGTAACCCAGAAGCTGCTGTTGAACAAGTGGGGAAACTGAGTCCCCTGAAGGGAAAACAGCTTCCTCGGGCTCTTCTAGCTGAGTCGTGGTGCAGGAGGTCCTCCTCACACTGATCTACCACAAACTGGTCCACCCAAACTGGTCTACCCACTCTCGTCTTTTTCTGTTGTCTTCTGTATCCCGGAAGCCCCGTGGGCAGCTGGAAAATGCATGAGCAGGCAGGGCCGCACCATCAGAGGCCAGCACTAGGACCCCGGCATGCCATTCAAAGTCAGGGAATCCTGATTCCGAGCCTGGAAACCTGGTGTGGGGCTCTTGGAGGGAAAGCACAGCTATGCACCCACAGGCCAGGACAAGAGAAGAGCCCTGCTGGGAACATGGTGTCCTGGGTGACAGCCCACAGTGGTGGCTTCTCAGCTGAGACCAGTGCAGCTCACCAATGTAAGCTGCTGCCGCCCTGCCACACCGCAGCCCTAGCATGTGTACTCAAGTTGGGGGAAGAGGAGCTGCCATTGTCCACAGATAGTGGATCTGCAGATCCCCTAGGGCTCAAGATCTGCACCCCGACCCACTTCTCAAGGTGCCCTTTGGGGCAGACACACATGCCGCCTTCAGCGTGGCCAGCCGCAGCACCCCTCAGTACTGTCTGTAACCAGAACACTCGGCTTCCCTGGGCCACCCCCCCTTCTGCTTCAGATATTGGCTCAGATACTGGGCGACACTGCTTCTCACCTTTTTGGGGCTTCCTTGCAAGGTCAGATGTCTTCTTAAGGGTGCTCCCTGCCACCTGAGTTCATTCTCCGCTTTGGTGATCAGCACCCTCTATGCCACTGCTCACGCCCACCGCCTGACCATCTTATTACTCTTCCTGCTCTCACCCAGAGGCGTCCCAGTGGGTAGGAACAAGGGGGCTGCAGTCCAAGGTCCCAAGGGGCTTCACGTGGTGATCGTAAGGGCCCGGAAGTGGATGGGCCAAGGTTGGAAACCACTCCTGCATTCTTGGCAGTCGGACCAGATGCTAAGCCTGTGTCTCAGTTTCCCCAGCTATAGTGGAAGCACACCACCTGATGGTGAGGAGCGGAGGGTCAATGGCACAGAAGACGCACAGGAATATGATTGGCTAGATCGCTGCACTTTGACAACCTCTCTTGTTTCCCTGTCTGGGGTGCTGCCTCTATCCGTTTCTCGTGTCCCTGTCTGGGGTGCTGCCTCTGTCCATTTCTTGTGTCCCTGTCTGGGGTGCTGCCTCTGTCCGTTTCTCGTGTCCCTGCCTGGGGTGCTGCCTCTGCTCGTTTCTTGTGTCCCTGTCTGGGGTGCTGCCTCTGTCCGTTTCTCGTGTCCCTGCCTGGGGTGCTGCCTCTGCTCGTTTCTTGTGTCCCTGTCTGGGGTGCTGCCTCTGTCTGTTTCTCGTATCCCTGTCTGGGGTGCTGCCTCTGTCCGTTTCTCGTATCCCTGTCTGGGGTGCTGCCTCTGTCTGTTTCTCGTATCCCTGTCTGGGGTGCTGCCTCTGTCTGTTTCTCGTATCCCTGTCTGGGGTGCTGCCTCTGTCCATTTCTTGTATCCCTGTCTGGGGTGCTGCCTCTGTCCGTTTCTCGTGTCCCTGCCTGGGGTGCTGCCTCTGTTCGTTTCTCGTGTCCCTGTCTGGGGTGCTGCCTCTGTCTGTTTCTCCTGTCCCTGCCTGGGGTGCTGCCTCTGTTCGTTTCTTGTGTCCCTGTCTGGGGTGCTGCCTCTGTCCATTTCTCTACATTGAACCAGCAGCTGTGCCTGACACAATGGCACCTGAGTCAGCCTGCTGCTCGGCTGGCTTCCCTGCTCCCAGATAAATCCCACTTGGGACAAGGAAGACCCCTGTGAGCCGCAAGCCACAGACCATCTGGGTGGCACATGTCCTACTGTGCACCTGCAAGGGTCCTCAAGTTCTCACTCAGGTTGAATGGCCACACAGGACCTCATGTCAGTGCTGCATGGGAGCCAAAGCCAAGCCACTGACACCCTTCCCAGGCCTGCACCAAGTGAGAGTTGTTTTAGCCTGCCCAGAGGTAGCCCTCATGGGGCAGTGAGCCACCCCCTAACCCCACAGACCTTCTACAGAAACACATCTGCAAGCGGCTGTGTCCAGATGATGGGCAGAGAGCCCAGGAGGGAAGACTCGTGTGTGTGTGTGTGTGTGTGTGTGTGTGTGTGTGTGTGTGTGTGTGTGTGTGTGTGTGTGTGTGTGTGTGTGAGGGAAGATACGCCGGTGGCGTGGTGGCAAAGCCTTTGGCGCTTTCCATGCTATCACCAGACAATCCTTACAGGGCACTGTAAAAATATCGCGTCTGCTTATGGGGGGGGGTGGAATTTATAACCCAATAAAGTGTAAACAAACAGCTTCTTAGATCAAAGTAACATAAATAACAGACGCACTGGCTTCTGGGGGAAAGTCAATAAATCCGAGGTTTTCAGATAAAAACCGTTGCCTGGTGCTGACACTTCCTAAGCTGCTGACTGGGCCCAGTGGGGGTAGAAGCCCCCCAACAAGGCTCCACACACCCCAACTATGGCATGGCCACCAGTGCCCCAGGCTTATGCTTGTCTACCTGCCTGCCACAGCTCTGCATTCTGAGGGCTCCTCCCCTCCTCACCCTTTGTCAGATGTAGGCTGGGGCTATCGGGAGGGGCACTGGAGATAAAAGTCGCTGCTATGACCCCGTTTTCCCTGTAGCTTCTCGCCTTTTTCTCGCTACCTTTACATCTGGACTCTTGTGTTTTGCTTAAGAAATAACCAGAAGCAGCCTGGCAGTGGTGGCGCACGCCTTTAGTCCCAGCACTTGGGAGGCAGAGGCAGGAGGATCGCTGTGAGTTCGAGGACACCCTGGTCTACAAAGCAAGTACAGGACAGCCAAGGCTGCACAGAGAAACCTTGTCTAGAAAAACCAAAAAGAAGAAGAAAAAGGAGGAGGAGGAGGAAGGAGAAGAAGAAGAGAAATAACCAGAACCTGGTGGGACCCCAATTCTTTAGTCATTTTCCCAAAGCCCAGCATATAGGAGTCACATCCCCTTGGGGAGGGGCCTCAGAAACTCCACAACCCCTGAGGATGCAGTCACACCGAGGCACAAGTGAGCAAGAATGTGCACAAACGTGTGCCTGCAGTGAAGGCAGACACACAGCTCTTCCCAGACAGAGGGTCCCCATGCCTACTGAGCTACCATGAGAGGGCGGTGGTGCTAGCCCCATCAACCCTGTGGACTTCAGTGCAAGCCGCCCTCTCCATGTGCACCTCAGCATACCCACTGAGAAAGAGAACCCAGGCTCTGGGGGACAGGTGGCTCAGTTCACCCAAAAACCACGCGGGATGCCCAGGTTCGGCTGCTAAACAGCAACTTCAGCCTGGCTGTGTGTCAGGCACAAGGGCCATATTGCTACAGGCTGACTCAGACCCACAAGAAAACATGGCAGAGCCCTCACCTCCCCGCCACCCCGCCCCAGAATCTTATGGAAAAGGTCTTTAGAGAAGTAATGAGGAGAAGAAAAATGAACTCAGCAAAGTGGGCCCAGTCCTGAGGGACACCGCCACGCAGGAGGATGCTGTGTAAGGTTCCAGGAGGCTGTTTATACACCAAGGAGGCCAGCTCCCTGCAGGAGAAGCGGTGTGACCTAGTGTTGGATCCCAGCCTTCTGGACCTTGAGGCGGCAATTTCTGGAGTACGAGCCCTGCTGGTGACTTATGGTGGTGGCCTCTACAAAACAGTAACGCGTAGACCTTAAAATATTAAGCATCACCTTAACCTGCCCCGTTGAACACCCCCACGCTCTCTTTACCAGCATGAGGCCTGTCCCTTCCAAGCACTGGCAGCTCAAGACAGACCGGTGTACACAAACATCTCTTCCCGTGGCTGCTCACGACTCAGGTTGGAAAGAGGTGTCCAGCCCGAGTTACACATTGCGGCTGCTCCAACCCAGACTGCATCAGAACACTTCCAACCAAGGTCCCCCTCCTCAGCCTCTTGCAAGGCTGCCCGCACCATCTTGATGGGATGGCCAGTGTACTCCAGCTCTGAAGGTGGCAAAGTGTCAGGCTTCTCAGCAGCAATGTCCTTCCTGAGTCACTGTGCCCAAGGCTGGAGGCCTGGTGGCTTCACTCTGGAGCTTCTAGTGTGGAGAGCAGAAAATCTGATAGGGGTGGCCGAGTGGCTCATAGAAGTGTGATGCTTCTGGACTCCTCCTTGGCACAAGGTAAGGAGGGCCAAACAGCAATTCAGAGGCAAAGCAGGATGCAGTGCTCCTGATACCCAGTGACAGCACAGCTTTGTGACAGCCCCCGGACCTTGTAGCGGTGCTTAAATTAAGTACCACAGACATTAAATCAGTGGTGGTTTTAAGGAGACAGCTTGGGTGTCTGTAGTCACACGCACAATGGTTTTCATGCTGTGTTTGTTCTGTTTATGAATAAACCCAGTCTTTGTCGTGGGGGCATAGCCAGGCATTAGCAGGAATATCCAGCAGAGTCCCCGTCCTCCCCCAGATCTTCACCAGAGAAGCCCCACTGTCCACCATGTGGAACATGGACCAGGCGGCGCCCATATCTGCATTCACCTGGACATGCCTGCTTTGATCACCATGACCTGACCAGGAATCAAGCAGCTGACAGCACGAGGCAGCTGCCAAGCACTGGGCGAGAATGGATGAGTCCTAAGTATTCCCAAGTGTAACTCACTTCTCAGCACAGTCTTCATAGGAGCAGAGCTTCCGGCCTTCTATTCTACCTCATGTGTCCTAACGATTTGGGGTGCTCCAAACAGGCCACAGTTCATGCCACAGCCATTTCTCCTACCGTCACCATCAAGCGTCCATCACACACTATCATTGTAAGATTAGGCCAGTTGTGTGACCCTCTTCACACCCAAGAGGCACCAAAACATCATGTAAGGGCCAGGAAGCGACTGTGTCCAGGCCCATGTCTGTCAGGACAGGGCACCCGCATGCCCTCTTGCAAGCTCTGGGAGCAGGCTGTTTCCCTCCAAGTTCACTCATCTAAAAATAACCCTTTTCTGTGTGTTTTGACTCCACGCCCAAGAACACCAACATGTTTCCATAGAGAGCAGGGGACTTGAAGCTCCAAACATCTTGGAGTGATTTGGGTTCCCTCTTCCCAAGACACTCTCTGCTGTTTCAACGAGCGACGGGGTTTTGTAGACTCTCACGTGCTCATTTGGCCAGCAACGTGAGCAGAGAGTATTCAGTCTTCCGAACCATAAAGATCCGAGGCTCTAAACTGTGGTTGCTTAAATGTTTCAAAGCAGAGAAACACCGGCACCGCACTTGTGATAAAACAAACCGCGAAGCTGCAACTCTGAGAGGTTTATGTGGCATGGCGAATCGCTGCTGCCGGGGTGTGCGGAGGTTGCCGGCACCATCCGGCTCACTGCTAGGGATGCAGTGCTGGACCTGTGCGCACCTGGGCTAACTTTTATAGTAAGTGGTTGCTGATGGAGGATGTCTGGATCAAAGCTCAGACTCAGCCCCAACGTAAGGTGACACCTCTTAATGAATTCAGAATCACAGCCATTCTCCGTGGTCCCCTCCCACAAAAGGAACATGGAACCTTTGAGGTGGCTTAGTAGGTAAAGGTGATTGCTCTCAAGCTGGAGTTCCACCACATGGTAGAAAGGAGAACTGTCTCTCACAGGCTATTCGCTGACCTCTTCACTTGGCCAGTGCAGGTCCACACGCATGTATTCACATACACAGGGGAGAGACAGACAGACAGACAGACACGGACAGACAGACAGACAGACAGACAGACAAAAAGACAGAGACAGATAGACAGACAGACAGACAGAGACACAAACAGAGAACAAGAAACAGAAAGTAAGACAGAGTGAGAGAGAGAGAGAGAGAGAGAGAGAGAGAGAGAGAGAGAGTGTGTTCACCCATGCTGTTGGACTCCTCCAGGTGAGCTGTGAGCTAGAGCCAGCCTTATGGTCTCAGCTGTGGGCACCACTCTGCTTTTCCCATGGGATTTTGTGCTGAAGTGTCCGATGTGCAGTCCCTATTTTAGAGTAAAATTATCCAACGCAAACCACATTTAGTGGAGTAGGCAGCTGCCATGCCTATGTCAGCCCAGCTCAGCGGTGGCCTCAGAGCCTGCTCCAGTACTTGCCAAGTATCTAATACTCAATGTGTCCCCCAGCTCTGAAAAGGAAGAGCTGGATCTTGGTGGGGTCAGCCAGCCATTTCACTCAACTCTACATAACAGAAATTTCCCCAAGTCTAAGCTGTGAGAGGCCTGGGCTCCTCAGACCCCAGAGTGACTGAGAGGGGACAGCTCTGAGCATCCTGGGATGGAACTGTCTTCTCTGGACAGATAGACACAGCCTCACAGAGAACCTGGGCCAGGCTGCCTGAGGGTCCTTCAGCCTGAGCGCTGCCTGGGCCCCCAGCAGGCTCCCAGCCCTGCCCACATGCAGAGCTGCTCCATTCTGGGCACTACCCTTCCCCCCACCCCCACCCCACTCCCCGCTCCCCGCCGAGACTCTGACCTCCATCCTCCACCCAGCTTGACCATGTTGTCACTCTGGGCCCATCCAGACGCCTCAGTGCGGCCCTCCCCATCCCAAGATCCTTGACTTCAAACCTGTTGCCCTTGGGAGGAGGACAGGGTCATTCTGGGGTCATCCTGCCACCTTCACCTTCGTGGCCCCTGACATTGGGCCTCGGGTGCCAATGGAAAAACCTTGGGGCCTCAGTCCGCTACAGTAACTGAGCTTGTGATGGTTCCTTTTGGTTTTGGAGTAGGAGACCTTAGAAAACTCCGTGGAGAGCGACATTACAGTCAGGACATATGGTAGGCAGGGACACGTAGAGCAAAGACATTCATTGCAAAGGAAATACACTGTGGCTGAAGCCACAATTGGGGACATGCAGGCCAGTCAAGGCAGAAACAGGCTCGAGATGAAGGTCATTAAAGATGGAAGGCCAGACCCAAATGTCCACCCAGGCACCTCCTCCCTGATCTCGTGGGTGACGAGGCCATCACCCCCACTTTGTTGGGTCCTGGTGACACTGTCATGTCAACTGGGATGGAGAAAGCCAGAAAAGGGCATCACCAACCTCAGGGAGCCCCTGGAAGAGAAAGGGCTGAGCAGGTTCAGCCCAGGAAACGGTGAACTCAAGCAGACCCTTGAACCAACAGATGCAGATGTCCCATCACTGGCTGGGGACTCGGGGACCTCAGAGTGGGCAGAGACAGGAGGATCCACACTGTGAAGGGTGAACAAGAGAAACATCGAAGGGCACAACACCGCCACAGCACTACCTTGCTGAGTTACCGCCGGCCACCTCAGCAGGCTCTTCCAGAAGCGTGCTACCATCTGGGACCTGGATGAGGACAGGGGACAGGACATGGGTGAGTTAAGCCAAGCAGAGGGCCCAAGATGTGGGGACCGGTCAGGACTTCAGTGTAGGACAGAATCACAGGAGGCCACCCAGGAACTCACTGATCTGCATCATGTAGAGGGTAAAATGCCTGTCAGGGATGGGTGGAGGAGCAAGTGTGGCCGGTACAGGACACAACATCCCGGCACGGAAAGGAAGAGAGCTGTAGGTTGTACTACACACCTCCCCTCTGAGAGAAGCCACATGCAAAGGTTTCAGAGCCTGTGGTCCCGTCCAGGTCAGTCTCGCAGGAAAGCGAAGACTGCAGCTGCCACAAGCCTGGCAGGACTTTGAACCGCGCTACCGCTGAATGTTTAAGGGGACTTGGTTCAGTACCCAGCACCCACGTGGTAGCTCACAACCATCTGTAACTCCAGTTTCAAGGGGATCCAATGCCCTCTTATAACCTCCAGATGCTAGGCACCTATGTGCTGCACACACACACACACACACACACACACACACACACACACACACACAGAGGCAAAACAATCATGCACACAAAAGAAAATAAATAAATCTTTTTTAAAATTCCAAATCTGTTTCTTCCCCCCTGCTGTGTCTGTGTGTGTGTGTGTGTGTGTAGTGTGTGTGTGTGTGTGTCTGTGTGTGTGTCTGAGTGTGTCTCTGTGTTTGTGGTATGCGTGTGTCTGTGTGTGTGTCTGTGTGTATCTGTATGTCTGTGTGTGTGTTGTGTGTGTCTGTGTTTGTGGTGTGTGTGTGTGTCTGTATGTCTGTGTATGTGTGTGTCTGTATGTCTGTGTGTGTATGTTGTGTGTATCTGTGTCTATGTCTGTGTGTGTCTGTGTGTGTGTCTGTGTATGTCTGTATGTCTGTGTGTGTATGTTGCGTGTGTCTGTGTGTGTCTGTGTTTGCGGGGTGTGTGTGTGTCTGTGTTTGTGTGTGTGTGTGTTTAGGTTGACAGTTAAGTTGTTGGTGTGCCCTCAATATTTTATGGACATCTACACACGCAAATACTATTCCTTGTTAATCTGGGTTTAAACTTGCTTGTGCCGTTCTAAGTTGTTAGGCACACTCCCCCTCCACCACGAGCTGCACTATCATGTCTCTGAAACTCTCAAGACACCAAGGAAGAATGAAGGACAGGGTCTGAGCTGGGTGGGCTGCACACACACACACCACAAACACAGACACCACAAACACCAGGGGGCTCGGGGCCCTGAGGCTTCCTGGGTGCTTGCTCAACCCCTAGGCCTGGTCCCCTGCTCTGAGATGTCCCTGTTCCTGAGTGCCCCCCCCCATGGAGCCTAGAACTCACACCTACCTCAGATGCACAGAATGAGAAGGAAATGCATGGGCACCCCAAAGCCTGGGTGACCTGGACACTCAATTGTGAGGCTCCAAAGATAGACACACTCCAGAAAAGTTTTTAAACTAGCTTTTAGATTCCGCCCCCAAAAAGGCTGTGGCACCATCCAACGCAGCCTGATGGCACCTATGCCTACCCAGCTTCTCCTTCCAGCACAGTGCTGGTGAGCTCTGGCAGCATTGACCCCACATTCTACCTGCCCCCTCCCCCAACCTGCAGCTAGCAAAAAGTGACCTCAGCTCCCACGGGAGAGGGCTAAGCAGGTGGGCTGGGACGACAGGTTAACAGGTAGCTGTGGGCCCTGCTAAGACTGTGTGACGAGTACTGGTGCAGACGATAGCCCCCTCATTCAGTTGAGTCCATGAGAAGAGGGAGGTTGGGGACAGCGAGAGGCACAAAGACGGGGGGTTTCAGGTGGGCAGATAGGGTCTCCAGTTCCAGGACCCTTGGGTCAGATGCCAGAGCCCTGCTTAGGGCTTATCAGAGGGGAACTGCTCTGGGTACTCTGGGAGGGAAAGGCCAGGGGTGGGGTCCTCATGACTTGACACCTGGCTGTGAGGAGACCTCTGAGACGCTGGTAACAATGGGAACTTGGGGGTGCAGGTCTTGGGGTTCTGGAGCCAGTTCAAAGGCACTTCCTACCTGGGTACACGGCCTTGAACACAGCACTCGACACATGTACTTACTCCTAATTCCAGTGTTGCCGTCAGACTGTGACCATGTGATCATCCTCGTCTGATTGACCAGAAGGTTTGAGGCTTTGGGGTGGGCTTGGCTAGGCACAGCTGAGATGCAGTCGGTGCCACAAGGACAAGGCGGGGGTGGGGTGGGGGGACAACGCCTGGGGTCTGCGTCTTTAGATACTACACACGCCTCTGCAGACCCTTGGTTTTGTAGGCAGAGATCCGAACACCGCAGGGCCTCCAGGCTCCCTCTCCTCCCTCTCGGCAGCAGGAGGTGGGCAGGGGTGCTGCCGCTGGCTCCCCACCCACAGGGAGCCTGCTGCAGCTGCTTGCTAAGCCCTAAGCCAGCAGTGACACAGGCTTTGCTGTGGGTTTTCTTCTCTCCTGACTTTTGATATTTTGGGGCCCGCTTTTATATTTTAATGCACGTTTTTATGGAAATATTTATGGTGCACATGTAGCACATAAAACACTGTTGTAAAGCCGTTTTGCCCCGATGCTGCCGAAATAAATGTTGTTAGTGTTATGATTTCACAGGGTCCTATCTGGCCTTAATGAGAACGGTCTGGGCTTTGCAAGCTGCCATCCCCCCCTCCCAGCTCAGCCGCTGTCTGCAAGACCCTGGCCGCCTACAGAAACACTCTCAGTCAGTGGGAGGGGCTGGCCCAGGAGCCAGGGGTCTGAAGAAGGGCTCAGGGACAGAGTGGGCCTCTGTATAGACCCTCCTGAAAAGCGTCTGGGCTTGCTTCACTGCAGGTGAGCCTGTCAGCTTCCTACTCTCAGCCTACTCCAACATTCCTCACGAGGGTCTGAACTCAGTAACCCCGGGAGAGCAGTTGTGGCCAGTCAAGACGCTGGTAGCCTGGAGCTGCCATCCACATGGACTGTTTCTGCTCCGTCTAGGATGCTCCATCTAGGATACTCCTCCAAGTGGTCCTCAAACACAGGGAACAGTCGCTGCGACCCTCCCCTGACAAACAGGGCAAGAGAGGCATACCTCGGGCTGGCCACCCAAGTGGCTCAGTTTAAAATTTAATTCACCAGCCTCGGAGAGCCTGCTCCAGGCGCCGCACCCGTGCCCCCACACACACCCCGACTGCGCCTTCATCCCAGGGTGAGAAAGGCATGAATAATTGAGTGGTCACTCATGAAACCACCAAGGTGGGTGAGTGGAAGGAATTGTCCTTAAAAGCAATACCGGCCTTGCATAAAGCAGGACAGTGAAGCACAGGCCCAGGTGACCAGTGAGCACAGGGAAACCAAGCAAGGGTGTTTCAGACCCAAGGGCTGAGCGGAAAGCAGAAGGTATGGTCTTTGTCCTGGCTATGACATCTACCTAAGCCTTACCTCCTCCCGAGCCACCGTCCCTCCTGCCCTCTGCCCCATGCCACCAAGGTCTCAGTCAAGCAGCCACAGTGAGATACAAGGCAGAGGGGAAAGCAGCGTCCTCAAGACACACCGTCACCAGCAACCTCGGCCCACACAGGCAGCCTGAAGATGCCACTGCCTTCCTCAACCATGATAGGACAACGTTCCTGGCATGGTCTGACCAGGTGGACACCCGTTCTAGAAGGTTCTGTTCTCGCCTTCTTGCCGACCTTCTGCAGCCGTGAAGGTCAATAGTACAGGCCAGGTCCATCCTGTGGGCAGGCCATCTTTTTATGAATAGAGGGGACCTGTAGAGCTATGCTCTTCCCTGCCAGAGGGGACAAGACATGGCCTAGGCCCAGGTCCTGCCTGCTCGCTCCCCATGCCTCCTCTGTTCCTGTTCTCAGGTCTCCCCAAGGACAGGTCTTAAGAAGATGACCATATTTAGTCTCTATAAAATGCCTTCTCATGTGTATGGAAGCCTCACATATCCGAAACACAGAGGACAGGCAAAGCACAACACACACACACAAAATAACAAAATGTGATGATATTTCAAAAATTGTTCTCTTGAATCTCATAAAGTTTCTAAATTTCTCTCTCCTGTATCCTGACAATATAGAATTCCACACATTAAGAAGTGATTTTTTAAAAAAAAATAGGGGTTTATAAAGAGATTGGGATAGAGGGAGTGGCACCTGGCACTCAGGTCCTGTCCTCCGTGGATCGGCAAAGGGGAAGCTGTGGTCGGGGCTCACGGCATGCCATGGACTCTAAGGCTCACAGCACCTGCCGTTGAGCCAGGCGCTGGGAGTTTTGCTCTGAGAATGGGAAGTTATCTTGGAAGCAGCATCTTTGCAGATATGATGGAACCAGGATGACGAAGCATTAAGGGCCTGATGCAGGGTCTGTGTTAAAAAAGGGCAGACACGCACTGAAGAAGCAGAAGGCAGAGAGACACAGGCAAGACTGAAGATCGCTCATGCCCCTCAAGGCTGGAGGAGGCAGAATGGGCCCCCCCCCCCGCGGCAAGCAGTGCCCCAAACAAACCTTGGAGCCTGGACTTTAGAAGCAGGGCGACAAGCCTCTGGCCCCTAAGCACCACAGGTTCCAACATCCCAGGACACCGTACCCGACTCTGATATGTAAGTGCCAGCTGCTAGGGTACAGAGGAGGCACTGGATCCAAGAGGGGCCGAGGCGTTCCTTGGCTGAAGGATGCTGGGATGGGAGAGCAGGATGGGAAGCTGGGATGCTAGGTTCTGGAGACAGGACTGGGGTACAGCTCAGCAGTAGAGCATGTGTGGTATTCACGAGGCCCCGGATGCCTCCCCTAGCGCCCCATAAAGAAAAATATCTGCAAACAGAAAATAACAATGTAAGGAGTCAGAGACAGGGTCCCCAGCCTCCCAGACAGCTCACACCCCAAACTTCTCCCCCTGTGACAGCCACTCACGACCGCCCAGCTGCCTGCACTAAGTACCCTTGCCCACTCTCCTGTCAGCAGACTTACACTGTCCCTTTATTTATTTATTTTCAGGGGTAAATAAGTGTTTCCTTTTGTTCCGGCAAATGGGTCCCCCCACGTTTTTGCATGTTTTAAATATTCACACATGTAAAAAGAATGGAAATGTACTTGCTTGATTTATTATTTAAGGCACTTTTTCTCTGATAAAGCTGAAACCCCCATCCGAAGGGAACTTACATTTTATTCCCATTAAAGCCTCTCGTTAAAGTTTAAAACCTGCTTTGTCCCTGATCTTAAGGATTGATATTTCCGTCTGTCAGGGAACACGACTGTGCTTGTCGACATGACAGGAGGGAAAAAAAAGACCAAACAGGAAGGGAAATGCCAGCCTGTCAGCCAGCCGTGATGGGCTGAGGCAGCATGGGGCGATGGCGGCGGGGCGGGACAGGGCACTACCCGGGGTCAGGACCCACGTGGGGACAAGGCCTTGGAGCCTGGATTTTCTGGGATGGCTGGACCAGCGCACCAAAGAAAACACATCACAAGATTTCCACAGCTGATGGAAGTAGTGGACTGGATGTAAGGCCAGAGAACCCAGGAGGGCATCCCCTGGGCCCCAAACGGGCTAGAGCCAGGCACACACAGATACCAGCACGGAGATGCAGCTGTGTGCTTGTGGAAGCAGGCGCGCACACTGCTACCAGCTGTTGCTGCACCCACAGACGTGTACACACACAGCTGCCGTTGTTCACACACATGTGCTGATACAGCCAGGAGAACCAAGCCAAGCTAGGCTTTGCATGCTAGACAGTCCAGTCTCAGCTCACAGCCTTTCAAGTCTGGGGGGGGGAACGACCTTGGGCCTATGTCGAGGGGAACCTCAGAAATGGGTGTTGTGCAAACACATATGGACATGCATGGTTGTAGGTAGATATGTGAGTGTGATACAGAGAAAGGATTGTACATGTGCAAGCATGCATGCGTTGTGGCATGCGTGGATATGTGCATGCATGTAGAAGTACAGCGAATGAGACAAGGTGAGCCCACGAGGAGAGGACTCCTCAGGCAGCAGCAGCTAGAACCCAGACTATTCCTCTCACTGAGGTCGGGCTTGAGTAGTTGAGACTTACTCCTCAAAGGTGTGGATATGCTGGCTTCAAGGGCTCAGCACTTTCCAGCCATTGACAGCAGGGGCTCTGCCTTCCTCATGCTGTGCTTCCCACCTCAAACTCCCAGAGAGACTCAGAGGAAGGCCGTATGTCACATCAGACAGACTTGGGGAAAAGACTGCATGTCACCCCAGACAGTCCCAAAGAAAGGGTACATACCACACAGGGCCCCCAGGTATGTGTTTAGGTATCTGGGGCAGAGTCGGAGCATACAGAGCAAGTTCAGCTTCGCTCTGGCTATGCCCTTGGCCTTGAGGATGATGGGTGTGGCAGGCTCTCTACATCCACGCCATCCAGCCAAGCCGGCTGGCTGACAGTCCCTTGCCTCCTGGAGTACCCTGTTCTTCCATCTTTCCCAGGAGCCCTTTCTGGTGCTGCAGCTCTCTGCCTCCCTCCAGAGCATCCTGGCAGGTCCTGCACGTTTTCTGTGTTTTCTGTGGACTGCAAATGGAGCAGGCAACAGACACACTTTCTGGATGCCCTCAGAGCCTCAGGCCTTTGCCCCATGAGGTCGGAGTCCCGGCATTCTCCACCCTGCTGGGCACAAAGCCTTCACCGACACCATTGGCATGTCTTGTTCACAGAACGAACCTGCGAACCTGCGTAGGAATGGGGAGACTCCTGCCAGTTCACGGTGATGCTTCATGATGCTGCTGAGGAGGACCAGAACAGGAGGCCCAGGGCGCCATGCTCCTCCCAGAACTGACTGTGGTTGTGGTCCCCTGAGTTCCCTAGGGAGATTCTGCCAGGGAGGGTGGGGAGCCACTGCTGGTGGGATTTGGCCAAAGCCCTGCCTGCTGGCAAGAAGCAAGCAGATAGGTGCCAGGCCTCACCGGGGACCAACTTTCTCCTTGATGCCCTGGTATCCACAGTGGCAAGTGACACCTGGGGCTGCTGGTTTCCAGAAAGCTTTATCAAGCAGCAGCCTGTGAGGTGACAGGCAGGGAGTGAGAGTGACATGGGGGAGAGAAATACAAAACAAGTTCCTGAACATTACAGCCTAAGAATATGTTGCAAGGCCAGCTGAGTACAGCTCACAGCATCCTTGTCTCCTGGTCAAAAGGAGGGGTGGGGGTGGGGCGGGGCGATTGCCTAGGGAAAAGACAGAGCGGCAAGTGTGTGACATCCCGGCCTGCCCTGAGGTGATGAGGTAAGTCAGCCCACTGTGACAGAGGCCCTGATCATCCCTTATGGACTGAGAGGCTCTAAGTTCAAGGACGTGGCAGAGGCTGTCCTCCTGGCTCCTGCAGTCTGTGTCAGATGGCAACACCGAAAGCTCCTGGATTTAGTTCACTGCGAAGCCGAAACTTCTAGAAGGACAGCCTCAAATGTCTCTTTATACAAAAAAATGCATACAGTGACGAGGGTCCGGATGGTCCCAGGCACTTCGCTAATCTGGCTATGATACAGGCCTGGCCCCAGACCCTTAGAGCAGTGGGTCTCAACCTGTGGGTGGTGTCCCCGCCCCATGGAGGTGGAGGTCAAACAACATTTTCACCTGAGACCATCGGAAAACACAGATGGCTACATTATGATTCACAATAGTAGCAAAGTTATAATTGTGAAGTAGCAACAGAATTAATTTTATTATTAGTGGTCACCACAACAGGAAGAACTGTATTAAAAGGCCGCAGCATTAGGAAGGTTGAGAACCACTGAATAGAGGCCACCACTCCCTCATTGACAATCAAATTAAGACTCAAACATAGGGGCTGGAGAGATATGACTCAGAGGTTAAGAGCACTGCCTGCTCTTCTGAAGGTCCTGAGTTCAATTCCCAGCAACCACATGATGGTTCA